>NW_006399825.1:1136111-1174525 GCF_000299155.1 Elephantulus edwardii | reverse complement strand
TCTGTCCTCCCTAGTCATTGTCCAACTCTCTGATGCATAACAAGTGATTGCAAAAACCATGGCCTGTATCAGGTGCACCTTAGTCTCCAGAGAGACACCGCTGCTCTTAAGTATTTTAGAGAGGTCCCTAACCGCAGACTTTCCCATCTTTGTTTGCTCATTTAAATGACATTTTTAAAAGTATGTTTTGCATTTCATATTTCTGTTGCTTATTTTTCTTAGTCATTTGAAAATAGAAAGTCTGATGAGTATGCTCTGTACTACCTTTTCTTCTTGGACAAGTTATTTAGTCCTTCGAAATAGCCTTTCCTCTAATTGCCTCAATAATAGTGATCTATAAGATTGCTGAGCGAACTAACTCAGTCCCAAAAGGATAAATGTTGTATGAAACCATTATTGTAGAATGAGTATAAGAGAGGAGGGAGAGGTTGGAAGCAGAGGGGTGAGGATGTGCAGGGGAGGAGAGATTGATCATGGGGTTGGTTATACAATTTGATGGGGATGTTGGGAGGGAAATTGAAATAATTTGTTCTTGAAAACTGTGTATTGAAATTTTGTAAATAACCTATTTTAAAAAACCCTAAATAATTTAAAGAGGATATAATAAAATTTACTGAATATTTATAACAACAACAACAACAACAACAACAAAAGAATAAATTGCCCGTCATAGTGTCAGGAACTCAATAAGTGTCTCCTAATCATGTTGCTGTTGTTGTTGTTGTTGTTGTTGTTATGTGCCTTTGAGTCACTTGTGACTCATAGTGACCCTATCTACAACAGCCCTAAACCCTGTGCTATTCTGTGCCAATTTTATTGTCTCTGACACACCTCCCTTCATTACCTCAGTCACTGAATCAGTCCATCTCATCAAGGGTCTTCCTCTCTTGTGCTGTCCCTCCTCTCTTCTAAGCATTATGTCCCTTTCCAAGGACTGGTCCCTCCTTGCAACATGTGCAGAGTATGTCAGACAAAGCCTCAGAATCCTGCCTCCAAGGAGCAGTCTGGTTTCAACCTTCTCTAGTATGAACCCTCTTTGTTCTCCTAGCAGTCCATTATATATGCAATACTTTTCCTTAGCACCACAGCTCAATGGCATTAATTCTCTTTCTATCATCCCTAGTCATTTTCTAGCTTTTTGATTCATAGCAATTAATTGTGAAGACTGTGGCCAGGATCAGGCACACCTTAGTCTCCAGACTGGTATCGTTGCTCTTTAGTACTTTGGAGATGTCACTGACAGCAGACTTTCCCAATACAATTAATTTATTTGTTTTGGTTTTTTTTTTAATTTCCTGGCTTCTGGTACCAAAAGTGTTTATTTTGGAGACAAGCAAACTCAAACTGTTAACGATCTCAGTCTCTTTGTCATCTATCATGATGCTGCCAATCACCCCACTGGTGAGAATCTTTGTTTTCTTCATGTTGAGAGCTTCAGTCTATATTTAAGGCTCCAATCTTTTACCTTCTGCAGCAAGTACTTCATGTCTTCCTCAATTTCAGCAAGCAGAGTTGTATCACCTGCATAATATAGTTTGTTAATTAGTCTTCCTCCCATCCGGATGCCACAAACTTCCTCATATAGCCCAGCCTCCTGGATGTTATGGGAAAATGCTCAAGTACAATAATTGGCCTTTCCTTACCTGGAGCAATGCAAGAAGAGGAGAGGAAGAAATAGAGTAGAAATAAAGTGCTTGTCTTCATAAAGTAACTGTCCCCTTTGCCATGAAACCTGACTAGAACTTGACCACCATTAATAAAAATGTTGTTCAAAGGTTCTGTGAAAGAATTCTTATCAAAAGGAGTAAGATGTACAACAGTATTTCAAATTTCCATAGGATGCCTCCTTTCTGGAGACATGAATTCTGGATAAACCCCTGAAACTTTCATAGCTGTGGGATTTTGGTTTAAACCATAAAGGTTTGGTTTAGTGTAAAAGTGTTGGTTTTAACCATAAACCCAAATCACTCCCTAAAGTCTTCTTCAAACCCAATGCAAGGTTATTTTACCTAAAAAGAATATCATCCATGTGCTCTTTTAAGAACTCTCAATATGAGATCATTTTGATTAACAATAACTTGAACGAAAGGAAATTTAGATGAAAATAAACTTATGTTAATATAGGATGAGCAACTCAAAAAGGGAGAAGGGAAATGGTTACATAATGCAAAGAATATTATTCATGTTACTGCATTACACCTGAATTGTAGAAATTTTGTATGGTCTTCTGTGCATGTTCTCAGCAAAAACAGCAAGTATTTTTTTGAAAAAAGAGAGTGAATCTTACCTGTTCAAAGTAAACTGGTGGTTAGATTTGCCTGACGTTTTACGTTTGACTGATAATTTCAGTCTTTTCTTACTCTTTCCATCATTATGTAGCTTCCAGCATGCCAGACTTAAGAGAATTATTTCACTGTTGCTGTTGTTATGACTTTTAACCTGACTACTGTAGAGAAATTGAAAACGAACACTTCAGAAGTGTTTGTTCTTTGCATGTTAGTGGTGGATTGGCAGGCAATCTAATTGAATTTTCTAAGACTTCTGCACACAAAGGATCGAAGAACTACTAAACAACCTCTCAAAGTTTCCAGCCTCTTTTCTGGCAGGAGTTATTTTGTTAAACAACTCTTGAAGAGAAGTTACTAAGTAGCTCGTTCTGCATACTGTGAGACTTCCACTTTGTCATTAAGTGCATAATGAGTATGGTCTAATTATTTGAACCCTCACAATTCCAAATGGAACTTGGAATTACGTTCCAAAGCCAGGGAGCTCATGGACTCTTTGTAACCCAGTCATGGTATTAAATAAATCAGTAATCATAAAATAGGAGAAACCAGGAATGCTCACAAGATCACTCAACATAATTATCAGTACTTTTTACCTACTGAAAGACTTTGTATTATATTTTTTTTATGTTTCACCTCAAATAATGTCATATGCCATTCTTCTATCCTAGGATTGACTGTAATTTTCAGATTTTCCTAGTGACCCTGTCATTATTCTTTTAGTTACTTTAATGTTGTGTGAAAAGTTCCTTTTTGTCAACCCTCTGGACTTCTTAATTTTTAATATGTTATATACAATACCATTACATTTGTCCATTCTTCTTTATTCCTACAGACTAAACTAATTTTAGTTTGTTGTCGTAGCTCCATAATAGTTTTTGTATTTCTAGCTGCTTAGGCTCTTATCACCCAACAACCTTTTGCATTACCTTCGAAATGACGTTCCTAAAATACGCATGTATAAGACAGGAAAATGGCAAGACCACTTTACAGCCTCTGAAAACCCATGCAGGGTTAGCTAGGCGTCACTTGCCATTTTGTTGTTAATGGCAAGCAACAAAAGTGGTTAAATATTTAGTGAATAAATGGATGAAGTTTTTCTGATTGGGTAATTTCCTATGAGATTGATAATCCTTATTTAGAGATTTTTTTTTCAGCAACCAAAATTCTCTTGCAATAAACACAGATGTTTTAATATGATTTTTTTAAATATGATTTTTAAAGACATTACATATTGAAAAATGTTTAAAGAAGCATGTTGTTTAGACAAGGCTTATTTCTTTTTTATAAAATTTGAAAGGAACTATTAGGCTGAATGGGATAGGGAACTAAGAAGTTATTTAGAAAATAAAAACAGTGAATTATTTAATACAGCTTTACAGTGCTGTCGTTGTAAATAACCCTTACATTTTGAAGTTAAAGTTTAGCATAGAGAATGAAGACAGACAAAATAGTTATTCCCATGGTAGAACTGTTCTTTTATAAGCCCTCAGAAAGCTCAAAATGATGTTCTGTGCCAAATATTGCTCTGGAAAATTATCCCTCCTTTTCTGAGTTTTCTTCCATTTTTATCTCTTCTTGAAAATCATAAATTTAATCTCTTTCTTAGTTTTATCTGTACCACATGTGGTAACAAAACTCAGAGGGTTTGTTGTGTTCTTTGGGGTTTTTTTTGTGGGTTTTTTTTTTTAATTACTGTCCCATAATCATTTGATATAATTGCATGATTACTTTTAAGAGTGTGTGTGTATGTAAGTTTTGTATTATGGTGGAAATAATTTTGTTTTTAATTTCCTGAATGTGAGCCAGGGTGGGAGCACATTCCATGAACAACCAAAAGAACGGCTATGCATTGCTAAAGGTACAGCCCGTGTGCTCCTGGAGGCAAAGATGATTAAACTTTGTCTCACATATTTTGAGCATGCTGCTAGGAGACATTGTTATCTGGAGAAGGACATCATGCGTAGAAAGGGAGAGGGATGGCGAAGAAGAGGAAGACCCTCAACCAATTTGATATCACTGCAGTATAGGGCATGAGTGTGGCAGTGATTGTGAGAATGGCACAGGATAGGACAGGATTCAGATCTGTTGTTCATAGGATCATGATGATTTGTACTCAACTTGACAGCACCAGATAACAACAACAAACTTGGGGGCACAGAGTTCCTGGGTAATACAGCTGGGTAAGTGTTAACTACTAATTGAAAAGCTTGAGTTCCACTAGGAGCACCTGGGAAGAAAAGCCATCCAAAAGATTACATTGTAAACTCTAGAAATATTATCACAATTCAATTAGGAAACATGGTAGGTCACTCTGAGTCAGAATTGACACACCAGCAGTTAGTGTTTTTCTTTTTCTATTTTTGCTTACCTGGGAACATAGCGGGTAGTGATGTCTCAGGGACTTTATACTTTTAATTCTGACTACTGTTAGAAGGGATGTAAACCTGTAACTATCTGATTGTGAAGCTAAAATTCTTGAGTAACCATTCTATTTTGCCCATAAAAGCAATATGTAAATGGTCAAATAAGTGTTAAAGTTCACACTTAACAATGGCTTAGACAGGTGTGAAGAACTATTTAGGAATGTTTTGAAAGCATTGAGATGGTAGAGAAGTTATTTTCTTTTCTCCTTCAAACAAATATTAGTCTGTAATTTGGGTTCTGTCACTACACTTATTCAATTTGTATGTTGAGCGTTTTAAGAACTTGACAGCAGAATGGAGAAAGGCTCATTACAATCAATGGCATGCAGATGCTACAACCTTGCTTGCAACAATAATGAGAGCTGGAAACATTTACTGATGAAGGTCAAGGACTACATTTTTCTGTATGGATTATACCTTAATTTTGGAGAAAACAAATTTCTCAAATTGAAACTCAAAACAGCATCATGTTAAACATGTGAAGTACTATTATTGTCATGGATTTTATTTTAAAATCAATGATCATGGTAGCTGTAGTCAAGAGGTCAAACAAGTTACTGAGCTGACTTAATCTGCTGCAAAAGAGTTAAAAATCATGTCATCTTGAGATCTAAGGAACACCTGAACTAAGTCATGATATTTTAAAATATCTCATATGCATGTGAAAACTGGATAGTGGGTAAAAAAACTGAAGGCAGAATCAATGTGTCTCAGTTATTTTGTAGACATAGAATTTGAATAGACCATGGACTATCAGAATAATGAACAAATATCTTGGAGGAAGGCTAGCCAGAATGCTCATAAGTGTGGGTTGTGAGACCTGGTCTCACATACTTTGGGTATGTTATCAGAATGACACCATCCATAGAGAAGAACATCCTACTTGGTAAAGTAGAGGGTCTGTGAAAAAGAGGTTGGCACTCAATGAGATGAATTGACAGAGTGATCTCAACACTGGCTTCATACATAGCTGCCTTTATGAAGAAAGCTCAAAATTGACAGAGTTTTG
Organism: Elephantulus edwardii; assembly: GCF_000299155.1. NCBI lineage: Eukaryota > Metazoa > Chordata > Mammalia > Macroscelidea > Macroscelididae > Elephantulus > Elephantulus edwardii. The sequence goes on along the minus strand of NW_006399825.1, from coordinate 1,168,805 downwards.
GTCAGTTGTACATAGTTACTGAGTGACTCAAATGATGTTTCATCACAACAGCATGTATTAGCCTTGACTGTGCATCACAACACTTGCGTAGCTTTTTAAATCTAGATTTGCAGATTTGATAGATTCAACAGAGCTTCAGTATAGCTAACATTGAAATCTTCAAAATTGCCACAAGCTTTTCAAATGTCAGAATGGTGGGGGGAAAAGATCGTTTTTTATTTGCTTACAAGTGGTTTTCAACCTTGGATGTACATTAGAACCTCTCAGCAGCTTTTAAAATGGCTCATGTGAGAATTCATCCCAAATTAATTAAATGAGAGACTCAACCAGGTTTCCTGTCTGTTGGTTTGGGTTGTGGTGATTTTTTTTTTTTTCTTTTAAAAAAAGGGAAGCCCCCAAGTGCGTGTATTTTCTCAAAGGAGAAAACCACTGACCAAAACCCATCCCTTTTCCTCTATGTGTCTACTCTACAAAACCCAGATTTTGGGCACAGGAATTGGATTTTATTTCATTTCTTCATTTAGGTCCTTTTATCCATATCTCAGAGAAAACTTGCTGTTATTTTCTCAGTACTAAGTTAAGCTTTGTTACTGTTTTTGTGTATCATTGAGTTAGAACTGACCCATAGTTGATGCTCTCATGGGTTTTCAGAGGCATGGGAGCAGATTGCTGATTCTTCTCCCACAGTACAGTTTCTTGCCACTAGGCCACCAGACCTCCCTAAATTTAGCTTTTCAAACTATTTTGTTTTTCTTACAGAATCAATTTCTTCAGTATTTAAAATACTAGAATCAACATTGACAAGTAGGAACATGCATCTTTTTTGTTGTTGTTTTTATGTGCCATTGTGTCACCTGTGACTCATAGCGACCCTATGTATAACAGCCCTAAACTCTGCCCTATCGTGTGCCAATATCTCTGACACCCTTACCCCTATTACCCCAGTCATTGAATCAACCCATCTCATCGAGGGTCTTTCTCTCCTGTGCTGTCCTTCCACCCTCCCAAGCATGATGTCCCTCTGCAAGGATTGGTCCCTTCTTGCAACATATCCAAAGTATGTGAGATGAAGCTTCAGAATGTAAGCAATGTATTTCCAATCTGCTGTTCATAAGATTACTATGAGTCACAGTCAACTTGACTGTATTCCCCCACCACCAACAAATAATGACTTTTAGATTTTATAACAAAATATTTTTATATATAGAATGCCAGTTTAAAGGTACACCTTACCCAAGCCATGTCATTTTAGTTGCTTCATATACATATGAAAGTTGGACAGTGTATAAGGAAGATCAAAGAAAAAAATGTTCTGTCAGAAAAAAAGACCATCAGAGATAGGTTGATACAGTGACTGTAACAATAGGCTTGAATCTTGAGAAAGTGGTAAAAATGACACAAGATACAATAAGGTTCAGATATGATTTCTATGGGATCATTGTGACATTCTCAGATATAAAGAAAGCCGACTATATAATTCATTGCTATATGGTTGATTCCAGTTAGTAGCGATGCTATAAAACAACACTTTAGGGTTTCCAAGATGAATTTTATGGAAGCAACTGCCACATCTTTCTCTGTCAGTGTTTAAATCACCAACTGTTAGGCTAATAGCCAAGTGCTTTACCACTGCAGTGCTCTGACACTTTAAATGGTCAATAAATTACTCTTATGTTCATATTGGTGCATGTTAATCCTGAATTTAATGCTCAAAAGACAATTATGTTTCTACTCCCTTGAAGCTGATAGTGTTTCAGAGGCTGAAATTTTAATTCATATCAGTATTATCTAGGCCATTCCTAGCTACAACATCCAGAAAGATTCTGATTCAGTAGACTGGAGTTAGGGTTTGGTTAAGAATCTACATTTTTAACATATTTCTTGAGAGTTTGAAGAAGGAATGACAAACAAAAAGTAATTCTTCAGTTGTTGCATAAACAATTTAGCAAATTAATTGCTAAAGTAATTTAGCAAATTCAAGATTGTGAACCCTTTTTCTCTTATTTCTTTCAGAATTTTTATGTAAAATCGCTTTTACACTATAGTGGTCATTTTTGAGTATTAATTTTATGCAGGATCGTTTTCTGTCTATTTCTACAGTTTTATTTTTTTCATTTACTCTCATTGTAAACCTCAGTAAACAGGGAATTCTGGAAGCTTGAAGTGAGATACCATTTTCTGTCTACCTTGTTTCTCCTAAAGGTATAACTATTGGGATAGACATAAAATTTTACACTCTTCAGTTGATAAACCTCTCTGAGTCTAGTAATCTCTAGAGGTTTTATTAATCTAAATGACCTCATTATTACAGCTGCAACTCATCTTGAAAACTATTTCTCAGAAAATAAAATAGTAGCTAGTGACTTTTCTATGTACAAAGATGGAAAAAACCCAAAGAATAAATTTGAAATCTTATCTAGATTTCTTTTATAGTTTGTTTGGGTTTTTTTAATAAGATGTTCTTGGAATGTGTAGCTTTTAATCCTGTTTGAGCAATTTTGAAATTTAGATCTGGTGAAAGGGTAAAAACATTTAAGAATGTAAACAGCTTAATATCTGTTGTTGTTAGGTACCTTAGAGTCTACCATAATTCAAAGTGACCCCATGAACAATGGCTCTAAATCATCCTCTTATCTTTGTCATACTTGAGTCATTGTTATTGCCACTGTATCAGCCAATCTCATTGAGGATCGTCCCCTACGTTGCTGGCTTTTCTGAGCATGATGTCCTTTCCTAAGGACTGGCCTCTCCTAACAACATACACAAAGTAGGTGAGATGATGTTGCACCATCCTCTTCTCTAAGGAGTATCCTGGCTGTACCCTCTCCAAGTCATATTTGTTCTCTTGGCAGTTTGTGGAATAGTTAGTACTCTTGTATTATCATCAGTTCTCTGTCATCTTTGTTTACTGTCTATCACAGTTGCTTAAAGTCTTAGAGTCTAGCAATAGTAAATATCTAATGATGTTGATGTAAGTATATTTTCAGATTGCATTTTGAAGAAATTAAAATGATTCTTTGTCAATATGGTAAATGTTTTAGTGGGAGTAATCAAAGTCACCGCTTTTGGTTAACAGTGCAGACTGTGTCACCAGAGCTTATGTGAAGGTTGTTGCTTTTGTTAGATGTCCTTGACATTGACTGTGATTCATAACCACCCTGTGAACAATGTTGTGCCATCTTCAGAATCTCCACCATGCTCAAGTTCATTATTATTGTCACTGTACAATACATTTTATTGAGAGTTATGCACCTTTTCCTTGATCTTTCCAGCATATTGTCTTTTTCCAAGAACTAACCCCTCCTGATAACATGTCCAGTGTATGTGAGACAAAGTTTAACTGTCATTGCCTCCAAACAGTATCCTAGTTGCACTTCCTCCAAGACAGATTTGTTTGTTCTTTTGAGAGTCCACCGAATATCCAATATCTTCTCTAACACCACAGTTCAGGGCCTCCAATTCTACAGTTTTCGTCATTCATTGCACAACTTTCAAATGCATATGAAGGTATTTTGCCCATTGAATTCGTCATTATTTTGTTTTGAGTCTTACTACTCTTTCTTCAGTTCTTTTCACTTGAGAAATGTTGAATGACTACTTCTTTTTTTCATTTTCTAATATAATTCAAGTCTTTGCATATTTTACAATAGTGTTGTTGTTGTTATGTGCCGTTGAGTCACTTGCGACTCATAGCGACCCTATGTACAATAGCCCTAAACTCCGCTCTGTCCTGTGCCAATCACACTGTCTCTGACACTCCCATCCCAATTATCCCAGTCACATAAATCTTGTTTTGTTGGACTATCCTTTGAAATCTTTGATGTAGCCCTTTTGTTTGAACATTCTTCCTTTCATTTTATCTAATTATGTTTTGGTGGGTTGTTGTTTTCTTTTTCTTCTGTCTTTTTACTTACGTTTTTCTTTCTTCATGTACGATGTTCTCCCATGAGTCGTCTAGTCTTCATTCATTAGTATTCAATGGGTCAAATATATTCTTGAGATGATCTTGATCAATTGGGATATATTTAAGGTAATACTTTGACACTGATAGACTAGTTTTCATTTTATTCAGCTTCAAATGGAACTTGCTATGAGCAATTTATCATCTGTTCCACAGTATTTTCCTTGTTGTGATGTATAATGCTGAGATTATCCACTGACTTTTTCCACAAATACAGTCAATTTGAATCTCATTTTTTCTCTCTGGTGAAGTCCATGTGTATATTCAAACTTTATGCTGTTGAAGACAGATATTTCCTTGGAAGAAGTTGTAGGTCTTGCAAAATTCTGATATAGTATCTCTTAAGTTGTCTCTATTACTGAAGCAACATACAGTCTAAAACTGATCCTCCCCCCCCCATTTTTCACATTTCAATAACCAGCAATTATCAATACATCTTGACTTCAGATTGAACAATTACAAATGGCAGAAATTGGTGAAAATCTTCACTTTCTTTATTAATGTGGGTACCTGTATTTGAATAGTAGGCATGTAAATTCCTGTTTCTTGTAAGTCTAGGATTTTATACTATCAGGGACAGTGCACATCAGGGTGAAGACTAAAGTTAAATTTATTTCTATTGAGTAAATTCTAATTTATAGCAAACTAGCAGAACAATGTCCTGGGATGCACAGCCTTTACAGAGCTTGACTTCCTTATCTTTTCCTTTGGAGCAGCTAATATGTTTGAACTGCAGATCATTTAGTTAATGCATGAATGTTTAGCCACTGTACCTCTACAACTCTGAACTTGAAATATTTTTTATTCCCACATGAATGAAATGTTGTTCCTAGCCAGTTTGTCATTCCTGGCATAGAAGACTATATGTCTGATTTAGGTGGGTAATCCTAATCCTTCTCAGCTTATTGATGATTAATAAGGAGCTTTTGTAATGTGGATATCTTCATATACTTTGTTTCATATTTACAATTTCTGATTTTTCTTCAGTCATACTTTATACACTGCATGTCCCAATTACTAATAAATACTTATAGCTGTAGGACACTTCAACATACTATTTATTATACCATTCCATTACACTATACTATAAAATACTATACTATATGTTATACTAGACTATAGTATCTACTATACTATTATACAAACCTAATACTGATGAACTTTACAGTTGCTCTCAGTATTGTAAAGAGGACTCCAGAACACTTAATTGTGCTCATAATAAACCTGTACCTAGGAAAAAGCCTGTTATCTGGACAGAACAAAAGAATACTGCATGGCTTAAAGTTAGAAAAGGTGTGTATCGGGGTTGTATCTTTTCTTCGTATCCATTCAGTCTGTATGCTGAACTAATCATTCAGGGGGCTAGATTCTCTGAAGAACAGTGTGGCATTGAGTTGGAGAAAGACTCATCAACAACCTGCATTATACACACAACACAACCTCGCTTACTGAAAGTGAAGAGAACTGGAAACACTTGCCAAAGAACAAAGCCAGTGATATAAATTACATCTCAACATCAAGTAAACAAAAATCCTCACTACTGGGTCAATAGACAACATCATGATAGATGGAGAAATATTGAAGTTGCCAATTAGTTCATTTTACTTGGCTCCATAATCAACACCTTGGTGGCATCTGGGATCTCAGGTGGTCTAGTGCTAAGAAGCTATTCTGCACTCCCATGCAGTTTACTGCCACTGAAAACCTTTTGGAGGGTTAGCTCTGGGTTGGTTCCAACACAATGGCACACAACAACAACCACCACCACAATAACGGACACAAGAATTCAGAAAATGTGTTGGATTCTGAAAATCTATTCTTGAGGACCTCTCCAAAGTGGTAAAGAACAAATGATGTCTATTTAATGACTAAAGTCTGTTGTGAAAAGTGTATTTCTCCTTGAAGGCTAGGATTTTGAAGTTCTGTCTCACATACTTTGTGCATATGGCAAGGAGGGACTGCTCCTTGGAGAAGGACATCATGCTTGGAAAGGTGGAAGGACAGCACAGGAGAGGAAGACCTGCGATGAAATGGATTGATACAGGAACTGGGGTAATGGGGGTTGGAGTCAGTGAGACTGGCTCAGGACAGGGTAGGCCTCAGAGCTGCTATACATAGGTTCCCTATGGATTGCAGGTGATTCGACAGCAAATAACAATAAGAATCTAAGCCATGATCTTTTCTGTAACTTCCTATGCTTCTGAAATTTAGAGAGTAAATTAGGATGACAGGGGAAAAATGACTTTCAATTGTAATTTAGAAGAAGAATACTGAATATTCCAGGAACTGTCAAATGAACAAAAACAGTTTATCCTGAAGGTAGTGCAAACAGGGTACTCCTTAAAAGTTAATGATGGTGAAACTGTATCTCACTTTGGACATGTTGTCAGGAAGGGTCAGTCCTTGGAAAATAACATGATGTTGTTTAGAGGTTCACCATGAGTCATTGGTGACTTGATCCCTAACACCACTGCCACCACCAATAACAATTTACCAGATCAATAAGACTGACAGAAGCATCAATGCCTTTGAATTGTAGTGTGGAAAAGAGTACTAAATATTCCATGAACTGCCAAAAGAATGAAGAAGTCAGTATTGGAGAAAGTGCAACCAAGGTGTTCCATAGAGGTAAGGATGGTTCAACCTCGTCTCACATACTTTGGGCATGTTGTCAGGATGACTGCCTTCACTCCTTGGAAAGACGCATCATGCTTGGAAGGGGTCAGAGAAGGAGGGGTAGATTCTCAACAAAATGAGTTTACACAGTGATATATTAGACAGGAAGTTGCAGGATAGGATAAGGTTCAGGTCTATTGTTCATTGGGTTGCTGTGAGTTATAGTGATTCAACAGCAGTTAGCAAAGGAAATTTGGTGGCCTACCCACAGGAAATTATGCTGCTAACCCTGAGACCAAACCTTTCTGGTGGTTCTAATTTATCTGTCTCTCTGTAGGAAAAAAGTTGACAGTCTCCTTCAATACAGCTTACAGCCTCAGAAACCCAAAGGTAGTTAGCTATGAATTGGTTCCAACTTTATGGCAGTGAGTGGGATGAGAGAGTGACAATTTAAAATATGATTAATATTTTGCTTTATTCTAATGCAAAAGTAGTATTATTTGTTCAAAGCATTCACTTGACCAAAGCAAAAGATGGATGTGTGCGCTACTTTCCTAGAAAGGCCTAGACTACACTCCAAAATAGTTTTAAGTATATACACATGTGATAGTTGTAAAATGAAATTTACTGTGAATTTACTATTCATGTCCAAGGTTAATATTGAGACTGAGCTTTTTTTCCATAACTTTAGGATCCAGTTAGAAAATGGCTCTTATACAATTTATTATTTGTGATCTATCCATTTAATATTTCATTAAATCTTTAAAATAAAATTTAGGTATTTATGTTTTCTCAATTATAATCATTGTGTTTATATATTTTTAATATTCAGTCCTTTTGATTTTAATAGATAAATGCTTACAAATTGTATTGTAGATGCATTCATTTAATATAGCTGCTATCATAAATTTCCACAGCTTAAAAAACTTAAAATACATTTTATTCTTTTAAGTGTTTTGGAGGTCAGAAGAACAAACTCTGTTTCATTGGGCCAGAATCAAGGTCTTGGTCTCTGTGGAGGCTGTAGGGGAGAATTTGTTTCCTTTTCCAATTTCTAGAGCTACATTCCTTGCATTCTTTGGCTCATACTCTTCCTCCATCCTCAGAATCCTCACCCTGCCTTCAGTCTCTTCTGACCTTACATCTCCCTCTGCCTCTCACTTATAAGGATTCCTGTGATACCATTTAGGGCTCACCCAGATAACCTAGGGTAATCTTTCCGTCTCAAACTCTTAATAATATCTGCAGAAGCTCCTTTTTGTTACATATGGTGATATTCACACAAATTCCAGGTTGTGGATATCTTTGTGAGTCATCATTGAGGCCTTTCAATATATAAATGTATATTTTTAAAAGAATATATAGGTAGGAAGACATTGTGATTGGTGATTTATCATGAGAGCTCTGTGGGCCTGGTGGATAGAGAGTTATGCTACCAAGCCAAGGATGGGTGATTTTAATCTGTAGCCTTCAGGCCTGGTTTTAATTGTTTTTGGTCAAACAGTCTTCTAAGTGGTATAGCACTGGTCTGTCCATTTGCTGTACAGAGGTGACTAGTGATTGCTGTGATGCTAAGCACTGTGACATTGGTATGTCAAATGTGACAATGGTTACCCATGGTGGACAGTGTTTGGTGGAGCTCCCTGATTAAAACAAGCTTGGAAGCAGGAGTGGCATCCACTTCCGAAATGGCTTGCTTCTGGAAATTCTATGAACGTGGAGAAATGACGGAAGTTGTATAAGTGTCTTTGTGTTCATAGGGTCGCTATAAGTAATCTATGACTCAACAGCACTTAAAAACATTAGTCTAATTTCAGTAAATTATTTGTTAAAATCACTGTTGATATAAAATGAGTAATAAAAATGTTCTCACCATTTAAGGATAAATCTATTTTTTTTCTTGTAGGAAACCCCCCCATATTTATTTGTTATATGCATATATAATAAAAATCTAAGGAAATGTATTATTTTTTGTATCTTTTAAAATTCCTGCATGCTTTTATATCCTATGGTCTGTAATTTGTCCAAATCTTTTTGTTGAGTGTTCTTGATGAGTTCACACTTGTTTTTCATATAAACTCTAACCTGGTAAAATCTGAATAAAAGGTGAGATGAAAGTCTTTGCAGTCCCTTTGCCTCATTAAATGATTCATTAGCTTTAGTTGTATTCGATATATAATGAAGAAGGGAAACATTTTTGATTTTGTGCCTGGAAGTAAATTGGAATTTAAATATGCAGAAGGCCTCGAATCTATGAAATGAAGAAACTGAAAAGCGGATGTTGTTGGAACCATCAGTAGGGAATGCAGGAGGCCGGTGCTAGATAAGCACGGAAGTGACAGGAGTTCCATGAGTCAGAGTTGAGAAGATCTAAGCACAAGTATTGTTTAGCCACTTCAGTTTGTGTTTGTGTTCGTGCTAGAAATGATTGTAAAATTTAAAATCAGGTAATTTTCCATATTCTAAATGCTCTTTTATCATATACATAATATCTTTTTATGGTATAAACATGGTAAGATTTTGTTTTATTTTGAGGAAACATACAGGAAAGTATTAGCATTGTATTGTCATTATAGACAAGAAAAATGCTAATACCACATCTGTAATCAACTTACAATGTGCTTAGACTGAGAAAATCATTGTCTCAGTACTATTCATGGAAGGTACTAGAGAGGAGACAAGAATGATATTTACTTGGTGTTTTGAGAACATAAAAATAAGTCTTGGAGAAAGTACAACCAGACTTCTCTTGGAGGCAAAAACGATAAAGCTTCACCTCAGATACTTCCGGCATGTTGTGAGGACGGGTTATTCTTTGGAGAGGGACATTAATACTTGGAAAGGCAGAGGGTCTACAAAAAGAGTAAGACCCTCAACCAAGTGGATTGAAACATTTACTGCAGCAATGGACTCTAGTGTGTCAGGAAGTGTGAGGATGACACAGGAGAGGACAAAGTTTCAAGGATCACTGTGGGTCATACTCGACTTGATGGCACCTAACAACAACAACAACAATATAATGTTTGATTTTATGGTATCTGAGTTTTGCTGGACAGTTCTGATGGGTATTTTTATCCTTGTAAGTTGATGTTATATCTTCTGTGACTTATACATGAAATAATTTGGTACGAAATTTTAAGAACCTTTCAAATAAATTGATTGTTTAAACAAAGTGAGTCACTAATATTGATGCACTAAGGAAAGGAACTTCAAAGCAAAGACTCATTTCACTAGTTGTCTTGGTCATTGCTTATTTGTCAACTGCAGGAGAACACAGTAAGTACTGAAGGGAGAATCCATTCCATGTGATTATCTAAATTGTCACAGAAGGAAAGTCTACATGTGATCAGATCTCTGAACTTTCAAACTAAAACCTTGGGGCTTGAAAAGCCCTTCCCCAAAGGGCAAAATGATATGTCAACAAAATGATAAGTCTTAGCAAATTCCATCAAATAGTTTTGAATCTGTAGACTGAAGACATCAGTACTTATTAAACTGTACTTTGAAGATGATTAAAAACACAATTACCAAGTGACCTATATTCTCTCTGTCTTTAGCAATAATGTAACAGCTGAACATTAATTTGTTTGGTATAACAGTTATAGTTGATTATAGAGGAAAATTTTGAGTTATTGAGCACAGGGAAATTATCTTCATCTCAGTCCTGTCCTAGAATTTAGTGCAGTTGAGTCATCCTTCATTTTACCCACCTACTCATGTCTAAGGCATATTTTGAGCCTCTTTTCAACACTCATTGAACACTACTTAGAAGATTATGTACAAAAAAAAGGAAAGGCATGTTATTGATAATCCAAGGATTTTAAATTTCAGGGAGTAACCTTTTGGAACACAGAAATGCACAAATACATGGAGATAAACTGTGCAATCTGGAATTACTACAAAGGAAATAGGAGGAAAATATACTGTCACAATTGTATCTCTATTCTATTTCCAAAAGCATGATACCAAAACAAAAAAGAGTGAAAAGACTTTACTATATGTCAGCATTTACATACATATATGTCTGCCGTATATACAACAGAAAGAACAGTCTTGCACTAGCACCAGTATTTCTGTGCTCATCGTTATGACTTCTGTGCCTCACTGATAGGATCCTTTGTCATCACTGGTCTCCAATGTCACCAAACATCGTTTTCTTATGAAATCGTTGATTCTCTCTGATGATATTTCCAAACATCAATTCAGACCAAATCCTGTCAAGATCCATGAGATTTTAACCTGCTCATTTTTGGAAACCGGGTCTTTCTTTCTGGTTTGGCTTACTAGCCTGGGAGCTCTGCTGAAAGCTGGAAAAAATAGGTGATCTTGGTGCTATTTGCATTACTGATGACATAGCTGCCAACATCACAGTAACACACGTCACCACAGTATGGGAAGCTGACTTATTGGGGATGGATGCCAGCCAGTGCCAGAAGCTGTCAAGTTGATTCTGAGTCATTGCCACTTAACATGCAACAGACTGAAGCATTGCTCATTCCTGTGTTAGCTTCAGGCTATAGCCTTAATTTATCCTCAATTTTTAGTTTTACTTTTCAATGTGTGTCATGCAGTTTTCAAGAAAGACTGGATTCGAGTTTTCTAATTAGATGTCATATCCCCATATTCCATTATCAAACAAATACTTTGAGTCGTATGTTGTTGCTCTTGTTCTTGTTGCATACCACTTAGTTAGAACCAAGCAATAGCTGACCCTCCAGCAGGCTTTCAGAGGAAGTATAGTACAATAAAGATGTTGTTCTATCCTTCTACAGAGAAGCTTGTGGTTTCAAACTGTGTATCTTTGTGTTGACAGAACTATTTCTTATGCGTCATCCAGTTGAGTAGTACTCATCGAGATCCTGTGAAGAAAAAAATCTGAAACTTGTCACATCCTATGCCATCCTTACCATCTTTAATATGTGTGAGTCCATTGTCACAGTCATTGTATCAATCCATTTCACTGAAGGCCCTCTTCTTTTTCACTGACCTTCCACCTGTCCCAACATGATAGCCTTTTGCAGGGAATAGCCCCTCTAAATACATGCCTGAAGTATGTTAGATAAAGCTGCATGCATCATCTTTGCTTCTAGGGAGCACTTTGGTTGTGCTTTGTCCAAGATATATCTGCTTGTTTTTTGGCAGTCCACCACAATGAAAAGACATCAATTCTTCTATCATGCTTATTCATTGTCCAGTTGTCAGATACATAGCAAGTGGTCTGTAAAACTATGACTTGAATCATGTGCACCTTAGTCTTTAAACTGACATCATTGCTCTTCAGGATATGATGAGCTCTGATGGCATGGTGGTAAGGAGTTGTGCTGACATTCAAAGGCCTTTAATCTGAATCTACCAGTTGCTCCATGGGAGAAAGATAGCCAATTTCCTCTTGTGCCGTTTACTGCCTCTGAAAACCCACTGGACGGTCAGTTATAGGTCGGATCCCACTCATGGGACATAACATTCATCTCCTGTACCCTGACTGCTGGTTCCAAGGGTGCTGATTGTGGATTCAAGACAATTTCAATCTTATCTATATCTATCATGATGTTACCTGTTGACCCTGTGGCGAGCATTTTTGTTTTCTTGATGTTGAGATAGAATTAGTATTGAAACCATATTGAAGTCTTGGAACTTCTGCAACAAGCACCTTAAGTCCCCTTTATTTTCAGCAAACACTGTTGTGTCATGTATATAACACAAGTTGTTGATGATTCTTTTTCCAATCTTAATGCCAAATACTACTTCTTGAGGAATTTTATCAGCATATAGATTGACTAGGTATGAAGATGGAAGGAGGAGTGGCATCCACTTCCATAATAGCTTGCCTCTGGAAACCCTATGAACCTGGAGAGAAGATGAAAGGCACCCAAGTGTCGAGGACTCTCCTTCATAGGGTCGCTATGAGTCGCCTGCGACTCGACGGCACTTACAACAACAACAGGTATGAAGAAAGTATACAGTCCTGACACAGTACTTTCAATCTAAATACAAGCATTTAAGTTCACAAGTTCAAAGAAGTTCAATATCTGGCCAGATAAATGAGTAAATAAACAAAATTAGAGTTTATGCCGAGTTTTATGTTGAGTGTTATGTCAACATAAAATAAGTAAAGATGCCCATCTGCTGGCTTGGATTAATGAAGTAAGTTTCAGTTATTCATACCATATTAGATACTTTATGTGTACTGTTGGATTTGATCTTTATAACAACTCTGTAAATTTGTGTTGTTTTGGTTTTGGTTTTTAACCATCGCTTTATCCATGAGTAAGTGAAGGGTTCTAGAGGTCAAATCACTAGTTCAGGAGTATGTTGTTGTGGACCCTGGTGTTGCAACTGACCCATAGCTGACCCTCTGAGGGGTTTTCAGAGGCAGTTATTGCTGTTTCAGAGGCAGCATGGGAAGAGATTGTCCATTTTTCTCCCACAGAGCAGTTGATGAATGCACATTGTGTATCTTTGGAATTGCAGCCCAGCTTCTTACCACTAGGCTACCAGAACTCAGGAATATAGTAGGGACATAGTCACATCATGTGTGTTGGACTTGAAACCTTTGGATTTGCCTTTTTGGTTTTTTAGTGTTTTCTTTTTTTATTTTTAAATCTGAAACATTTTAATGGAGAACAAAAATAGTATACTCTTTTTGTTTAAAAATACCTTTGAGATATCAGGCTTTCAAAATTACTCAACTATAACCTCCATTTTCTTAGAGTTGTGGATATGACAGAGATGTTTTACTATCAATTTCTCCTTTATGGAGTATCCAAAACTACACCCCCTGCTGTTAAGCCAATTCCAATTTACAGAGCCCTTACAGAACTGGCCCATAATGTGTCCAAAGTTTAATCTTTATGGAAACGGACTACCACATCTATCTTCCAGGCAACAGCTAAGGGATTCAAACCCCAGGCCTTTTGGTTAGTAGTCAACTGATTAATCACCACACCACCAGAGATCCTTAGATAGGAATGGTACAAACTCAATTTGCACTTTCGTTTTTCTTATCTATAGGCTGACATCAAGTATTTTGCATTAAATAAAGTTAGTATTTTCTATTGATGCAATAAATTAGCAATATTTTAATGAGATTTTTTCCAATATAAAATTTATTATTCAGAGTAATATTTCTAATATCTTTATTTTCCCTCAAAAGACATTAGTTTTATCTGGTCTTTTTTTAAAGCAGTTCACAATTTGTCATCGGAATCAGTGATTTATAGTGTTATAAATTCCACTTTAAGACACACATATTTCTAAGAAAAGAAAAAAAAGAATGTTCTTTTTTTAGAGTATTAATTTATCTGCATTTCCTTTACTGATCCTAAAGTTCAAGAAGAGGGGTAACAATGTACTACATACTGAGGGAATTAATTTAATATGGAGGCTTTGTTCTATTGAATTCTGGGGAAGAGGCTTCTGAAACACATTAGAGCTGTATTTTGTGAGGAAAGGAGGAGCTAGTGCTAATACAATCATCTTTAATTATGATTGTTAAGCTAATGGTCCTTGAAAATGTTATGAATTTAAGTACCAATCGAATAAATATCAACTTGATCCTATGAGAAGAGACGATATACATTATTGACTAAATCAAAGGCCTCATTTATTTTATATTTTGTCAAGTGTATATTTTTGTTGCACACAGAGAGATTATAGACCCTTTTGTTTTCATGTCTGCCTCTATTAGGGCTTGTAGGCATTTTGTGTGCTTGTCAGAATTTTTGATCCTGTGCAGACCCCCTGTATCATTCTTTATGAACTCAGTGTGCTGAAAACTTTTGAGGGACTGGAAGATGTGTCCGTTTTAAAGTAATTAAAATACCCTTGATTTAAAGATTTTTCTGTGTCATTAAGTGTGTTATCTCTGGGGAAAAGTTTCTTAAACAAGTTAAACAGAGTCTTTTTCTACAAACCAGCATACCCCTCATTCCCTTTTAACAGCTAAAAATGGAGCTTGAAAAGTCTTTCATGATTCATCTGTTTCAACAACTTCCTTTCTTCATGTCACCAAGAGTAAACGGTTCTCTCCAGAGTTAATCTTCTGCCAGAAGCCACAAGTTTAGCTTCTTGAGATCTCGGAAGTACTCATTTTTCAAAGAATTAATTAGAACAAATAAATAAAATGTGTAGGGCTTTAAGATTCTGCTGATGACTCAGGTTCTTCCCAAAGAATCTGTCATAATAACTATTGTGAGGGAGGCAGTTAACTTTAGGAATTGTTCTCATCTACATTTTAACTTTGAAGTGCTCTCACAGATAAGAATGGTTTATTCCTTTTGACAACTTGGTACACATTGAGTAAATAGGAGACCATTTTTGGGGACTAAAGCATGTGAAATTGGAAGAGGCAACAATTAAAAAGAGGATACTCAGAAAATAAATGTACTGATAGTTGTAATCCCACAAACAGTACAGGCATTCATTCATATTCATACACTCTCATCAGACACATTTCTAACACTAAAGTTCTATCACATAGGTTAAAAGTATTAGACCTAGAACTAAAAGTATTAGACTTTAACTGAAATATACACTTTCTTTGGTGAGCTAAATTTCAATAGTCTATTAGTAGTAGTATAAAAAAAAAATCCCACTTTTACTCTGAATCCCAAATAATTTCCAGGTTAACATTTTGACAACTCCATTTTTGCCTAGCGTTTTGAAAAATTGAAACGGCTACCAGTCTTCTGAATTTCTCTTGCATTTTCCTCACCATATTGATAAATTGCTTACATTAATTCAACAAAGTATACTTTGTAATGTAACAGTTTCCACATATATGCAAACTCACAAGGTATCAGAACTAGATTTCTTCCTACACTGTTAGAAAAATACTAGTTAGCTTCGATTGCTTTATAATTTTTCAGGTTGTTGTTGTTGTTAGTTACTGTCAAGTTAAGTATGATTCACAGTGACCATAGAAACAGTAAATCTGAACCTTGCCCAATCTTGTACCATCTTCATCCTCTTTGATACACTTGAACCATTGTTACAGTCACTGTTTCAATCCATCTTTTTTGAGGGTGTTCTTTTTCTTTCATTGACCTTACACCTTCCTAAGTAAAATATCTTTTCCTAAGAATTGATCCCTCCTAACAACATACACAAAGTATATGAGACAAAATTTCACCACCCTTGCCTCTAAGGAGCACTCTTGTTAGACACTTTCTTGAAGACGTATTTATTTGTTCTTTTGACTTTCCATGGTATTTCAGATTGTTGTTGTTGTGTACCATCGTGATTCTCATAGAAACACTATAAACAGTGGCTCTGTACTTGGCCCTACCTGGAGCCAATCTCACCACTGGGCACACCTGACTTCATTGTCACAGTCGTTGTGTCACTTTATCTTGTCCAGAGTCTTCCTCTAGGCTCACCTTCTGCCCCTCCAAACATCATGTCATTCTCCAGTGACTTGTCCCTCCGAACAACGTGCCCAAAGTATATGAAATCGAGTTTCACCTTCTTGCCTCCAACTAGCCGCCTTTTTTCACTTTCTCCAGGACAGACATGCTTGTTCTCTTGGCAGTCCATGGAACATTCTATGCTCTTCTCTAGCATGAGAAGTCAAAGGCATCAATTCTTCTGTTATTCTTAGTCATTATGTATCTTTTAGATGTACAGCAAGCAATAGAGAAGACCATGGCCAATATTCCAACATCATTTCTCAGTGCTTCTATTCTACCTCCTGGTGTGTTGTGTACTGCCTGGGGTTTTAAAGCTAACAGATAACAATTGGTGCTCTGTGGTACATTTATTTCTATTTAACTGAAGCAGCTGTGAAGGTAGAAGAGTCTGAAATCAAAGGATTGAATTGAAAGTGTGTCTGCTTAAATCCTTGAGCAATTACCTCATTTGCCATGAAACCAGAAAGGCTAGGTGATACCCAGCTACCATTTTGGAATGCCTTAATTAAAGAATCTATAAAAGAGAATCTATAAAAGAAACTGGATAGAAAGATCCTGGAGTCATCTTTATCTTAATTGGTAAGGTGTGTCCATCTCGAGCAGTAAGTATATCCCTTTAGAAAACATGTATATATAGATTGGAATGATCTTGGCAGTTTGGATGTCAAATGGTGAGCTTAGAAGGCAGTAAATTTAAGTTAATGGTGATTAGTGAGGATGATGGCACAAATTGGGCAATGTAATTAATGTTACTAAGTTTTTCATGTGAAGATTATTGAAATAGTATACATTTGGCCATTTATATTTTCATCAGAATAAAACAAAATCAAAGTTATTTTTCTCTTTTACTTTAAGAGTATAATTTGTAAAGTTACAGAAATTGCTAGTAAATTTAGTGGTTATTCATTCACCTTCCGAATCTGATTTTATTGTGACTATTTCTATTAAGATAAATACAACAATAAAAATTTGGAAAACAGCAAATATAATTTTATATACATTTAAAACCATCAACTAAATAATTTTCCCCTGTTAGATGGGCTTTATAAAATATAAATGCATTCTAAAGGGTAATAAGCAACATGGTTAACATATATAAAAGTTCTTTCATTTTGTTCTATTATATAACAAGATGTATCAAAAGTATATGATTATTTTTGAATATTTGCCTTGTATGTAACAAATGTTAAGAGGGAACGTGTATGTCAGGACTATGCTTTTCTCCCACCTGTTTAATCTGTATGCTAAGCCCCATGAGAGAAGCTGGTCATTGTGAAGAAAAGTATGGCACCAGGATTGGAAAAGGAGACTTATTAACAACCAGTGTTAATGCAGTTAACACAATTTCACAAAGAATGAAAAGAACTTGAGGTCCTTGCTACAGAGAATCAAGGACTGTAACCTTCAATATGGATTACATCTCAACATCAAGAAAACAAAAATCTTCAACATTGAGATAATAGGCAACATCATGATAGATGGAAAAAAAGTTTAAAATAATTGTCAACAATTTCATCTTATTTGGATTCACAATCAACACCGTTGGTTCCAGCAGTAAGGAGAACTGGCTATATATCGCATTGTGAAAGTCTGCTGTCAAGGACCACTCCAAAGACTTGGAGAGCAATGTTGTCAGCTTTAAGACTAAGGTGTTTCTGATTTAAGCCATAGTCTTTCCAATGACCTGCAATACATCTGAGAGTGGGACAGTGAATAAGGATTACAGAAGAACTTTTGCCTTTGAAATTCTTTGTTATGGTGATGGAGAAGGGTGCTGAATATCACATGAACTGCCAAAAGATTGTTTTGGAGAAAGAGCAACCAGAGTGCTCTTTGGAGATCAGGATGGTGAAGCTTTGTCTCACATTCTTTGAGTATGTTGATTTTGTTGTTGTTAGGTGCTGCTGAATCAAGTATGACTTATAGTAACACGTGAACAACACTCCTGAGCTTTGTACTATCTTGTGTCATCCTTATAATCTCTTACACACTAGAGTCAATTGTTGAAGTCACTGTATCATTCCATAGTGTTGGGGATCTTCTTCTCCTTCACTGTCCCCTCCATCTTTCCAAGCATGGTGTCCCTTTCCAAGGAATAGTTTCGCTTAGCAACATGTGTAAAGTGTTCTAGGTGAAGTTTCATCCTTTGTACCTCCAATGAACACTGCCTCCCCTTTCTCCAAGATATATGTTAGTTCTTTTGGCAGTCCATATCGTATTTAGTACTCTTCTCTACTACTACAACTAAAAGGCTGTAGTGGTTCTTTTTGTGTCATTCTTTTTTATTGTCAAGCTCTCTGATGATGCATAAGAGGTGATTGAGAAGACCATGACTTGAATCAAGTGACTTCAAACTGACATCATTGCTCTTCAGAACTTAGGAGAGGTCCCTGACAGCAAACTTGCCCAATGCAATGTATCTGTCTCCTGATTTCCTGACTGTTGTTAACACTGCTGTTAGGAGAGGCTGTTTCTTAGAGAAGGCCATCATCCTTAGAAAGGTGAATGGTCAGTAAAAGAGAAGACTACTCAGTGAGATAGATTGATAGTGTTTGTAACAATGTGCTCAAGTGTGCTAGGGATGATACATATGGTATAGGAGAGGAGAAGTTTATTCAGATCTTTTGTTAATAGGGTTATTATGAGTTGTATTCAATTAGATGATACCTAACAACAACAACAACAACAACAGATATCATCAAAACTCAATATCCATTGCAGTATATGCTAATAAACTACTATACTCTTTAATTTCTACACTAATTGTAATTGTACTGGCAAATCATGTGACCTTTTAGTCTTGTCCAAGTTCATATATACCTAAGTTATTTTCATTTTGTTCTTTTGTCAAATACCAGGACCAATTGGCAGCACCTTGGGAGCTGGAGAAGAGATTGAGGTTGTTAACAATTACAGCTTTCTTGGCTCCACAATCAACACTGTTAACATCAACACTCAGGAAATCAAAAGACAAATAGCATTGGGAAAATCTGCTGTCAGGGACCACTCCTGAGTGCTGAAAAACAACATTAGTCTAGAAAATAAGGTACACCTAATCCAGGCCTTGGTCTTTGTAATTCTTTGTTATCCTTCAGACAGCTGGATGGTGATTAAGGATGACAGAAGAATAGATGCCTTCAAGTTACAGTGCTGGAAAAGAGTCTTGGACATACCATGGACTGCCCAGAAAACAAATAGGTCTGCTGGAAGATGGGGAAACCAAGTTTCTCCTTGGAGGCTAAGATTTTGAAGCTCTGTCTCACATATTTTGAGCATTTGGCCAGGAGAGACCAGTCCCTGGAGAAGGATATCATGCATGGAAGGGTGTTTGGACAGCACCGGAGAAAAAGACCTCAGATGAGATGGATTGATACAGTAACTGGGGCAGTAGGGGTTAGTGTGTCAGAATTGGTGAGATGGCTCAGGACAGGGCAGGCTTCAGAGCTGCTGTACATAAGGTCACAGGCAACTCAATACACAACAACAACACCACTTTTTGACAGCAGGATCTGAAAATTATGCCTGAATGATGTTTTATGTAATGAATGTTGAGTTAAAGGGAAATGAATGAAAATGATCTCAGAGAATTATTGTTGTTGCTGGTCCTACAGTCTAAATCTTTGTTTTTCTCATTGTTAGGATCAAACATGCACACATTTATAAGATTTTTTTCTGGGGTCTGTAAAATGGGGTCAGTAAAACAAAATTGTGTTTGGAAAGTAATTTCAATTACACCAAGGATGCTTGGCCCCAAAATTTCTGCAGCTGAGATTGCTTAGATGATATTTCAATCAATGCTTGAAATGTTTTTTGCACATTAATAATTGAACTTTGTTCTGCATATTAGTAGCTAACATTGTTGGTTTTAAGTTGACTGGTGGAGACCTGAAGCTGAAAAAGTTGATAATTTTAAATGTAAAGTCACTAAGTAATCAAAATGAATCCTTTTCTAAGTTTTTATATCATAGTTGACAAAAACAAGTATCTTCGGTAATTATTCTATTATTTATTTGGAGACCAGAGGAACTGGAGGCACAGCGTTTAAAGCATTTAACTGATAACCAAAATGCTGACAGTACAACCTCACAATTCACTCCCTGAAAGAAAGTTGTAACCATCCAGTTTCATAAACATTTGTAGTTTAGTACAACCATCTGGCTTTTGGGTCCTCTCCTATTAGGCTGCTTTGAGTTAGATTTCATGGCATTGATAGTTTTATTATTATGTTTAGTAGAATCATTAGGGAAAAGAAGTTGTCCATTAACTTCTTGCTGCCTGTATCCTGACTTAAAAGTTGTGAGGCCAGATTTGTTGTTAGGTGGTATAACATCTGCTCCCACTCGCACAGACCCTATGTTCAACAAATTAAGTACTATGTAAGCTGGTGCCATCTTCACAGTTTCTACTATTTTGTTGAGGGTTTTTCTCTTTTTTTACTGATCTGTTAGGAGTAGACTTAACTTTGACTCTTGGCTGTTGTCATCTTCCGAAAAGAAATTTCCCTTCTTTGATGTTTAATTTGGATTATGTAACTTGCATTTATTTGAGTAAAGATTTTCTCAGAAATTGTTCTCTTCAACTTAAAAAAAAAATCCAAAACCCAAAACCCCCTTTATTTAAAAAAAGCCCTCATTGCCACTGAATCAGAATAGACTTCTGGTTGACCCTTCTTTGGGTTTCTGAGGCTACAAATTGCATCGGAAGAGATGGCCCATTTTTCCCCCTCAGGCTCTACTATTGGCTTTGAACTGTCACAGAGGTGTGGCCTTTGAGTAAGCAAAGAAAACTCTGGCGAATTCTTTCTATTATCTTCTCACAGGTACAAACTTTAGTGGTAAAAGTTCAACAAAGTAGCAAAACTATCTTTGGCAGTTATGACAGAATCACATGCTGACTATAAACTGAAGCCATGAGAAAATTCTCATCATTTAACAGTACCTAATCCAGCTACCGTTAAAGATACTAACCAGTGCTAGTCAATTATTTGTTCCAAAACCCCTTTATGCCACTAATGTGTACTACTGTAATTAAGTTATTTAATTCAAAACTGAATCATCTATTAAATATTAGCTGGAAAATATTATTACTGTTTCTGTGAAAACCCAATTGAATGCTCTCTAAAGCTTACTCAAGGCAAGATGGATACAGTAGTTAATATTGTGTTAGGTGTAAGTGATATAATTATAAAACATAAATGTAAACTCAGTGAACTCGGCTGTATTTCAAATACAATCTGTAATGTTAAAAGGAATATATCTTCCTTCTAAAGAAACAGACTCTATATTAGAGATGCTGCAACACTGACAAATGACTCAACTTTGTTAACTCGGGTTTTGTTAACCACCTACCTGTTCTCATCACGTGGCTCAGAGGCCTCTGCCTTATTAAATGTAACCACATATGAGGTAGTTGGAGACCTCTTTGACTTTTTTTTTTTCATACAAAATAAAATGATGCAGCAGCAAAACAAAAATAAATAAACAATATATTTTTCTACTTTTTAATAATACATAAAAACAATTACTACTTAGAACACATAAGTATCTCCTCTCACATTCCCAAACTGTACCCAGATTCCTGGCTTGAACAATTGATTTAGCATCTCTTGCAAAGTTATCTGGAAAATACATATTTTTAGGAAACTTCCAAAATATTTTTTCCTGCCAATTAATAAAAGCACTATTGTCTTTTTGACTATGATCGTTTACATTGATTGTCAAACAATAGGATTAATTAAGCCCTATAAAGTGACAATATATATTGACAATTAGCTACTTAACTGTAAATGAAAAATACTTTGTTATTTTAGTGCCTCAAATTATTTATTACACATGTGTCCCACCACTGCTACCCTGTAATCTAAAGAAATCTAGAGTTGTAGAACATTTGAAGCCATCATAGACAATTTTTTTTGTTCCAATATAACCAGCCAGAAAGGTAGACATAAAGCAATTATCTCTGTTTTTTTAAAACCAATATATCACTGTTGTGGAGTTGATACTGGTCCTCCAGCAAGTTTCCAAGACTATCAACCTTGAAGAGCAGGCTGCCTTAACTTTATGCCGTGGGACATTAGTATATCAGAACTGTTCACCTTTCAGCATGTAGCCAAATAAGTAACACACTGGGCCTCTATTGCTCCTTCTATTCAATATCTTTGTTTTTAGTTTGTTCATTTTTCCAGTGTGCAGATATGTGTTATTTGGGAGCAGATGTTAAAGGAAGAAAGCATCTCTGGGACATAGTGTATACTGTTACGCTGCTTATAAACAAGGTCAGTATTTCAAATCCACCAGCTACTACATCATAGAAAATTGGCAGAAACATTCTGATGGAGGTTTAATATGAGTCAAATGCTCTCCACAGCAGTTGTTTGGTTTGAGGGGGAAAGAAAGAATCAAGTACATGTCAAGCAGCATATTCTAACATGCCATAGTTCAAAATGCAAAATAGTGAAGCTTAATTATGTATAAGCTATCATGGATATATGACCCTTGAAAATAAAATAGAAATTGCTTTTCAAAGGATAAAATTAGACCTATGTGTGTCTGATTGTTTTAGAGATAAGAACTTCTCAACTTCTAGCGTAAAAGGAGAAGTTGGTGTTTATATGTATAAGAATCAGTGTAAAAGCCATATGGAGCTGTCTCTAATAAATATCCACTGAATCACATGTCACTGTTTTTGAAATGTTTTGTAGTTTGATGCAGAGAATGTACTTTTACTTCTTCAACAGCTGCTCTTTTTAAATGGGTGCAGCTGTACTGCAATTTAATTGGCAGGAATTGCTTAATTTTTAGTCTGTTGCTTCCAATTTTTATAAAGCAATGTTTCATGTTTCTGTAGAAGTGTAAGTCTTGATTTTCTTTTCCTCGAAAGTGAAAAGTATGATAAGAAAGAATTAGTCAAATGAAAGTTTCAGCCTGCATGTTTTCATACAAAAATTAATAATTTCCTTCTTTATAAGATTATTTTCCCATTTCATATTGCACTGATGTAGGGATTTGAAACCCATATATCAGATTCTTAATCTAAAAACTCCAATTTGATTTTCTGATTCCAACTCCTTCCACATTTCATTGTAATATTTTATTTTGTCATCCTGTGCTGCCTTTTGAAATCTATTCAGCTCCTTAGTATCTTAAATTCTTCCTTGTGCTTTGGCTTCTCTGCACTCCAGTGCAATCTTCAGAGTCTCTTCAGACACCCATTTTGGTCTTTGCTTCCTCTTCTGTCTTTGCAATGACCAATTCCACTCTTCCTGGATGATACCTTTGATATCCTCCCACAACTCATCTGGTCTTTGCTCACTAGTGTTCAACACCGCAAACCTGCACCTGAGATGATTCTGAAATTCAGGTGGGATAGACTCAAAGTCATATTTTGGTTCCCGTGGATTTGCTTTAATTTTCCTCAGCGTAAGCTTGAACTTGCATATGAGTAGTTGGTCTGTTCCACAATCAGCTCCTGGCCTTGTTTTCACAGTTGATATTGATTCTAACTACTCGACCAATTGGCAGCATCAGAATGGATGGTGAAGAGATTGAGATTGTTCCCAGCTTTAGTTTGCTTGGCTCCATGGTCAACACTCTTGGCACCAGCAGCCAGGAAATTAAAAGACCTATTGCCATGGGAAAGTCTGCTATTAGGGACCTCTTGAAAGTACTGAAGAGCAATGGTGTCTCTATGGAGACTAAGGTGCATCTGATACAGGCTATGGTCTTTGCAGTCACTTGTTATGCATCAGAGAGTTGGACAACGACTAAGGAGGATAGAAGGAGAATTGATGCCTTTAAGTTGTGGTGCTGCAGAAGAGTATTGAGGATACCAGGGACTGCTAGGAAAACAAACAGATTCAGCCTGGAAAGGGTTAAACCAAGTGGCTTGTTGGAGGCAAGGATTCTGAGGCTTCGTCTAGCATACTTTCAACATGTTGTATGAAGGGACTGGTTCTTGGAGAGGGACATCCTGCTTGGTAGGGTGGAGAGACAGTGCAGGAGGGGAAGGCCCTCTATGAGGTGGATTGATTCAGTGACTGGGGTAATCAGGATGAGTGTATGGAGACAGTGCAGTTGGCACAGGACAGAGCAGAGTTTAGGGCTCTTCTGCATAGGGTTGCTATGAGTCCCAAACGGCTCAACGGCACATAAAAACAACAACAACAACAACAAAAACAATCTAAAAACTCACAAAACTTTATTAATAAAAAAAAGTCAAATGACTTAAACATTCCAAGAATAAAAAAATCTTGTTGGTTTTAAATATTCTTTGTTTTGAAGATAAACCTAAGTGAGGTTCTTTTTATTTTTAATTAGAACTTTGATTTTTTGATAAATATACTTATAACTTGCTGTATTTGGTTAAATTAAATTATAATGTACATATTATTCTCTCCCTATATCTTTATAATGCTTTGTTCCACTTTAATTTTAAAAGGTTGAAAAGCACTTTTTAGTTACTGTGGAGAATATATTGTTATACATGAGACAAAAGTCTTAAGCCTTTTTTTTTTAATGTATCGGGGGGTAGATTATAAGATAACCATTCATGATATAGTACTTAATATTTATACCAGCCTTAATATCTTTACTTTTCATAGATTATAATCCTCCAAGTAAAGCATAACGTAGATGTTCAGTAATTGAAAACTTGGTATAAAAACTTGGTAATAGTCTTTCTTCTTTCAAGACTTGTCTAGAAATCACTAAACATGTAGGCAGCTAAAATGAAGCCTTGCTTACTTGTTCCTTCACATTTCCTATGTTGTTTTGTCTCATCGTTTAGCTATGAGGTGATTGCTTTGTTTTTGCATTCTTAATTCATTCTTTTATTAAGTGCTTTTTAAGATCTCCATGCGTATACTAATCTTGTCTGCTATTTCCAAGATATAGCTTAAATTCTTTGTATATTAATGTTGTTATGTGCTTTTGAGTCAGTTATGACTTATAGCAACCCTATGAACAAAGCTCTAAACCTTGCCCTATCCTGAACCAAACTCCCTGTCTTTGACACTCATGTCCTCATTGCCGCAATCACTGTGTCAATTCATCTTATCCACGGTCTTCCTCTCCTGCACTAACCTTCTAGTCCTTCTCCAAGGACTGGTCCCTCCTGGAAACATGACCAAAGTATATGACATGGAATTCCAACCCCCCTTAATCCAAGAACAGCATGGTTTCAACCTCTCCAGGACCCCCTATCTGCAGATGTAATTCTACAACATAAAAGTTAAAAGTTTATATCTCCATCCACTCCAAGGTTAACTTCTCCTATACTTAGCTGGTTATTATTGCCTATGTAAAACTAACAGTAAAATAACTACTAAAATGATACTGTGTAAACTCTTAAAAGTTTTTCATGCTGATAGGTAGGGGCATAGCCTATAATTTAATAATCTCTGTAGTCTGTTCTAAAACTTATGTGTGTGGTTTAAAATTAGGAAAGGTGTGTATCAGGATTGTACCCTTTCTTCATACTATTTAATCTACATACTAACCAAATTATGTGAGAAACTGGACTCTGAAGAATGTGGCATCAGGATCAGAGGAAAACTCTTCAATAACCTTTGTTATACAGATGACACAATCTTGCTGAAAGCGCTAAATTTTAGCATTTGCTATAGAAGTTCAAAGAATATAGCCTTCAATATTGATTACATCTCCATATCAATAAAACAAAATTCTTACAATTGGACTGATAGGCAATATCATGATTGATGAAGAAAAGATTGAGACTGTCAGCATCTTCATCTTACTTGAATCCACAATCAATATACTTGATACCAACAGTCAGGGAGTCAGGAAACTTATTGCACCTACAAAGTCTGAGTTAGGGACTTCAGTAAATTTTTAAGAAACAATGATGTCAGTTTGAGAACTAAAGAATGCGTGATTCAGGGCATGGTCTTTTTACACATTCTCTGTGCTTCTGAGAGCTGGACAATAAATAAGGAGTGTTGTTGGAGAGAAGTGTTGAATATCCCATGGGCTACCAAAACAACAAACAGATATGTCTTTGAGAAAGTGCATCCAGAGTGCTCTTTGGAAGCGATGGTGATGAAGCTTTGTTGATGGGAGGTTATACTTTGGCGAGGGACATCATATTTGGAAAGGTGGAGGGATGGTGAAAGAGAAGAAGACTTAACCAGGTGGACTGACACAGTGAGTACAGCAATGGGGTTGAGTGTATCAGAGATTGTATATGGCACAGGATGTGACAGGGTTCATAGGGTTGCTAAGCCATACTTAATTTGACAGCACCTAACAACATTAACAAACAATATGCCGTTCATTAACAAGAGGTAACACAATATCTTCCCCAAAGCTAGTAAGTCTTTTATCTTACTCTTTTTTAAAATAGAATTTTTATTCTTTTTGTGTAAGGGGGAAATGTAATTTTATTTTTACTTCTGGTCTCCACAGGAGAGATTTTTATCTCTTACTTCTTGTACTTATTTTTTCTCACTTTAATGTGATTATAAGCTAGTAGATAGTAAGATCCTCTAAGCACTTCTGAAAACTTGATACCAAATTTGGCTGTATTCAAACGGAATTGTTGTTGTTGTATTCACATGGAATTGCCATCTTTTAATTTCTTTATACACTGTAATTCCTACTTCCTTCCTACACTCACATCCTTAATGCTGCTTAAATGATTATTTACTACTTTGCTAATTTCAGTTCATGTATGGTCCTTTTGAAAATAACAGACTATGAAGTGTAAAAATTGTCTATTTAAAATTGTGTTGGTCTAGAAAAAATCACTGTAAACAAAGATACTTAGCTGAGTTCTTTTGACCAGCTAAGGAGTCTGTGGCCTGACTAAAATAGATAAAACATTTTACATCACTGGTATTTGGACATCACTGCTTGAAACTTAACTGGTATTAAGTATTTTCAAATAAATATCTATCTGCATTTTTCATTTATTTTAGTCTATTCCTAATAGATCTTCAAGAGTATATTGCTTTTCAGGCAGATATATGCACACCCATGTTTTTTGCGGCTTTGTTCACAATAACAAAGAGTTGGAAACAACCTAGGTTCCCATCAACAAACAAATGACTAGAGAAGCTCTAGTATATACTATGCTGCACTGAAAAACAAGGAACTCATGCAATATTATTCAAAATGGGTGACCTTGGAGGACATTATGCTGAGTGAAATATCTCAGTCACAAAAGGATAAATACTGCATAGTGCCACTGTTGTAGAACGGGACTGACATCAGAGTTGGCGGTGAGACAAAGTTGACTAAATTATGTATACTGCATTGAAACAGATGAGGGAGAGAATAGTTTAACAGCGATATATGATTGGGTGTTACAGTTATGACATAAGTCCAGAATGAAGGTTGCATACTAGAGAGTACTTGGGGCGGTGTATTGGAATGGGGGTGTGTGGGGATTGTATACCAATGAAAGATTTTTTTCTTTTACTTTTCAAAGAAAAGAGTGAACTGGATGGGGCATGGGCAGGGAGAAAATATGCAACAACGAATGAATGGAAATCCAAAATCTCTGTTAACATTCATTAAAATTAATAAAATAAAATTTTAGACGAAGAATATATTGCTTTACTATAATGCACTTCAGTCCCTCCCAAGTTAGGTTGTAATTTAAAAAAATCATTGCTACTGCATGCTATGTGGTATTTCATCATATGAATGTGCTATAATCTCTCACTCCATTAGATGTGGTTGGACATTTAGGCTATTTCCATATTCTTGTGATGATGAATATTGCTGAACATTGGTGTACAAATCTTTGTGCCTCAGTTCTCATTTTCTCGGGGTATATTAGAAACAGTGGAATAGCTGGGTCAAATGACATTTCTATATTCAGCTTTTTGAGGAAATGTCAAACTGTCTTCCAGAGTGATTGTACCATTTGCAATCCCACCAACAATGAATAAGAGTTCCTAATTAAAAAAAAAAATCTATATGACCTTGACATTTATCATAAAAGAGTAATAATATTTATTTTGTTTTTATGTGCTATTTATTGCGTAAAGTATGACTCATAGTGCCCCTATGAACAATAGATCTGAACCTTTTTATCCTCTTTCTCCATCTCTGACACACCAATTTCAAGTTCCTAGTGTATATGTTTTTCTATATAATTTTAAGATTTTTTGGGGAAGTTAACCAGTTGCAATTCAGGTAGGAAAAAAGATACAATTCTTCAGTTGGGACAGGTTCTCACGTATGCTCTCAGGTCCTCTGACCTTCAGCCTTGTGGCTATGGGCTAATATTAGCCCACAGAGCTATCTTAGCTCTGCCAATTATGCCATCTTCCCTTCATCCTTGGTTCTTGCTCTGTGGACAAGCAGTTCCAGTTCAGCTTTCTCTTGTTGTCTTTCATTCTCTGCTACCTCTGCTTCTGCTTCATCTGCTGCAGTTGCCCTGGTGTTGGTTCTGGTCTTGTTTAAAATTTTCTGATCTTCAAAAGGGTGCACTGCAAACTCTTTTGCTTCTCCCCCCCACCCGCCATCCCTGTTATTTTAATTTTATTTTTAGCAGTTTCAGTGAGCGAAGACCAGGTGAGCTGTGGGAGGATATCATCCAGGAAGAAAACAAAAGGTCATTGCAAAGATAGAAGAGGAAGAAGAGACCAAAATGGATTTTAGAAAGAGACTCTGAATATTGTACTAGAGCACCAAAAAGCCAAAGCAAAGGAAAGAAATCAAGAAGTTAAAGGAGCTCAGTTGAAGAATTTAAAGGACCACAGGGGAAGACAAAATATTATAATGAAATGTGCAAAGAGCTGGAGTCAGAAAATTAAAAGGCGCCATACTCAATCTGCATTTCTTAAGCTGAAGGAACTAAGAAACAAATTCAAGCCTACAGTTTCAATACTAAAGAATGTTATGGCAGACTATTGAATGATCTAGGAAGTGTTAAAAGAAGTAGGGGTGTACTCTGGGGAGTGGGGTGGGGTTGGCAGGGGGATTGTATACCATTGGAGGAATTTTTTCTTTTACTTTTCAAAGAGAAGAGTGAACTGGGGTGGGGGGAGAGGTGGTCAGGGAGAAAAATGCAACAATGAATGAATGGAAATCCAAAATCACTGTAAATGTTCATTAGAATAAAGTTAAAAAAAAAAAAGAAGATGGAAGGAGTATACAGAGTCACTATACCAAAAAGAATTGACTGACACAGAAGAATTTCAAGAAACAACATATGACTAAGAGTCAATGCTGATGAAGGAGAAAGTTCAGGCTGCTCTGATGGACTTGGCAAAAAATAAAGCCCCAGGAATTGATGGAATATCAATTGACATTTAAACAAACAGATGCTGCCCTGGACATACTCACATGTCCCAAGAAATCTGGAGCTCAACTACCTGACAAGTGACTGGAAGAGGTCCATATTTATTCCCAATCCAAAGAAAGGTGACCTGACAGAGTGTGAAAATTATCAAACATTATCACTCATATCACACACAAGCACAATCCTGCTGAAGATTATCCAGAAACGACTGGAACAGTTCATTGACAGAGAACTACCATACATACAAGATGGGTTTAGAAGAGGCTGTGGCATGAGAGATATTATAGCCAATGTCAGATGGATCTTGGCAGAAAGTAGAGTACCAGAGGGTTATCTATCTGTGTTTCACTGACTATGCAAAGGCATTTGACTGTAGATCAGAACAAATTGTGGTTAACCTTGATGAGAATGTAAATTCCAGAACACTTAATTGTGCTCATGTAAAACCTATACTTGGTCCAGGAAGTAGTCCTCTACTTCCCCTTCCCTCTTTAGATCCCTCATACATCTTTTGCTAGTTATCTATTTCTACAATAATGGTCTCAATTATTATTTGTATATACTTCCGTCTTCTTTTGATGCTCCTGGATCATTCAACATTCTGCCTACAGCTTCCTTAAGTATTGCAACTTGAGGCTTGAATTTTTTTCTTCCATTCCTTCAGCCCAAGAAATATCAAGCCAATTAGTTCCTTTCAATTTTCCAAACTCTAGCTCTTTGCACATTTCCTTATAATACATTATTTTGTCTTCCCATGCTGCCCTTTGAAATCTTCTCTTCAGCTCCTTAACTTCTTGATTTCTTCCCTTTGCTTTGGCTTCTTAGTGTTCTAGTGCAATATTCAGAGTCTTTTCTGTCATCCATTTTGGTTTTTTCTTCCTATGTCATTGTAATGACCTTTTACATTCTTCATCGATGATATTCTTAATATTCACCCACAGCTCTCCTGGTCCTCTCTCATTAGAAGCCTCTACCCTGTTTTTGAGATAGTCTTTAAATTCAGGAGGAATAGATTCACGCACAACGTTAGTTCTTGTGAATTTGATTTAATTACGTTTAGCTTTAGTTTGAACTTTCATATGGGTAGTTGATGGTCTATTTCACAGCCAGCACCTGGCCTAATTTTCCCAACTGATAGCTTCTCCAATGATTTTTTCCACAGTTGTAGTCAATCTGATTCTTGTGACTCGTCAAGTGAGGGCCATGTGTATAGTTGCCATGTGCTTCTTATAAAAGATATTTGCAATGAATAAATCATTGATTTTACAGAATTCTCTCATTCTGTCTCCAGCCTCATTTCTGTCACTGAGTCCAAATTTCCCCACTATCTATCCTTCTTCCCTGTTCCCAACTTTTACATTCCAATTTTACATTACTAATGTATCATGGTTGCATATTCAATCAATTTCTGATTGCAACAGTTGGTAGAAGTAATCTATTTCCTTTTTTCTTTACTCTGGTTGTTGTTGCATAAGTGTAAATGATAGTATTATTAACAGATCTTTCTTGTATGTGTATGGATATTGTACTCCTGACAATTTTTTTCCCATCACTTCTTTGCTTTTTAAGACTCTATAGATTAATTTCTATTTGAATGCATGAGGATGAGGAGGGATTCTTTCATTTCATCACTATTATATTGATGAATACAGGACATTTCTACAGAAGATTTAGTCTAGGTTATTCAGAATCAAGATATCATAGCAAACGAGCTTGGTAATAGACTTTAAAAATTAATACCTCCTTTATACCAGAATATTGTTATCATTTGGTTGGTAAAAATGTTCCTTAGAATTTACGTAAACTATTATTTTAGCCATGAAAACAAGACAAAGTTACCAGCAGTATTATTCTGTTTGCATTCTACATATTTTCATGAAAAAAGTATCAATGTACTTATATTTATAGAGGTAAATGAGTGGTTTAGACCTAAATATATTGTTATTGAGCTGAACTGCCTTCCTTCTATGCAACCACGTGTGGTCATCAGTTAAATCATTTTAATTGAAATTTCTAGTTAATTTTTATTCCAGCCTCGCCTACAGACTCAACAGCTTTATTCTAGTGAAAATAAGTCTGAAAATAATGGTAACTGATTTACAGGGTGATGACAGATGGGTCTTATGCCAGGATAACGCCTATGGTTGGAGACATTGATTGTTAACATTTACGCTCCAATAATGAATGACCTGAATTTTCCCCAAATGTTTGCTCAGGAAATACAGGGCTGTGGAGGCTTTGACGTCATAGAGCCAAAAGGATTTGGGGCCTTAGTGTATTTGTTGCTGGCAGTCATTCATTAGTAAATCCTGGGACGGAGACTTGGTTTTGAGTGACATCTGGAGGCCTCGGATATGGGAATCCTGTGTGTTGTTTTTTGTTTTGGTTTTTTTGGGGTTTTTTTTGTATATTAGATTTGGGTTTTAGGAAATATATTTGCAATGGATAGATTTAACATTTCATAGAGGACTGAAAAAATGGACGGAGAAAGATGGTTCTATTAAAACTTTTTCATTGAATCCAACTAGTTAAATTGATGCTAGCTACTAACAAGAAAATTTTCTGAACTCTGTGCACTTTGGGAATATGTATCAAATATTAATTATCTTTTGAAATTTTCTGTACCAACCAAGAAGAATTTCATCAGTTATCCTTAAGCTTTTACAAAGCAGGTATTTCCAAGCATGCAGATGTAATATTCACTTCCGTGTTTTGAGTTGGTTTTTTTTCTGTTTTTTTCTTTCTGTATGACATGCTAATATGGCAGAGTCAGTGTGAGTACCAGAGTAATGTAGCAACATTATGTTTGTAGCATGGAGTAGAAGTAATAGAGCAATACATGCATAATGTGATTTAAATGTGAGCTGACTCTCAATAAACTTGTTGCTGCGCAGTATATCGCAACTCTCAGTGACCCTGAAGAAGAGTAGAAATGGACAGTGGGGTTTCTAAAAACCCCATCTTTGTTGAAGCCACTGCTACATCTGTCTCCTTAAGACTGGATAGTGAATTTTACTGCTTGTTGATTTTCGCTTAGGAACTAAGCACTTAAACTCTGTACCACCAAAGATCCTTCACTTTTTAAAAAAATTTATTAATTTTAATGAACATTTACAGAGATTTTGGATTTCCATTCATTCATTCTTGCGCTATTTTCTCTACCCTCCCAGTTCGTTCCTCTTTTTTTTTTCCCTTGAAAGTCTGTTTTAATTGTATCATTGCCACAGTGCTTGTCAAAACCAGTTCTGATTAAGCTCCTTTGTCAGTGTGTCCTTTGCCATTCCCTATCACTCCTCCCTGAGAGAGATTTCACCCTGCTTCATAAGGAAAAGGGGACAGCGTATTCTCTTGGCTACTTCCTGCTAAAAAGGGACGCTGTAGGTTTCAGGGTTAAGATCTTCTCTCACTACCCTAAAGGGCCTCTTTGGCAATAGGAAACAC
>NW_006399825.1:1106105-1133758 GCF_000299155.1 Elephantulus edwardii | reverse complement strand
TATTCTAAGTAGAGGTTCTAATAGTGGCACAAATCAAGTTACAGAGAGAAGGTAGTTCTTATAGTGAAAGGCCTATTTACTAGCACTTTGTCTGTTATATTATAAAGGTTAGGAACCACAAGATGTAGAGGCTCAACTATGTCATTTATTGTTTTTAAGTCCTGGACCAAATTCCATCTACCACTGGGTTGTTTTATAGCTCAGAAATGCGCATACAAGGCAGAGGTGAAGTAAGGATCCTTCACTTATACTCCAGTTTTCTTTAAAATATTGCTTATATCCTATGGTCATGCAAATTTGATGAAATGTGAAACAAATTTACTGTATTGTATGTTAATAATATCCAAAGGATAATGCAAAATTCTATATATATTAAACATAGTACAAAATGAAACATTTAATTTTAAGTGTTTGTTTCTCTTGGTTCTTATGGCATAAGAAGAGCTATTGCCCGCTGTGTCTTTAGTGTATTGTCAATAGTAATATTGTTGTTGTTTACCAGCAAGTCAGAACTGATTCATAATGACCCACCGACAAGTTTTCAGAGGCAATAAATCACCTGGAAGACTACCCATTTTTTCCCCCCATGTAGCAGTTGGTGGATCCGAACCACGTACCTGTGCATTGCCAGTGCAGTTCTGTATGCTTGAGCTAGTAATCCTTTAATAACTATTCAGGAGCTCTGGTGGAGTAATCTCTAGAGAGTTGCACTGCAAGCCCAAATGCAGTGCCTCAGTGGTGGCTGGAATCCTTCAGTAGCACTGTGGCAGAAAGATAAGCCATCTCTCCCTGATGTTCTTGAGGGTCGCTCTGAGAACAGTCTCGACAGCCGTGAATGCTTGTTTGTTTTTAGATTAACTATTTTTAATTTAAAATTTAAATAAGTTATATATATATCTGAATATAAATATTCAGAGCAATTTTTTTGAGAGATTCCAAATGTGAAACACATTTTCTGATCCTCTATTTTCAGGTATGATTTTTCACAGTTTATGAGAAAAACATTGCAGTAAAAATTGTGAAATAACAATTTAATACAAAGGACAGTATCTGGTCTGCAGGATTATTCTGTAGGTATGTCAAATTTATGTAAAGAAGTAGAGTAGTAATTGCATTCAGTGCATTATTAATTGATTTTTAAAAGCTTCATATTTTACTAGGAAAATATAAAGCAATAAAGTTAAAACATCTTTAAAGCAATTATTGCCCTCATGTCAGAGTCAACTCATAGTAGATACTCCATCAGGTTTTTGGAGGTTGTAAATCACATTTTTCTCCTGTGGAGCAGCTGGTGGTTCAAATTGCCTGCAGAGGATGACAGCACAACTCTTACCCACTAGAGCTCTCTCAATTATCATAGAAAGAGAAGATATAGAAATTTCCTCCTATAATCCTACTTACCAGAGATAACTTCTTTCCATAATTTGGTACATAGTTTTAGATTTTAAAGAGCGAAGAGGCAATATCGTGATAGCAATAACTCAGTCTACAACTGAGCTGTTTCTGTTCAATCTTTTTTATACTAGACTATGAGCCAAGATTGTGATGGGAATGACTCAAGCAGTAATGGGGGTGTTACAGACAACAGCAAGGGGTGGTGAGATAAACTGGATTAGCTAAAGAGAGAAATTGTTCTCACCCTGAGACCAGAAGGTAAAAGTAGAGACAGCCATTACTGAAATGCAGTGATAACAGTAAGTGTAGATGGAAGGAGTTACAGAACAGCAGACACAGTCCTGGGGGGAGAAAGGCCTCTCTGTTAGATCAATGCAAGCAGAGAACTAGTGAGAGTAAAGCAGAAATTTAGTTATAAACGCCCTACTTCCAACTTATTCCCTCTGTACTCTATCCTCCAAATAATTATTCCCTCCAGGTGATAGGATCCATTGATTCCGGAATGCTGTTATTTGTAGAAATCTCCCTTCTTAGAATAGAAGATGAATGGGTGTTGGAGAAGAAGAATATGAATAACTTTAAGTGCTTGCAACCTGTGTGGGCCAAGTTGTGTTGTGTACAAATTACTATGTGCTTCAGTTTTTCATCTGTTTATAGGATAAATAACAGAACCATTCATGAGACTTAAATGAGTGAATATGCTCAGTGTGTAGGCAAACAAGTCCTGGGTAGAAATCTGTTAGCAAATATTATTAATAGTACCCTTGTAACTTTACTGATTAATTTTTGCACACTATACATGATAAGACAAAGATTCTCACGCCTTCGCCAATTGGCAGCACCGTGATTGGTGGAGAAGAGTTTAAAGTTGTTAACAAGTATAGCTTGCTTGGCTCGACAATCGAAACTCTTGGCACCAATATCAGGAAATGAAAAGAAAAAAATGCACTGAGAAAATCTGCTTTCAGGAAATTCTCCAGAGTGCTGAGAAGCAATGATTCAGTCTAGAGACATAAAATACACTTGATTCAGGCAATGGTTTTCACAGTTACTTGCTATGCCTCAGAGAGCTGGTAAATGACTAAGGATGAAAGAAAAAGAATTGATGCCTTTCAGTCGTGGTTCTGAAGAAGTGTCTTGATACTGTGGCCCACCAAAAAACGAAAAGGTCTATCTGGGAGAGAGTGAAACCAGATTTTTCCTTGGAGGCTAGAAATGTTCAAGCTCTGTCACACATACTTTGGGCACATGGCCAGGAGGGGACCAGTCCTTGTAGAATGACATCATGCTCGGAAGATTGGAGACCAGCGCAGGAGAGGAAGCCTGGATGACATAGATCGATGTAGAAACTGGGATCGATATAGAAACTGGGATCGATATAGAAACTGGGCCAATTGGGGTAGATGTGTTGGAGTCAGCAAGACTGCTTTAGGACAGCACAAGTTCCGGAGCTGTTGTACATAGAGTCGCTATGAGTCGCAAGTAACTTGATGGCACATAACAACAACAACAACATGATAGAAGCTGCACTGCAATCCCAAAGGCACACAATTTGGATCTACCAGCTGCTACATGGGAGAAGGATGGGAAATTGTCTCCTATGACATTAGCTGCTTCTGAAAAAACTCCTAAAGGCCAACTATGGGTCTCTTCTGAATGGATGGTACTCAGCAACAACCAAATGCAACAATTGGGAGATCTTTTGTGGCCTAGAGGCAAAAAAGCTGAGCTGCAATCTCTAAGTCAAGTGGTTTGGATCCACCAGCTGCTCTGCAGAAGGATGGGCAGTATCTGTGCAATTAAACTGCCTCTGGAAACCTACTGTAGCATCAGCAATGAGTCAGTTCTAACTCCATAGTACACAACAACATACAACAATTTGAACTTTGCCTGATAGTCATTATCTTTATATACAGACGCATATATTTATCTAACCATACAGAGGAGAGCTTTAATGGCCTAGTGGCAAGAAGCTGTGCTGCAGTCCTGAAATCATGCTGTTCAAGGCCACCCAAAGCTCTGTGGAAGAAGAATGTGCAATCAATCTCCTCTTGAGGAATTAACTGCCTTTGAAGAACTATGGTATAGATATAAATAGATATAGATACATTATAGATACAAATACACACTCATATATTTCTCTCCATTCTAAACATATATACTCACTCACCCTTGTTTTATAATGACTTCAATGAATTACATTTTGTTTTGGTTGTTATGTGCTGTTGAATCAGAATGGACAACTGGAGCCAGTTTTCAGAGGTAGTAAATCACATGGGAGGAAACTGCCCATCCTTCTCTCACAGAACATCAGGGGATTTGGACTACATGCCTTTGGGATTGCAGCACAGCTTCTTACCACTGGGCCAGCAGAGCTCCCATTCCATGTTCCATCTTGAATTATGTGGAGTACAATAAAACATCTAAACATTTTTTGTTTAAATAGGGACTTAAACTATTTCCAGTATTTTACTTGTGTGCAAAATGCCATAGTAGCAGTTGACCTCTTAACCCTTAACTTTGGATTTTAGAGAAACAAGTGCATTTTATATGCTTTGAGTCATCTAGATTAAATCATCTTCAGACCACTCTCTTACCAGAAAGAATGTAAATGAGTGATATGGGTACATTTGTTCAGGAAATGGCCCAGACCTTGTTTTTTCTCAAGGTCTTGACTCCATTCACTTTTATAGAGAAAGAAAAGATTTACAGATTTTTCCCTATGATCTTTAACATCATTAAAACCAGCTTTTCTTTTTTATAATAAGTGTTTTCTAAATTCTGTGACGTGCTTTGCATTTAAACTTGACATAGTATGTAACTGTATTGATAATTATGTAAACAAAAAATCTAGACTAAAGGTTTGATTTAGTTGATTTCAATGTCATGAGGCCAAAACAGCTCAATTATGGGTAATTGATTGGGATCTCATGCTCAGTTGGCATCTGCATTTTTCAATAGAACAGTGTGCCTTGTGATAGTGTTTTATTTATAGTGCAAGCTGTTTTGACCTTAGATGGTTTCAGTCTTCACATTTAAAATAATAAGATAAATTTTCCATTTATTTTGAAGTGAATTTTACAAAATTCAATTGCCTAAGTAAGAAAACAATTGCGATGTTTAACATCTCTAGTAGTTATGGATGCACCGAATGGATGCCCTGGAGGTAGTAAGAAATTCACGTGGTTTGGCTTTTGAAGCCATTGGTGTTGTTGTTGGGTGTTCTCAAGTCAGATATGACTCATAGTGACCCTGAGAGCAGCAGATCTGAACCCTCTCCTGTCCTGTGTCATCCTCATCATCTCTGCCACACTGAGCCGAGTGCTGCAGTCACTGTGCCAGTCCATTTCATTGGGAATCTACTTCCCTGATTCTCCGTCTTTCCAAAGCATGATAGAATATTTTTTCCTGTAGTAGAGAAATTTGATTGAAGAGAGAGAAAAACCTTTTTCACTTACTCTATAATAAAGGGAGCTCTGGTGGCTTAGGGGCAAGAATGCGCTGCAATTCCAAAGGCACATAGTTTGAATCCACCAGCTGCTCCATGGGAGAAGTATGGGCAGTCTCCACCTGAGTGAAAAACTGCCCTTAAAAACTCACTAGCGGGTCAGCTATGGGTCAGTTCAGACTCAGTGGTATGCACCACCACCACCACTCTATTTTAAAGACAAAATAAGGTGAATTGAAGGAAATAATATTTTAAATAATATTATGAAAAAAGTTGGTTTGGGGACATTGGTGGCCGTCTGTCCAAAATGTAAAACTACCTTCTTTCATCAAACCAATGACTTTGCACTAAGATGATTGCTATAAAAAGGAAAAAAAACACCCCAAAAAACAAAACAACCCCCAAAACCCAACTCAAATCCTTGCCTTCAAGCTCTGTTTGATAAAACCAGTGATTCCACACCAATAAGATCACTATTAAAACAACACAAGCCAACTTTTTAGACCTCTAACATCATTGGCAACTCACAACACACCTGCCATTGGGTTTCTGAGGCTATATAGTGTAAAGGGAGGAAACTCCCCTTCTTTCCACCAATGGATGACTGGTGGGCTCAATCAACTTGCTATTGATCCACACCAGAGCTCCCAGTGATTGCTATAACTACTCCACTCATGGTTCTCAGGCTGGAACTCATAGCTGACCTTCCAGCAGCTTTTCAGAGCCTGTAAAGCACATGAAACCATCTTTCTCCCATGGAGTAGCTGATGGCTTTGGGTTGGAGAGTCAACCCTTTACACACTATGCTATAGAGGGGCAAATTTTACTTTAAAAATTTTTATTTAAAAATACCTTAGGTCTAAAATCATTAAGTTTGTGACTTCTTTATGTGGATGGTAGAAAAAAGATAATTTAAATGAGTGTTTACTGAGGTTCTTTTGCCCTAAGCCTCCCTGTTTGAAATATGTTCTCGCAGTTCTGCCTGGAATTCTGCTTTTCTAGAAACTAAGTCTCTAAGCTCAAGAATGAATTTTTCTAAATGACACCTATTACAATTTCTAGCTACAGTTGAAATGGTTTTATACTATTGAGTTTGTATTTTTTTTTAGTTTGTTTGGCTGGTAAGTAAAAGGCTGACAATCTGAACCCCTAAGGGAGGAGGGACAGTCTACTCTGTGAAGATTGTCTTGGAAACTCTATCCCCTTCTACATTGCTATGAGGTAGAATCAATCGAATGACAGGTGGGTTTGGTTTGAATCTATATGTAGAAACCTTGATAATTTAGTATAAAAAAAGAAGAAGAGAAACAATGAATTATAATTTTATGACTGAGGAAAAAAGTTAATGTTTTATGAATTTTCTTAATTTTATACATTTTTACAAAAATGAAACACTAACACATATTTCTTATTCAATGCTCTTTTATTTTTTTTTTTTCAATGCTCTTTTAAAATTAAGTTTTTACTAGACCTGTTGAGGCTGGAGGAATCCATGACACTTTCAACCTTGAAGGGAAAATACCCCCTGAAGTCACCTTTAAATTAAATAGCAGCTGAACTGAAAAAAAGAATGCACTCTTGAGTATATTGTACTCTTTCATGAAATTGTTTAAGATCAAATAGAGAACAGTTAGATTAAAGTATAGATGAGATATATGGGGACAGTGGGTCCAAGTTAATGGGAGTGAAGCATCTAGAATAGATGTGATGGAAATGCTGACACATATAAAAACGCAGCCAATGTCATTTAATATTATATGTAGAAATTACTGAATGGGAAGGTGTTTTGCAGTATTTGTTTTCACAAAAGTCCAATAAAATATTTTTTAAAATAAAATTAAGTCCACTAATATTTACCTTTGCTTAAATATTCAGTAACATTGCTTATGTTGTGCTAATTTCAATCCATAATTATGATGGCATAAAGTATTCTCTTGTGTGACATTTATGTTGTTTTTTAATATTTCCTGTTCACAGAGGATTGATTAGACATTGTAATTAATGCTTGTTGCTCATGTTGTTATGTGCCAGAGTGTAATCTGCAACTCATACTGTGACCCTATAGCTCTGAACTCTGCTCTGTCCTTAGCCAGTCTCACTGTCTTTGACACACATACCCCATACTCCAGTTACTGTGTCAGTCCATCTCATCCAGGGTCTTCCTCCCTTGCATTGTCCCTCCATCTTTCCAAGCGTAATGTCCCTCTCTAAGACTGGTTCCTACTGGCAACATGCCCAAATTATGTGAGGCAGAGCCTTAAAACCGTTGCCTCCAAGGAACAGCTTGGTTCCACCCTCTCAAGGATAGACCTGTTTGTTCTCTTGGTGGTCGTGATATGTTCACTATTCTTCTCCAGCACCACAACTCAAAGCCGTCAGTTCTTCTGTCATCTTTGGCCATTGTCCAGCTCTCTGATCCATAGCAATGATTGTGAAGATCATGGCCTACATCAGGTGTACTGTTGTCTCCAGACGGATATTGTTGCTCTTCAGCACTTTTGAGAAGTCACTGACAGCAATTAATGTTGTAAAACAAAACATCTATGAGTGTGCGAAAAACCAATCTGATTTCTGAGCCTTTGCTCAAATGAAAAATAAATACTTAAAAAATGAACCAGCCATACAATGAAATAAATACCTTGTATCTAAAACTATCCCTTTATGTTACTGGAGATCCATTTACAAAATTCCCAGCCGTGTAATTACCAGGCCAATTGATAGGAATATTTTCATCTTCCCAAGCATATTGACAGATTGCTTTCCAGGAAGATTGTATCAATTTACACTCCCACCATCAGTGGAGGAGAGTTCCTGATGACTTCTTAATTGGATTTATTTGTTTGATGAGAAGTCAAATGGACAATATTTAATTAATCATTAAAATAAAAAAAGAATATATCTCAATAAAATACTTTTCTTCTAGATGAAAATGTTGGTCTACTGAATTTATGTTACTACTTTAAAAGAATGCTGTCTGTTGAAATACATAAAAAATGAGGGCTAAAGTTTGTCTTGGTCTTTTTGATCACTTGTATGCATCTGCAAGCTGGACAGTGAATAAGGATGACAGAACAATTGATGCTTTTGAAAATAATGTTGGAGAAGAGTACAGAACATCCCGTGGACTTCCAGAAGAATAAACAAGTATGTCTTGGAGAAAAAGTGCAGCCAGAGTTCTCTTTGGATGTAAAGATGATAAAGCATCACCTCACATACTTTGGGTATGTTGCTAAGAGGGGCTATTCCTTGGAGAGGGACATGATTCTCAGAAAAGCAGAGGATCAGAAAAGGGGAGGAAGACCCTTGACAAGGTGGATTGACACAGTGACTGCCGCTAGGGGCTGTAGCGTGTCAGAAGTGTGAGGTTGGCAGAAGATAGGACAGGTTTGAGATCTGTTGTTCATAGGGTTTTTATGAAACATACATGACTCAATGGCACCTAACAAGAACAGTGAAAATAAATTGACTATACAATGTTTAAGGTGGCCTGGGAGGATAGTGCGTTGGGTGTCAGGCTTCTAACAAAAGTTTGGTGATCTTAATCCACCATATTCTTTAGAAAAAGAGATTTGCTCTAAGTCAGAATCAATTCAATGGCAGTGGGTATATGTTTTTCCTCCAGAAGTTATTTGCTTACATTAATACCTTAAGTTTGATTCTTATTTTACCAGCTTTGTATTTCTAATGTCAATAGAAAAATATGATGCCTGGATTTTTGTCCTATTGCTTTTTACTGGTGTCAGTGGTAACAAGTAAAGATTGATTCTGTATTCATTTCTGAGGAAAAACTGGGATATATTGGTCCTCAGGGGGACAGAAAATTACACCTTAGTATACAGCATTTAGTATATTTAACAAATGGATGGATGGATGGGTAGGTGGACAGATGCAGTGATAAAGTCACAAAGATTAAGGCCATAAGCTGTCCTTTATCATTCGGGGTATAGATGGTGACCCCTCTTGCCCAATCATATCAGATATGAAGGCTTATTTTATTAGTTAGATTATGTTTGTTATAACCTTTAGGACTTCAATAATTGAAGCTATTACTTAATATGTCTTCTCAGTATTGATTTTTTTTTTGTTTGTTTGTTTGGGGAGGGTTTCATTATAGTGACTTAAAGGGCTAATAGTCCAGAAGAGTCTCCTCTTCATCAGTGCTAACAAATAAAAGTGTGGACAAAGTTTTCTAAAACATTAACATAGGAGTTTCTGAAAAGTTTGTTGTTAAGTGTTGTTGAATTGACTATCCATTTCTTCTAACAACGTTATGGACAACAAAACAGAACTTGCCCTATCCTCGCACCGTCTTCATGATCCCTGATGTGCTCAAGCCTACGTGCTTAAAATTGTGCCCTAAAATATGGGCCCATGCAAAAAAGAAATTTGAGACTGACTGTTCAAACCTGTACAACTTGTAACTAAAGAACTAACAAATGATCCTAGATAATATGCTAGTAGTGTGAGAAAACAAGTTTGTACTAATATGTAATAGGTAGGTCATCTGTTGTGATTAGATGCTTTTCAGAATGCTGTTGAGTATGACTCACACAGCCCTGTGAACAACAGGTCTGAACCCTGGCCTGTCCTGTGCCAGCTTAGACAGTCTCTTCAGAAGCAAGAACATGTACCTCCCAACTAGGTTTCAGTAATTGTTTTTTTCACTCTTATAAAATTGATGCACATTTTTTTAGTAACATTTGTCTTGGTATATTCTGTTGTGTGATACTATTTATATAAAACTGGCATCAAAAGCGAATGTTAAGTGTCACTGAGTTGAATCCAACTCAAACCTCATGTACCACTGACCGAACTTTGCCGGATTCTGCAGCACAATCTGTTTTGTGTTTAAGTCCATTTTTGCATTTGCTATGCCAGTCCATCTTATGGAGGGTCTTCTCCTTTCCTGAACTCCCACCTTTCCAAGCATGATGTCCCTTTCCAGGGATTAGCCCTACCTTAACAGCATGCCCAAAATATAGTCTGGGATATAGAAGGTATGAGAAGAATGAATAAAGCTTGAATGGCTATAGAATTAAAACAATTTTGACATCATCAAATCTTACCTTTCTAGTTTATAGTAAAAAATGAAACTCAAGAATGGTCAACTGATTAATAACTGAGCTTTTAGAAAATATTAGAATACCAGTAAACTGATTTTTGTTACTATACATATATAGATTACATACAGTAACAAAACCTAACCTATTTAATTCTCAGAATAAGATCTCAATGAATGTGCTCCATGAGCCATAAAATACTTTCTATTTAGAGCATTCTCTAGGTCTTTTTGTTTGGAAGTGCTTTATATATTCCAATGGAAACACACGATAAGTGAATCTTTACACACTGCTGAAAATAACTCAGCATTTTGTCACATCAATATTTAGCTATTTTAATCAGTACACCTTCTAGTTGTTGTTTGCCATAAAGTCTAGCACTAATCATAGTGACCCTATGAACAAAAGACCTAAAGCCTTTCTAGAACTATCATCATTTCTCAAAGTCCATAGAGTTTCCAGAGGCGTATGATTTAGGAAGTGGATGCCACTCCTGCTTCGACTGTCTAGTAAATTATGCAAAGCAAATTTCATTTGCCCATGTATATTTTGATATAAATAGTATTAATCCCAAGTGCCTTTTGATGGTTCCACTTTTCTTTCTACTCCTCTATTAGATTAATATGAAAGTTTAATTGCTCCCTAAATCTAAATATTTGCTTAATGAGAATATTCTATGGCAATGATGTTCAGAGTTTTTTTTAAGTAACAAAAGCCTTTTCTGGTAACATACTATGACATACAATAGCTATAAAGGTATTATATAAACACACACACACACACACACATCTGTGTGTGTGTGTGTGTGTGTGTGTGTGTGTGTGTGTGTGTGTGTGTGAAGTTCTGTTGGAAGAAGAAATCCACAGGCATTAAGTACATTACGTAGGGAGTTCTGGTAGCTTAGTGGAAAGAAGTTGTGCTGCCAGTCCAAAGGGTGTGTGTGTGTGTGTGTGTGTACACACATGCAAGTGTATTTGTGTGTAACAGACATCTCAAGCATCACATGTCCAAGACAGAATTCCACATTGCTCCTTCCAGACCTATTCCATTTGCAGCTTTCCTAATCTCCACTGATAGCCACTCCAGGCCTTCTAAGTGTTTTTTATTTTGTTTTTATAACTAAAAATCCTAGAGTCATTCTTGGCTGTCTTTTCTTTTGACATATATCTAATTTACCAGTAAATCCAGTTGGCTCTGCTTGCAAAATAATACAGAATTTGATGCTTTTCTCTGAGTCCTCTGCCACCACTTTAGTCACACTTGCATCGTACTTAGCCTGTATTACAGCTAAAATCTCCCAGGAATCCTTTCCTTCTTTGCTCTCTGTTCACAGCAAAGTAATTGGAATGATCTTTTAAGGACAGAACTTATTTAAGATTAATTTTCTTATTGAAGTAATCCCATAGTCATCTTTCTCAGGCAGTAAAAGTTACATTTATAATAACCTCCCTTTATCAGTTTTACTTTTCTCCCCACTTACTATTCCTACAAGCATTTGCAATGGCTAATTTCTAGGGATTTGAACTGCCAGTGC
The DNA here is from genome assembly GCF_000299155.1 of Elephantulus edwardii. NCBI lineage: Eukaryota > Metazoa > Chordata > Mammalia > Macroscelidea > Macroscelididae > Elephantulus > Elephantulus edwardii. Next base: position 1,122,321 of record NW_006399825.1, on the reverse strand, counting down.
AGAGGTACATGATTCGGATTCACCAGCTGCTCCATGGGAGAAAGATGGGCAGTCTCCTCCTGTGTGATTTTCTGCCTATGAAAACCCATTGGAGGGTTAGCTATAGGTTGGTTCCACCTTGATGATACACAACAACAATAAATCTTTTAATCTGGAATCCCTTGGGTGGAGCAAATGGTTGAGTACTTGATGAATAGTTACTACCTAAAAGAGATGCCTCAGAAGATGGGCCTGGTAGTCAACTTCTGAAAGGTCACAGCCTTTAAAACACTATTGGCCATTCTACTCTAATATGTAAAAGTCTCAGTAAATTGGCATTTACTTAATAGCAACTAAAAGCAACAATAGCTCACCTTGGAGCACTTTCTCTACAGGTGTTTTCACATGTGCTTCCCTCTGGGAAGATGCGTTTTAAGTCTTTTATTGAATGTTGCTGTGCCTGTGTGCCATACCTTGGTTTCCTCCTTTCAAATTAAACCAATCCCCAGCATTCCCAATCTTCCATATCTTGCTTTTAGAGGATTTCTCATCTTCTAATACGGATCTCTGGTGATGTATAACCAACATGTCTCTAAGTTGAATCCAGCAGCTGTTTCCTGGAAGAGACATAGTCTCACCCTGGAAAGATTTTATAGTTTGGAAACTAGTTGGAGAGTTGATATGAGTGGAAATAAGCTCAATAGCCAAGGTTTTTTCCCTTTGTTCCCTTTTGGTTTTTGTCCCCTTTCACCTAGTGAATAAGGAGTTGCTCTCCCAACACAACAATAGGACATTCTGTTTCACCAGCTGAGTTGAAAGATAGACAAGCTCCCCTTGTGTGATTCATAAACCAACCCCAAAAACCACCTTCAGGGTCAGCAATGAGTTGGTTCAAAATAGATTGTTTGTTGTGGTTTTTGTTTATTTTCAGTACACAATAGAATGATTTTGTATAAGGTCCACAATGTTGGCTATTACTTTTTTCTAGTTTTGTTCACTCATTTTCCCAAGTGTCAAGAACAGTGTCTAGCACATAGCATGCACTCAATAAATATTTATGGAATGAATTGGATAAACTATCATGATTAGATAAGTAATTTGCAGTCCTCGAGTTCTTTACATTTCATCCCCTAATTGTTATTTTAAAGGAACTTATTTTAAAAGAATATCCTTTAGTTAATACATTTTACTATTTGGAAAGCAAATTGCTAGGAAGCAATACGATTAGATAGTTAAGATATGTCTTTGGTTTTAGAATTAGACAGTTTGGGTGATTTTTGTTTCTGCCACATAGAAAAACCGCTTTGAAATCATCATTGCCTTTTTTCTTTTATTAGCCTGTATACTTGACAATTGTCAATGTATTAGAAACCATAATGTTGTTTTACTTTCTCTTCTTTTCTCCTATTTTCTATAGTTTTCATAATCATATAAAATCAATAAATATGGTCACATTTTATTCTATAGCAAAATAAAACTTTCAAGATAAGTAATCATATCTCCAAAGTATAACACAAATTCCAAAGCTGTGTACATTTGTCTTTCTCATAGAAGTTTTTATCTGCTAACACATGGATTCTGTCACCAGATCTTAAGCTGTGCCTTTTATATTGGATTTGTGATATCGTGCATCATCAAGAGCTGCTTGCAAAAATACAGATTCAATTATGTGTAACAAACAGGCCAGATATCTAATATGCCACCATTATACCATAATATGTAGCTTTCCAGTGGGCTCTTGGTTTGAATGACAGAGCAAGACCACATCTGTGTCCACAGTAGATTCCTTTTAGGCAGAAACTATAACATAATATTTTCAACAAGAATCTTTTAAGGAACTTGTATATAAAACATAGTTTTAGATGTTAGCCAATGCATGGCTTTTGTATTCCAGGCATTTATTTTAAAATCCATTTTTCCCTTATGGACATTCACTTTCTTTGTCTTTTTCCAGTATCCACTTCATTATTTTTTGTTATCAAAACCTCATTTCCAGAACTAATCTGTCAGTTATGCTTTAGTTTGAAATATTATTCTGGAAATATTTGCTTTTATAGCTATTTTCAAATTAAAGATATATTGTCTTTTTCTTTAACTGGAAATAAAACATTGGTGAGAAAATTATTTTGACACTAAAAATTACAACAGGTATCATCTTTACCTTTTCCACAGACACATAGTATTTGACCCTGAACTAATTATCCTTGATCTCCAAATGGCTGTGTTACTAAGTAATTTTAATGTTTTTTACCTTATTATTCAAAAGCTTTCTTTTTAACTGTAAATATTAGAAAATACAGAAATGAATAGACTAAGGTATGCTTGATCTAAGCCAGGTTCTTTTCAGTTACTTCCTATGTATCAGAAAGTTGGACAATAAATAAGGAAGGGAGACTGAAGAAGAATTGATGCCTTTGTATTGTGTCAGAGAAGGGTACTGAATATCCTATGGAATGCCAAGAGAACAAACAGGTTTGTGTAGGAAGTAGTATAACTAGGGTGCTCCTTGTTGCTGTTATTTTTTTGATTGCTTTCGAGTCGAGCATGACTCATAGCAACTCTATGAACAAAAGGCTTGAAGCCCCTCTACAACTGTCATTTATCATAGTTCATAGGGTTTCTGGAGTTATGTTCTTTGCCACTTCTTAGAGGCAAAGATGCTGAAACTGCATCTTACTTTGTACTTTGGACGTGTCAGGAAGATCCATATCTTAGAAACACACATAATAGTGGGACAGTCAGTGAGGAAGAACTTTAATGATGTGGATTAACCCAGTGACTGTAACAATGGTCTGTAGTATGTTGGAGATTGTGAGGATGGTGCTAGATAGTGCAATCTGCTGTTCATAGTGTTGACACAATGGTACCTAACAACAATGTGAAATTATAACAGGGAAAATAGATGAGTATATGCTATGTGTTATCTTTATAACTTTTCAGTGGTTCTAAAACTATTCTGGAAAAAGGTCAATATAGAATAAAAAAATATTTAACACTGCCAGCTGTGTAGTCTATGGTAGTTATGAAACTGCTATTATAAAACCATCAAGAGATTAAGACAAATCCAGTTAGTACTAATTTGATCTGTCAAATGTCCCTTTGCAGAAACTGTAATCATTAATGGAATCGTATCTAGTGTTCTTCCCTTACCTTTCAATAAATGAAGCCAGGAAAAGTGTACATGACAAAGTTAATATTTGGAATTTGAGAAATTATATCTCAAATACGACCTAACTAAGTAGGTTTTTAATTGCAAAATGTTATATCTTGGCAAATAAAAAATATTTTATACTATAAATAAATTGTCCAGGAACTTCTAAGCATCTTAAAGTCAACATTTTACAGTATGTAGTACATTTATATTTTTGTATTCTACTACTCTAACTCATCAAGTAGTTTCCTGTCATAATAGTGACAAATTTAGAAGTTCCAGGCCCTAAGGAAATTGTTCCCTAAGAGAAAGACTAGTTGTTAAGCTTGTTATGTATCCCTATTTTAGTATACTTACCATGACATTAATATATGCATTTAAAATTTTAACATTTTTCATACTAAAAGTCACTGGATATGTCATTTTTGGCCTTTAGGACTTATTTTAAACAATTTGGTTTGTTATTATTTACAGAATTAATGACACAGAGATATTTCCACCTCTCTCAAAGGATATTGCTAAGGCCTGTTTCTTCCTAGTCTATTAATTTCTTTCTTGATCTTTCTTAAAGTGAAAAAATACACATACTTCAGCAGTGACCTACACTCAGCCTTTCACATTCTACACGTTAGCGCTTATTCCATTAAAAAAGTAAAAAGGTAGGCCTTACTATTATAGTGGTAAGGAGTTGCACTACTAACAGTTTCATGATTTGAATCCACCAGTTGCTCTGCAAGTGAAAGATGGACACTCCCCTGCCATGTGTTTTACTGTCTCTAAAAACTGGATGATGGTTAGCTGTGGGTTAATACTGACTCCATGGTACAGCTCACTAATGCTTAGCTTATCAGGCTTTCCATTTTCTTAGATTCATTATTCATTCATTCATTTCACATTTTTCACCATTAATTGTTGTTGGCAGTTGTTCTCACACCAACAGATTAAGGCCCCCAAAGCTTTACTTCATATCCATCATTAAGGTCAATTCACAGGTAGTTCTTCTCTAGTTGTCGTTTGATGGCTTCCAACTTACGGAGCCTCTCTGTTGTTGTTGTTCAGTTCTGTCAAGGCAACTCATAGCGACCCTATGAATGAAAGTCCTCGATACCTGCATGAGTGACTTTCATCCTTTCTCCAGGTTCATAGAGTTTCCGGAGGCAAGCTGTTTATAGAAGTGGATCTATTAGACAGTGCTGTTATTCATAAGGGTTTCATTAGTCCCATTTTTAAAGGAGCACATTACTAGGTCTTTCTTAGACTTTTTCTAGCCTTGAAGCTCTGCTCAAGCCTGTCCATTGTAGAAGAGCTTCCTGAGGCTTGGTATACCAGTGGCATAGCTTTCAGTAGCAAAGTGACCAGAACGAAACTTCAGTGTGATAAACTGACAAAAAAGTGATTCTTTCTTAAGCATTGACATTTAGAAATTAATTATTGGAAATGAAAAGCTAATTAATAGGAAAAAGGGACATGATCAACTTTGACAACAACTATTGGTTATTGGTCATTGGAAATACTTTTAAAATATAGATAACAACTATATAAGTTGTACTCAGCAAGTGGACACTCTAGAGTCAAATTGTCCACATCAGTAGAAAGAGATGATGGAGAAGCTCAATATCCTCAGGCAGAATAAAGCCAGGATTCAACTGTGGAACAGTCAGTTGCTTTGTATACAAGTTCAGGGTGAAGTTAGAGAAAAGTATAAGTCGTCCAGGAGAGCTAAAGTATGATCTTGTGTATGTTGTTGTTATGTGCCGTCGAGTCGCCCGCGACTCATAGTGACCCTATGTACAACAGCCCTAAACTCCGCTCTGTCCTGTGCCAATCGCACTGTCTCTGACACTCCCATCCCGATTATCCCAGTCACTGAATCAATCCACCTCATAGAGGGCCTTCCTCTCCCGCACAGCAAGCACTCCTGGTCCTCCTCAGTTTCAGCAAGCAGGGTTGTGTCATCTGCATAACGCAGATTGTTGATAGATCTTCCACCAATCCTGACCCCACATTTCTCCTCATAGAGCCTAGCCTCCCGGATAATCTGTTCTGCATACAGGTTGAAAAGGTATGGAGATAGGACACATCCCTGGCGTACGCCATTCCCAATTTTGAACCTTGCAGTGTTTCCTTGCTCTGTTCTGACGAATGCCTCTTGGTCCAAGGATAGGTTTCTCATTAGCACAATCAAGTTTTCTGGGGTTCCCATTCTTCTCAGAGTCAGCCACAGTTTGTTATGATCTACACAGTCAAATGCCTTTGCATAATCGATGAAACACAGACATTCCTCTGGTACTCCCTGCTTTTAGCCAAGATCCATCTAACATTAGCTACAATATCCCTAGTACCACGACCCCTTCTAAACCCAGCCTGGAGTTCTGGCAGTTCTCTGCTGATGTGCTGTTCCAGTCATTTTTGGATAATCTTCAGTAGAATCTTGCTTGCATGTGAAATCAATGAAATTGTTCTATAGTTTCCCACTCCGTTGGGTCACCCTTCTTTGGGATGGGAACAAATATAGATCTCTTCCAGTCAATTGGCCAAGTGGTTATTCTCCAGATTTCTTGGAACAACTTGGTGAGCACGTCCAGGGCAGCGTCTGTTAGCTGAAATATGTCAATTAGTATACCATCTGTTCCTGGGGCCTTATTTTTTGCTATTTTCTTCAAAGTGGCCTGAACTTCTTCCTTCATCACCATAGGCTCTTGTTCATATGTTGTTTCACAGAGGAGCTGAAACAAATGAAATAAAATGATGAAACAAGGAAGTTGAACAGAAGATTTCAAATAGATCAAGAAGGCAAAATATCATAATGAAATGAGAAATAGAGTTAGAAAATCAAAACAGAACTTGCTGAGCATTTCTCAAGCTGAAAAAAAAAATAGCAAAAAATGCCAAGTTTTGTGTTGCAGTAGTGAAGGAGTCTATGAGCAAAATGGTGAACAATACAGGAAGTTTCAAAAGAAAATGAGCAAAGTTCACAAAGTCACGGTATCTATAAACTTTGCTGATCCTGAACCATTTCAGGAAGTAGCATTATCATCAAGAACCAGTTTTATTTTACGAGGAATTTTAAGATGCACTAACAGCTTTGGCAAAAACAAATAAAATATCCAGAGCTCCAGATATCAACAGCCTGCAAACTGACAGTGCCTCATTCCTAAAAACTTGGAAGTCAGCTACCTGGCCAATTGACTTGTAAAGATTCATATATTTGCCTATTCCAAAGAAATTTGAGTTAAATAAATGCATTAATTAATATAACATGCAGATAAAATTATACTGAAGATAATTTAAAAATGGTTGTAGTAGAGCATTGATTGAACACTGCCAGCAATTTGAAGATTCAAAAGAGGACATCATTTGATATCATTGTTGATATCAGATGGTTTTGACTGAAACCAGAGAATACCAGAAAGATGTGTATCTGTGTTTTATTGACTATGAAGGCATTCAGCTATGTGAGTCATAATCATAACGAACTATAGAAAATATTTTGAAGAATGGAAATATCAGAACACTTAAATGTGCTCATGAAAATTACAGGTTGTGCGTGGACCACGAAGCAGGCTTTTGAACACAACTTGATAGTAATGCATAGTTTAAAATACTAAAAAAAAAAATAATAATGAGGAATATTTTCCCCTTCCTCATACTTATTCAGTCTCTTTGCTGAGCAGATAATTTGAGAAGCTGGGTTACATGAGGAAAGTAACATGAGAATTAGAAGACTACTCACAACCTTTGATATGCAGATGGTACAGCCTTACTGAAAGTGAGGAGAACTTGAAGCACTTAAAAAAAAAAAAAGATCTATGGCCTGTAATATAGATTCTACCTTAACGTAAAGAAAGCAGAAATCTTCACATCTGAGCCAATAAGGAGAATCATGCAAAATGAAGACAATATCGATGCCATCAAGAATTTTATTTTCTTTAGATCCACAGTCATTACCTGTGAAAGCAGCAGTTAAAAAATCATGCAATATATTGCATTGGACAATTCTGCCATATAAGACTTCTTAAAAGCATTAAAAAGCAAAGAGACCTTGAGACCTCCATTACCTCAAATGCATGCAGAATCTAGATGAGGAATAATTGATTTGAATTATTGTATTGGCATAAAATACTGAGTTTACCATTGATGGCCAGTAAAAGAAACAAATTTGACTTGGAAGAAGTACATCCAGAATGCTTCTTAGAAGAGAGGTTGGCAGGACTTTGTCTCGTGTACTCATTCTATCAGGAGGGGCCAGTCTGTGAACAAGGATACCATGCTTAGTAAAGTAGTGGGCAGAAAGTCTCATTAAACGGTGTGAAGTAGGGCTGCACCAATGGGCTCAAACATAGCATTGATTGTGAGGATATTACAGATGAGAAAAGCCTTTTTGTCTGGTGCTATGGATTGCTACACCTTGGAACCATCTTGATGGCACCTCACAAAGGTTCAAAGTATTGCTGTTTTTTGTTGTTGTTAGTTGAGTTGGGCAGAAAAGGGGAAGCCTTAGTGGAGAAAACACACAGCTGGGACTAGGAAAACACCTTTGTTCAATCCACATCTTCCACTAACCATCTGTAGCTCTTTATAATTGCAGTGGCTCACACCCTTGGCTACACATTAGAATTACTTGGGGAGCTGTAAACATCCCAGTATCCAGGATGTACCCTAAGTCAACTAAATCAGCATCTCTGGAGGTGGAAGTAGACATCTGCATTTTCAGTGCTTTCTCGGTGGCCAGTATGTAGCCATGTATGAAAGTGATCTCATAAATTATTTCATCTCTCTGGTCATCAATATTCTTATCTGTAAAATGTTTGAGTTAGACTATACAGCTCCTAGCTTATTCTTTTAGATTATTATTCTTCTCGTCTTTTTCTCTTAAGTTGAATATGAGGGGGCAAGTTTACTTTTTATGTATGTTTATTACTTATATTTTCACTTTTCAAATAGTAAATACTACTTATAATACTTAAGTGGGTGAGTAAATATCATAATTTACACTATATCATGTTCTAACATTTTATTATTATTTCTAAATCATCCTAGAAACTTGGATTGCATCACTTACTAAATCTTTGATTACAGAGTTCACTAACATTGTACTTTGTAAAGAATAGTCCCTTATAAATTATACCTAAGCTTTTAATTTTGAGAAAAAACATTAAAAATCACTCGCATCATTAAGTCAGAACCAATTTATAGCTGACCGTATATTGGTTTCCCAAGGCTATAAATTATGCAGGAGAAGCTTGCCCATCTTTCTCCTGCAAATCCGCTGGGACATCAAAGATTAGTGGGTGGCTAGGGGGTGAGAAGGAATAGGTAGTCATGAGATAGAGTGATATAAGTCATAGATCAATAGTAATCACCAAAACCACAATGTGTAAAAATGATGATATAAGACAAAATGGGTATGAATAAAACATTTACAAATTATTTTATAAAACAAAATATAAATGAGATAATGTATGTGAATTATTGCAAGCAAAAAAAAAAGTTGCTAGTGAATTAGAACCATTCGAGAGGTTCAGTTTTTGGGATATTGCTGCATCCCCCTGCATACTACACATTGATTATGAAGTACCTCTACTCCTGCCTTGATAGATATGCTTCAGGATGTGTGTCCTCCAAATATGTGTCAAATAGGTAATATTTTGGCTCTCTTTTTTAAGAAAACAGGTTTGCATGGTGATTTCTTACTGCTAAGCAGTCAGTTCTAATTCCTAGTGGCCTTGTAGGATGAGCATAATTGCCCATAGATTTCCAAGACTGTAAATCTTTTGGGAAATAAATTGTCTTCTTTTCCTCCCATGGGTGCAAGTGGTGACTTTGAAGCAGTGACCTTTTGATTAGCAGTTAATTTATTTAACCATGTGCCGTATACAAACTCCATCTATTACTTTGGCATAATTGGTGGTAATTTGAGAAGCTCCTAGTGGACAATCCTAGAAAATATTGTATTGCACTGTTAAAATAAGCTGTGAAGTTAAAATAAGCTGTGACTTTCCATTGACTTAAATCTGGCTTGGATTTTTGGCAATTCCCAATACTGTTGCAGTGACATTGAAATTATCATAAGCAAAATTTTAGTTATGTGTAGTATTAATGATTTTGTCCTATAAATTTCTATAATGTGTTGGTTGGGTGACTTTTCTTTGAAGTAGGAACATACATTGATTTTTTTTTTCCAGTAACCAGGATAATGACTTTTTAAAAATCGTCTCTTACTAGGTGAGATCATATTCTTTTCTTTGATTTTTATTTCTTTCTTCTATATTTATAGATTACCTACATTATACGTTGATTTACATTATTTGTTATGTAAGGATCGTTCAGACACAGTACCAATTTTTATGAACTTATTACTGATTAATAGGAAGCAGGAGTGTCATCCACTTCCTAAACAACATGCCTCCAGAAACTTTATGAACATTGATAAATGTCGATAGTTGTAGAAGGGCTTCAAACCTTTCATTCATAGGGTTACTATGCATCTCAGGCTTCTCAATGGCACATAACAATAATAACATTCTGACAGGTTTAGAAGCAGGAGTAGCATCCACTTCATAAATAACATGCCTCCAGAAACTATGAACTTTGATAAATGTCAATAGTTGTAGAGGGGCTTTAGGCCTTTTGTTCACAGGGACACAATGAGCCATGCTTGACTTGAGAGCAATCAAAAACAACAACAACATTATTGATTAATGAAGATGTAAATAAATGTTGGACTGTAAACAAATGTTCAGTGGATGGTTAAAAAAGGTGCAAAAATGAATAAATATGCAATGTAGGACTTTAAGTAGGGAAGGAAGAAGTGATTTTTTTTGGTCAAACTAGACACAGGCAGCAAAGCCTTCACTTTCAGACAGGATTTGAAAGGTAAATAGAGGCTGGTAAAGAGATGCCTGTGAAAAAAGTTTAGATCTGCTTAGCTTTAGGTGATAAGCTAAGAAATTTAGAGATATTATCTTACTTCTGTTCTCTTAACACTATTTATAGGTAGATGAACTTATCCTCATTTTAGTGATGAGAGGTAACTGAGACCATGTTTAAAAAATTTTCTCTAGATGTCATCAACATTCATTGAAAGAGTGAAGGATTCAAGCTAGGTCTGTTTTACTCCCAAGCATATGTGCTGTAACACAGGTTTTTGTGCTGTCAATTCAAAGGCAGGCAGCTTTAATCCACTAGCTGTTTCTTGGGGAGAAAGATGGTAATCATGTCCAGTGCAATTTAGAGCCTCTGAATACTTAGCTGGAAAGCAAGTTATGACTGAAAACCCGAGTAGGGGCATGAGATGCAGGCAAATATAATTTTATTGCATTCTATTTTATTGCACTTTTTTGAAGGTTCTTTTTAAGTTATTATTGTTACAAATTGAAAGTGTGATAGAACTCTGTTCAAACAAGTTTATCAGTATTTCTCCAGCAATGCTCTCTTCTTTCTATCACATTTTGGTAATTATAAAAATATTTCAACTTCTTCATGATGCTGTTGCACTCTTAAGTATAAGATAGTGTTAACTTAACCTTTATGTTCACTGGAAAACCAAATAAAATTGTGCAGTGTATTCATGTTATGCAGTGCTCTAGAGAGCAAAACTCAAATATTTCAGAGATGACTATAATGAAAAATCATCTATATCTAAGCAGAATAGAGTCATCCAGACAGTGACCTAATAAGTAAATAATTTGAGCAGTTGAACTTTATGAAGAAAAAAATTATGTCAAGATGGGAGGAAAACATATCAACAATCTGTATTATGCAGATGACAAACATTGCTAGTTAAAACCAAAGAGGACCTGAAATGCTTGCTGCAGAAAATCAAAGACTATACAGACTTCAATATGGATTACATTTTAATATTAAGTGGACAATATCCTCACCACTGGGCCAATAGGCAACATCATGATAGGTGGAGAAAATATTGACGTTGTCAACAATTTCTGCTTGCTTGGATCCAAAATCAACACCCTTGGTACCATCAGTTAAGAAATCAAAAGACATGTTGCGTTGGGAAAATCTGTGTCAAGTCTGACTATATCAAATCTAACTCTAAGGTGTTAATGAGCCATGATGTCTGTTCAAAGACTAAAGAGCACCTGATTCAAGCTATGATCTTTTCAATTGCTTATATGGCATCTGAAAGTTCAACAGTGACTAAGGATGACAGAAGAAGCAGCAATGCCTTAGAGTTGCGGTATTGGAGAAGAATACCCCATGGACTGCCAAATGAACAAATATGTCTATTTTGGAGAAAAAGCAATGAAGGTGCTCCTTAGAAGCATGTTGTTCTTGCTAGGTACCATCAAGTCGAGTATGAATCATAGAGACCCTATGAACAACAAATCTGAACCCTGTCCTATCCTGCACCATCTTCACACTTCCTGACATATTAAAGCCCACTGCAGCAGTCACCATGTCAATCCACCTGGTTGAAAGTCTTCCTCTCCCTAATTGACCCTCTATCCTTCCAGACATCATGCTCCTCTCCAGGAATAACTCCTCCTAGCAACATGCCTGAAATATGTGAGGTGAATCTTCATCATTCCTGCCTCCAAAGACTCTCTAGATGCACCGTCTTTAAGAAATATTTGTTCTTTTGGCAGTCCAAGGGATGTTCAGTGCTCCTTGCCAACACCACAGCTCAAAAGCATCAATTCTTCTGTCATCCCTGTCCATTGTCCAGTTCTCAGATGCATAGGAAGTGATCAGAAAGACTGTGGCCTGAATCAGATGCACCTCAGTCCTCAAACTGATATCATTACTCCTCAATAAGTTAGAGAGGTCTCTAACTGAAGATTTTCCCAGGGCAGTACATCTCGTTATTTCCTAACTGCTGATACCATGGCTGTTAAATGTGTGTACAAGTAAGAAGTCATTGACAGTTTCATTCTTTTCTCCATCCATCATGTGAGCCCAGTGATAAGAACCTTTGCTTTCTTGACATTGAGATTCAATCCATATTTAAGGCTGAATAAGTTGATATTCTGCAACAAGTACTTCAAGTCCTCCTCACTTTCAGCAAGCAAGGTTGAGTCATCTGCATAACGCAGGTTGCTGACGAGTCTGCCTCTGATCCTGATGCCATATTTCTCTTTATAGAGTCCAGCTTCTCACATAATTTGGTTAGCATTCAAATTGAATAGATATTGAAAGAGAATACAACCCTAACATGCTCCCTTTTTAATTTTAAATGATGTAGTGTCCCCTTTCTCTGTTCACACAGAAGCTTTCTGGTGTATGTATCTGTTTTGCATGAGCTTAATTAAGATCCCTGGGACATTCTTCTCAGTGTTGGCCAAACTTGTTATGATCTACAAAGTAAAATGATGACATTTCATCTCACATAATATAAGCATGTTGTAAGAAGTAAGCATTCCTTAAAAAGGGAGACTATGCTTGGAAAAGAAGGTCATCAAAAGAGAGGAAGATCTTCAATGAGATTGATTGCTATAGTGACTATAACAGTAGGTGCCAATATACCAAAGATCATTAAGGTTTAGGATTAGGTCTGTTGTTCATAGTGTCATATTTTACTTGATGGCACATAACAACAATAAAAGATTTAGGAGCTAAAATCAACAACAGATACAGCTGACTTTGCTTGATTTCTTAAAAATTGGTTTTATTATTTTCTGAATTCACAGTTGCTGGGAAGTAAATACTGGGTGTCAACCAAGATAAGAATAAAAATTCATAATGGATAATGTGTGAATGCATAAGAAACATTTATGATGATTGTACACATGTTCGCTAAATAAAGGGACTTTTTTAAACTTTCTGTAATCAGTATTCAGTATAATCATGACAACATAGAATTACAGGGCAGTGAGAACTGATCTAAGTGCTGTATCTTCCCTATGTTTGGTCATAAAGGCTAACAAACTATTTTACATCTTTGGTTTCCTAACCCATATCTTTGCATTGTAATATTTTGCTTTGCCTTCTTTAGTTACTCTTTGAAGTCTGTTCAGCTCTCTCACTTAATCTTCCATTTGGCTTAGCTTTTCTGTGTTCTAGATCAAGTTTCAGTCTATTCTGACATCTGTTTTGCTCTCTCACTTTTTAAAATCGCATTTTGCTTTCTTCATTTACAGTGTCTTCCTACAATTCTGTTGGTCTTTGGTCATTGTAAGTCAATGCATCAAATCTATTCTTGAGACAATCTCTAAATCCAGGTGGGGTATGATGATAGAAGGAGAATTGATGCCTTTGAGCTGTGATATTGAAGAAGAATATTGACTATACTGTGGCCTGCTAGGAGAAAATATATGTTCATCCTGGAAAGGATGAAGGCGGGCTGCTCATTGGAGGCAAGGATTCTGAAGCTTTATCTGACATATATTGGACATGTGGCAAAGCAAGATCAGTCCTTGGAGAGGGACGTCATGCTTAGGAGGGCAGAGGGACAATGCAGGAGAGGAAGACCCGCTATGAGTTGAATTAATTTAGTGATGGGGTAGTTGGGATAGCTGTGTCGTAGATGGTAAAATAGGCACAGGATAGAGCAAGGTTTAGTGTTGTACATAGAGTCGTAGTGAGTTGCAGGCGACTTGATGGCATGTAACAACAACATAACAACAATAAGATGTTACTGATGGTTTTAAAGCCAGTAAGAAGTATTTTTCTAAGTATATTTGAACAGGATGCATACCACAGCAAAATAGTTGCTCAATATCTGGAAAGATTAACAATGCTTTCCTTCTTTTTAAATAGATAGGAAGACTTTTTAAGTATTTTTAATCTTATATTTTATGGGAATATTTATGCAAGCTAATGGTTGTTTCCTTTCTTTTATTTTCTTGCTTAAAAATAATAAACAAAACAAAACCCAACAGCATTGTCTTATGGAATGAGCAAGCACATGATAAAAGGAGGATTGTGCACTTGATGTGCCTTTCTTTTTTCTTGGCCCTCCCCTTTCCCACCCTACATTTCTTGGCATCTCACTGCTCTCTGGTTTTTAGTGCTCTGACTCTGACGTAAAGGACTCAGAGTGAGTGACCCCCATGACAAACCTGTAAAACATTATACAGCATGAATAAGAACTTTCTTATTAGATCTGCAGCTGGCTGTGTGCAGACATATGGCAGTAAGGATATTTTGGAAGAAAGGCATTGCTTGACAAAGAACTCAGTCTCTTGAATAAAGGTTTACACTGGCACCCCTTGATGTTTATAATACCCTATGCCAGAGGCAAGACTTCCCCCCCCCCCGTTATATTGTTATTTTACTATTTAAACCTCATCATTTTGTACATTGAGGTGGCTAATATGTCGTAGCAGACATTTTATGTATTTCTGTATAACTTTGAAAGGAAGGAAAGAAAGAAGCACACACGCACAAAACCCACAAAAGGTTTTGCCTACCCAGCTGGAAGTACTCAGGTTCTTCCAGCCCAGGCACAGGCTCAGATTCAAAGTGAGGGAGTTTGTGAGAATGGACCAAACCCTTTTGAGCAGGCTTAAAAATTATGATCAAAGGGCATAGACTTTGCAATACTCCGGAAACTTTAGTAGTTTCTTTGGGTCGTTGTTATTTTTTTTGTATCAGGAGTAGGAAATCTCAACTGCAGAAAAATTAGGTTGGGAATCATTTACAGTCTAAGAGGTTGTCACGTTGATTTATGATTTTACTGTTTCTCGGTCTTCCCAAGCCAGCCCTGCTTTCATTTCATTTTCTTCCTCAACCCCCAGCTACCAGCATGGTTACATTTTGAGTTGTGCATCAGCACACTTGTGTTGAATAATCGATTGTGAACTGTTCTGATGATGGCGGTTGGGTCGTTGCCCCAGGACTGATGACACTTTGAATTATGGTCAGGAGGTCAGATATGTTAGGACTCGGTTCACCCAGTGATATTAATGAAAGCTGATGCTTCCACTATGCTGATTTATTTCTTTGTAATCTTGATGGTAGTATTCAAAACCTTTAGTGTGATCATGATCTTTATCAGTCTTTATAGATCTTTTATAATGTTGTTGATGTTGTTGTGCACGGTGGAATGGAAATTGACCTACGGCTAACTACCTAGCAAGTTTTCAGAGGCAATAAATCTCTGGAGAGGGGTTGCCTATTTTCTCCCATGTAACAGCTGGTGGATTCAAACAGTGTGCCTTTCATTGGGTAGTGCAACTCCTTACCTCTAGGCCACCAGATTTATTGTGCAGTGAGCAATGCTCATTGTACAGACCTTAGGGGCTTTAATTAGCATTCTCATTATTCTCAGCAGAGCAACCAGTTATACATCATAGCAGAGGCCAGGATAGAGCTGAGATTTTTAATGCCCAGTGAATAGGTGATTGCTAACACTTTTACGAAAACTATGATTTCCTAAGTACAAATTAATAGGAACCATATCGTGTTTATGAAGACTAGACTTTACTTCTGAGGAATAGAAGAGTATTACCAAAATTGCTATTGAGAATAACACTGGAAATATTCTGAGTTATAAAAGAGTGAGGTGGGGCTTTTTCCCGGGATATTTTTTTTAATCTTTATATTTTTATGTTAAAAAAGTCCTGAACTAGACATATAGATTTGCTTTATTTTGTTGATTTATCTCTACAATAAGAATGCGGGTCTAAAAATTGTACAATCATAAAAGTTCAAGACTAGAAAGACTTTTGGTGGTGGTTTGTTTCTTGTTGGAGTCCTTGAGTCATTTTTAACTGATAGCAACACTTTTTTAGCATGGAAGGCAACGTTGGCTGGCCCTTTGCCACCACATTTGTTGCTATATTTGAGCTCATTATGACAGTCATTGTGTCAAGACATCTCCTTGAGGGTTTTCTTCTTTATCTTTAAATCAGAACTTCAAGGAGGAAAGTCACTGGCACTGGGGATTTTTTTTTAAAGTGCCTTCAAAGCCATAACCATAATATTTACCAACTGTATAGCTTGATATCCTTCTCCAGGACCCTCGTGAGAGCGTACTCAAGGTACATTAGACAAAATCTGACCATCCTTGCTTTGTAAGGTCTTAGAAATTATATACTAAGGAGACTAATATTTCTATTAGTCTAATATTTCTATTATTCTTCAGTATGGACTGAGGCTCAATGTCAAGAAGACAAAGATTCTCAC
>NW_006399825.1:1096908-1105775 GCF_000299155.1 Elephantulus edwardii | reverse complement strand
TGTACCATGGACTACCAAGAAAACAAACAGATTCATCCTGGAGAGGGTTAAACCAGGCTACTCCTTGGAGGCAAGGATTCTGGGGCTTCGTCTGATATACTTTGGACATGCTGTAAGGAGAAACAGGTCCTTGGAGAGGGACATCATGCTTGGTAGGGTGGAGGGACAGCGCCGGAGGGGAAGACCCTCTATTAAGTGGATTGATTCAGTGACTGGGACAATCGGGATGGGTGTGTCAGAGGCATTGCGATTGGCACAGGACAGAGCAGGGTTTAGGGCTGTTGTACATAGGGTTGCTATGAGTCGCAAATGACTCAATGGCACATAACAACAACAACAATATTTCTAAATTAGATGTACCAATAGAATCACATCATTGATCTTCATTTATAACACATCTTGCTCCACGTTTTCTCAAAAATGCAGGAGACAGAACAACTACGATCAGGATATTGTTATATAATATAGGTAGTCCAACCTTCCACTTTATGATTGATAAAATGAAGATACAATTTATGATTGAGAAGAAATTATGTTAGTTATTCTGGCTTCACAGAGTGAACAAAATCTGGAATCAAGTTTTTCTGATGCCTAGTTCTCATTGTCTGCCTCTAGAAATTAAACAGCTTTATTTATTTTCCATGAAATTAAGCACCTCATATTAACAGCAATAGGACTTTTACTTGCTATTGCTCAGTTTTATGTTTTTAATCATTCTTATACAAGAATTATTTTATTTATAACGAGTTCCTGAAATATATTAATTTCACACTCTGACTTTATATATTAAAATTGGAGAACCAAGCCTGAGGAGGTAAAAGTTCTACAATCATTTCTTTCCTTTCCCTCAATTAATCAATGAAATCTAGAGAACACTATAGCTACCATTTTTCTGTCTTCTCATGCAGTGAACACTTAAGTCATAATTTATAAAATGTTTCACAATCCACTAGTCAAGGAATCAGAGTCAGTTCAACCAGATCTTATGCACACCTCGTAGGTGTACCTTCTCCAAAAAGTAGAAATAAAATTCAAAGTGTATATTTCATAAGGTAAAACTAGTATGAGTGCCAGATAATAGATTTAAATTTCATTTTTAAAGGATTGAATATGAGACTATAAATTAATATTAATGACTTTCAATATGTTATATTAAGAATTTGCATTATGGAAAATTCTCCCTTTAAAGCAATCTCTCCTCACTTTTCAAGTTAAAATTAATCAGTGAGTTAAAAAGAGAAATGTGCATGCCTCACTAAGCTTAACAAATTAAAAAATGGAACATGGATCAATCAATTCCTCCCCCAGGCCTTTTAATCTGTGCACATTAATTGAAATAATTCTCTGCTCATTTAGGAGAAAGTGAGCATATTTTTAAATACCTCCTGATACAGTGTAAATGCTAAATATATTTAACTAATAACTCACAGTGAATTAAAGTTGAGATCTTGAGAGCTGCTAGAGCTTTCAGATCGCTTGATCCATATTTCAGCCAAAATAAAGAGTGCATCTATGATAATCCAACAGCTTTAGTTTGCTTGGCTCCACAGTCAACACTCTTGGCACCAGCAGCCAGGAAATTAAAAGACAAATTGCTATGGGAAAATTTGCTGGTAGGGACCTCTATAGAGGTCTGAAGAGCAGTGGTGTCACTCTGGGGACTAAGGTGCACCTGATACAGGCCATGGTCTTTGTAATCACTTGCTACGCATCAGAGAGTTGGACAATGACTAGGGAGGATAGAAGGAGAATTGATGCCTTTGATCTGTGGTGTTGGAGAAGAATATTGAGTGTACCATGGACTGCCAAGAAAACAAACAGATTCAACCTGGAGAGGGTTAAACCACGTTGTTCCTTGGAGGCAAGGATTCTGACGCTTCGTCTGACATACTTTGGACATGTTGTAAGGAGGGATCAGTCCCTGGAGAGGGATGTCATGCTTGGGAGGGTGGAGGGATGGCACCACAGGGGAAGACCCTCTATGAGGTGGATCGATTCAGGGACTGGAGTAATGGGGGTAGGTGTGTTGGAGGCAGTCACACTGGCACAGGACAGAGCAGAGTTTAGGGCTGTTGTACATAGGGTTGCAATGAGTTATGGGTGGGTGGGTGGCTTGACGGCACATAATAACAACAAATGTTACCCATATCAGGCTGCTTGAAGTTCCCAGAGACTAACAAGGTTCTCCTACCAGGACATCCATATAACTCTTAACTATATCCTGTTTGTTTTGACCTCATAGACCAACTCCTTCCTCCCCCTTTTTTTTGTTGCTCTGCTTAGCTTAGTAAAAATGATAACCTCATGTTCAAAGAAACTATATCATTGGGAGCAGTCTCGTTATTTTTTCGTGTTGTATGGTAACACAGCATAAGCAGATGATTTTTTTTAAACTTCATTATTCTAAGACAAAATGATATAGTTTTGATAAAACTAAAGATAATGCAATATTTCTGATGCTTAACCTCCTATTGATTTTATAAAGTTATACACAATATTTTTAAGATTTGTTTTAAAAGTTAAGTAAATGTATTATATTCCTAATTTGCTGTATGATATAAAAAAGCATATTTACATTTTTCTTTTTGCTCCATTATAAAATTGTTATGGGAAGATAAAGATAAATTTTACTTACAGATTATGATTAATGACATGAAATGCATTTCTGAAGGTTGCTTACATAGTAGAACCTGGAGTCAATCTTATTGTGAAGTTGATTCTCCTGGAGAAAACAAGAAGTGCAATATAACAATTTATTTGAACTTTAAATTGTATTATCTTATTAGAAACTTATCATGTCCAGTAAGGCATTGTAAACATATTAATTAATAATAATAGTAATACATTTTTAGATAGTGTTGTAACTTCTAAAATATCCAAGATATTATATGAATACTCAGGCTATTACTTGGTTTTATAGAAAAAATTTAGTGACTTATTTATTCCATTTTATTAGATTTCTATTTTTATTCCTTTTTGTTGTTGTTATGTGCCATCAAGTTCCCTGGGACCCATAGTGACCCTGTGCACAGCAGCTCTGAAGCCTGCTGTGTCCTGAGCCAGTCTCACTGATTCCGCCACAACAACCCCCGTTCCCCCAGTCACTGTATCAATCCATCTCATATGGGGTCTTCCTTTCCACGCTGACCCTCCACCCTTCCAAACATGATGTCCTTTTCCAAAGATATGTCCATATTAGGCATTATGAAAAGAACTTTAAAAAACGCTATGTCTATATCCGCTTTCTATGGTTTCTAACTGTGCATTTAAGGGTTTATTAAAAATGGCCTTCCTCACCATTTCCTGTCATATGTGTGGGCAAAAATATGTGAAGAGGGCATATTAACTTATCCACAAGGGATAGTCTAGTCTCATCAGTCCACAAGGGTATTGGTTAGTCTCCCCAATTCACATGGGGATTCACGAGTCTCATCATTAAATTGAGCAGCTGCAGGAGGATTTTTCCCACCAGCAAGAGAATGTAACGTGTCCCTTGGAGACAGAGATTCTTGTGCCAGCCAAGCCAAGACTTATGGGAACAGCAGCCATAGCAGTCACATCAGAGAGCCAGAGAACTGACAGGAGATGTGAACCAGAGAGCTGACATGAGATGTCACCTTGGGACTGCTACATGAAGGGAACCGGAGCTAAGAGCCTTTGCCAAGATTTGTGGGCAGCTTAGGGGGTGGGGGCATAATTCACAGGACTGAGACCTTTGAAACACTGGCCTAAAGACGTGATGCTCAAGCCTGAAGTGCCTGAAAGGACATTCTGAAAGTTGTCCTGATTAATTTCTGCTACTAACCTGAATTGTAGTCTTTTGACTTCCAGCAGGGGTCTGTATGGTCTGTGAGGTGCCAGTAAAAGCTGTAAGACTGGTGCTGAGATGAGTAGAAAGAGCTACAGAAATGCGGGGGACATGTCTGGCTCATAGGAACTGGTTTTGTGTTGATGCTGTTGTTGCTGGGAACAGCTGCCTTTGTGAAACTGGTAAATGTGAGCTATGGCTTGTCCCCATGTGGCCCTTGCTCTTTATACACTGTATATCTTTAGAGATACAAATAAAAATCTGGAGACTATAAACAAAAATAGAATGAAAATGAAAGAATTTTTATTTAATTTTTGTTTATAAATATATTTTTTTCTGAAAAGAAAGATATTGTATGTAATTGTTATCTTTTAATGGTTGATTTCTAAAGGACTATAAATAAAGTGTAGATGCATAAGCAAACAAATCATATCCATTGTCAATGAGTTGGTCCAACTCTTAGTGATCATATAAGGCAATTTAAAGCACAAACTTTGTTAGAACTTACTGTGAGAATTAAGAAGATATAGACGGTACATATATGTAGCATTCTTATTTAGGATTACACCAGTAAGGGGGGGGGGAGACTGTATATGCACTTGAAAACGTTTACATTTTAGTTTGGAAATGATTTTAAATCACCATAACCAAAGGCAATTATTAAAACCATAACGATGTTGTTTTCTGTATAAAATGAGTTAGACATAGTCCCTGATCTCCTGAGTTTATAAATTAAGATTGACAGCACTGATATGGTCAGATATGACAGGAAAATGACTAGCATTCCATGTAGATGTTATCTGTCTTGACAGGAGAGACCTTTGCATTGAAAAGGCACACTTATGCCAAGTGTCTGTATTTTATGTTTTTTTCTAGGAACTTACTCAAGTCAGTCTAATATATATATATATATATATATAGAGAGAGAGAGAGAGAGAGAGAGAGAGAGAGAGAGAGTCAAACTATATTGAGAAAACTTTCAAATGTAACAAATTATAGTATTAAAATATTATGTTTCAAGATTGGTTTTTACTATTTTTGCTATATCATTGAGATTTTTAGCATTTAGGAACTTAACTAATTGGATCTTGTGCATTTATTAGATGTCAGACTCAATGAATAGAGGATAGGCTTTTTGGTCAAGAATCCACAGTGAAAATACTGTAATAAAGTCCAGAAAGCATTATGCTGTGTGGACTAACTCAGTCTGAAAATGGCAAGTATTGCATATGGCCATTATTGTAAAAGTAGAAAGATATAAATAAAAGTCACAAAGGGAGAAACAGGAGATGAAGGGGTGAAGAGAGGAGAAAATCACTAGGATAACAGAGTTTGGTGGGTGTAGGGGTATGTGTTAAGGAAAAATCTGATGGGGACCCAAAACGATGGAGTGATAGTGGGCATAGATCTATGGTGATTAATTTTATAAAACATAATGTATATGAGTGATCATTTGAACCACAATGTGAATGTAGGAATGTATGAATTGCAATGTACATGACAAGTAAAGAATATATAAGAATTTTGTATGCAAACCAATATAAAATAAAAATAAAGGAGGAAAAAGAATGCAAAGTCATTCAAAGTAGATAATTATAATTGGAAAAGTACTCAGGTTGTAATATTCTACTGAGAAACATTACTTTGACGATTTGAATATTATATCAAAATTCTTCATTTACCTCTTTTTTTCCCCCTGAAGAAAATAAGAGTTCTTTGTAGCTAGAGACACATTCAACATTTCCCCCCCTTTTATTTACCCAATGTCTGACAAGTAGTAAATATTTAATAATCATTGGGCTAGTGAATGACTGGTCAATGCACATTTATATACATGCTCTTTTAATTCTGCCTATATTAAAATTTCAACAACAGTGTGGAAACTATAGAACAATATCACTGATTTCACGTGCAAGCAAGATTCTACTGAAGATTATCCAAAAAAGACTGGAACAGCACATCAGCAGAGAACTGCCAGAAGTCCAGGCTAGATTTAGAAGTGGTCATGGTACTAGGGATATTGTAGCTAATGTTAGATGGATCTTAGCTGAAAGCAGGGAATACCAGAGGAATGTATATCTTTGTTTCATTGACTATGTAAAGGTGTTTGACTGTGTGGATCATAACAAACTGTGGCTGACTCTGAGAAGAATGGGAATCCCAAAACACTTGATCGTGCTAATGCCAAACCTATACTTGGACCAAGAGGCAGTCGTCAGAACAGAGCTAGGAAACACTGCATGGTTCAAAATTGGGAAGGGTGTACACCAGGGATGTGTCCTGTCTCTGTACCTTTTCAACCTGTATGCAGAACAGATTATCCAGGAGGCTGGGCTCTATGAGGAGAAATGTGGGGTCAAGATTGGTGGACGATTTATCAACAATCTGCGTTATGCAGATGACACAACCCTGCTTGCTGAAACTGAGGAGCACCTGAAGCACCTGCTGCAGAGGGTCAAGGGTCAATCCAATATGGATTGAGGCTCAATGTCAAGTAGACAAAGATTCTCACCACTGAGTCAATTGGCACCATCAGGATGGATGGTGAAAAGATTGAGATTGTTCACAGCTTTAATTTGCTTGGCTCCACAGTTAACACTCTCGACACCAGTAGCCAGGAAACCAAAAAACCTATTGCGATGGGAAAGTCTGCTGTTAGGGACCTCTCCAAAGTACTGAAGAGCAATGGTGTCTCTGTGGAGACTAAGGTGTGTCTGATACAGGCCACGGTCTTTGCTATCACTTGTTATGCGTCATAGAGTTGGACAATGACTAAGGAGGATAGAAGGAGAATTGATGCCTTTGGGCTGTGGTGCTGGAAAAGAGTATTGGATGTACCATGGATTGCCAGGAAACCAAACAGATTCATTCTGGAAAGGGTTAAACTGGGCAGCTCCCTGGAGGCAAGGATTCTGAGGCTCTGTCTAACATACTTTGGACATGTTGTAAGGAGAGACCAGTCCTTGGAGAGGGACATTGTGCCTGTTAGAGTAGAGGGACAGTGCAGGAGGGAAAGGCCCTCTGTGAGGTGGATTGATTCAGTGACTGGGGTTATTGGGATGGGTGTATCACAGGACAGAGCAGAGTTTAGGGCTGTTGTAGATAGGGTCGCTACAAATAGCAAGCAACTCAGTGGCACATAACAATAACAACAACAACAACATACTGAAATTGTGTTCCTCTTCAGTTAACAGTGAGAGATAGGTTGTACCTCTGATTAGTTAAAATGGGCACATAATTAAATACTTGTATTGATCTATTGAAAGAATCTGTGTGATGAGATTAATTTTCTTTTCTTATGTATATTCGTATTTTAGTGTGAAGTGCAGTGCAGTGTCCTCAGAAAAGACCTCCTCATGCTAATTTGTATAATTAAAGAAATATAAATCTGAGTGCTTGGCCTAAATCTAAACCAATTATACCTTTTTTTTTTGGTCAGGAATTTTAAGCTGCTCAGGTTGTAGTTGAGATTTAAATTACATTTTTATTTATTTTTCAAAACTTTTTAAATTTATTTTTTATTTTATATGTTATTTACAAACTGCAAATACAATGTTTTCAAGAACAGATTCTTCCATTTTTCCTCAACCCCCATCAAATTGTACACCTCCATGTTTAATCCCCCCTACCCCTGCACATCCTCATCCCTCTGCTTCCTAATTACATTTTTTAAAAGAAGAAAAGGCTAAGCTTCATTTTTTTCCTCTTTGTAAGAACAACCCTCTCTCACCTCTTGTTGAATATTTTCATTCATTGGCTTTAATTTTCATTGTTTGATTATACCTATTGGCACAATTCCAGCCTCATGCAATAAAACAGATGAGATTTGGAATAGCTTTTGAAATTAATAATTGAAACTGAAAAGTTGGAATGCTTGTATTCCAAACCATATGTGTCTCAAATTGAGTAGCCTGTTCCTTGTGGCTAAGGGAAAGTAAAGAATCCAAATTTACATAAATAATACTCTTTTAAGTCTGTATTTAGCAGTGCAGTGGAATGGAAATTTATATGATCTCTGTACCCTCACTCTCTTTCCCACAAATCTCCTGCTCAAAACCTGCTATTTTGTTGATAATCTTGCCTTTAAATCCCAATTATATATACATCTGAATCTTACTTTAAAAGGTCTTCTGTCTTGTCCTGTGTTTTAAGTATATTTTTCTCTCTTTAACTTCATATACAAGATTCAGTATACCTTGACAAAATCCATCTACAGTTCCCCTCACTTCTCTAATCATACGCATACTGTAAAGCTCAACATTTTTTTAAAATTTCTGCTCAGCTATCATGAATTTGTTTCCACAGTGGTGGTTTAATAACACTCTATTTGTGAAGCACTCTGGTGAAGCTGTGGCTAAAGATTAAGTTATAAACCTAAAGGACTGTGTTTTAAAAGCAAGAGCCATTCTTTGGTAGGAAGATGAGTGGACAGCTTAAAAAAATTTTGAGATTTGGACATCCTTTTAGGTGGATTTACTCTCAATAACAAGATGTGTTTGTTTGCTTTTGTTTAATTGTTTGTGATTTGTAAAGGAATAAAATGTACAGAATAAGAGCCAATGTTTGAATTGTAGACTTTGCTTACATATGTTGGCTATGGAAGCTTTGCCATATTCTACGTAATAAAGAGCTCATTGAATGTCACAATTTTGCTATTTATAAAAGAGAGAAAAGGCTTGTTCCAGATCATTAGGTTTGGTTTTGTGAATGTATAGGATATACTTATGTGTGTCTTGTATACAGAAAGGACTCAAACTATTGTCAGTTTTGTTTGTTTGTTTAATTTGCTTAGGTATCTTTCTCACTTTTAAGAAGTCAGCTAGAATCTTCACCTTACGTTTTGAACATACTACACCCAACAATTTGGAACACAGTTCATTGTAAATATATATTTATTGATTCTAGTACAGAAGATCACTATGGTGCAAATATGCAATATCTGGGGTGCACTCATGGGTTACTCTCAAATACTTGATGCACATTAGATCAGAGTGGAAAATACAAGGTGTTCCTGAAACATTAGTGCATGAAAAGTAGATAGCAGAACACACAGAAAGAT
>NW_006399825.1:1025839-1096808 GCF_000299155.1 Elephantulus edwardii | reverse complement strand
AACAGCTTCATGGTGAGGAATTTTGGCAGAATGGACTAGTCTTTGGAGAAGGATATCAAGCTTGGAAAGGTGGAGGGTTAGCATGGGAGAGGAAGACAGTGGATGACATGAATTGATAGAGCAATTGGAGTTATAAGGGTAGGTCATAGACATTGAGATTGGCTCAGAATATGGCAGTGTTCAGAGGGTCTCTGTGCATTGCAGGCGACTCTATGGCACATAACTACAGCACCCCATGCTATCAGTGTGCTGGGACATCTCTTGCCTGGTGCTGCCTCTGTTGCTGCTATTAGACTTTCAACCAGCCCCTTCACAGCACTTCTGGTCCATATCTGTTGAAATAGAACTTCTCTGAGGGCAGCCTTGCTATAGGCTGTACTTAGACTGCCCTAATCTGGGCTCTGGTACCTCAGACAGTTGACTGAGAGTCCCAGGGGCAGTCCCCTGTACCTCCTCTGGACTTTTTCCTGAGCTTCGTTTTCTACTGCCCAAGCTATGTGTATTTCCAGTTCTTCTGTTTATCAAGGGTTTTTGGCTCACTCTTTTCTGACCTCTGCTAACACTTCTCTGCACTGTACATGACCACTTCTGCTTCTCTTGGCTTCTACTGCTATTTTCTCCACATATACTGGGACAGCAAAGTGGTGTGTTTCTCACAGCACACTTAAATCAGGTGTGGTTGTACTCTTAGAACTATGATAAAAAGTCAAATTGTTCATTGCAAAAAGATCTTATCCCTCAAATCACTTATTTGTAAAAGCACTAAATGAAAAGATAATGAACATAAATGTTGGATACACTTACACTGAAATGTTTTGAGCTTTTACTCACAAAGAATGATGGGAGCTACTGTGTAAACCAGAATTGAAAATAACAAATTAAAATAATGTTAAAAAATACATCTATTCAGGGGAGCTCTGGTGGCCTAGTGGCAAAGAGCTGCAACTACAATCCCAGAGACGCACGGTTCGAATCCACCAGATGCTCTACCAGGGAAGGAGGGACAATCTCCTCCTGTACCAGTCAGGTCTGATTTGACAGTACACTCACACAAAAATAATAAAATTTAAAAATTTAAAAAAAAAAACCAACACATCTATTCGAGTGCAACAATTAATGAATGGAAACCCTAAGTCTCTGTAAACTTTCATTAAAATTAATAAAAATTACATCTGTTCGATGGAGAACTATACCTGAGGCCAATTTAGAAGTAAAGACAGTGTAACTACTTATAAAATCCCCATTTGCCTCAGGCCCTAAAGGTGGATCAGGCTTAAGAGGAAAGATTCCCAAATAAATTCAGAATATCTAGTAATAGAAATAATACCCCCGTGTTCATGTTTTAATATCTGAATATTTCATTATCAGAAAAAAATTTACACATAGAGAAATGAGCCATAATACTTTGCACTATTCTACAATATTTCAATATTTTCAACAACAAAACTTCTCATTGAATTAGTTCTGATTTATGACCAAACAGTATATTACTGTTTCATAGGGTTTCTCAACTGTAATAATTTTTTAAAATTTTTATTGTTTTATTCATGTACATATTTTTTCACTCCCTCCTTCCACCTACCAAACTCTTCTGCCCCATGATTCCCCCTTTCCCCACCCTCAGCCTCCCTGCACTGTTCCCTTCCTTCATTGTATATCCATACATACCTCACTGGTTATCCTGCTGTTGTGGAATTGTCTTCTTGCTGTTGTTGTTATGTGCCATCAGGTCACTTGAACTCATAGCAACCCTGTATGTACAGTAGCTCTGAACCTTCCTCTATCTTGAGGCAATTTTATTTTCTCCAACTCACCTACCCCATGTCCCCAGTCACTGAGTCAATCCATCCCATCCAGGGTCTTCCTCTCCTGTGTTGTACTTCTACCCTTCCAAGCATGATGTTCTTTTCCAAGAACTGGTTCCTCCTGGCAGCATTATGTGAGACAGAGCTTCAAAATTGTTGTTTCCAACAAACACACTTTTTTCATCCTATCTAGAACAGATATTTTTGTCCTTTTAGCAGTCCATTGTATGTTAAATCCTCTTCTCCAGCATCACAACTGAAAAGTATTGATTCTTCTTCTATAATAATCCTTGGTCATTGTCCAGCCCTCTGATGTATCGTAAGTAATTGCAAACTATCGCTTAGATCAGAAGCACCTATATCTCTAGACTGACATCATTGCTCTTCAGTATTCTGGAGAGGACCCTGACAGCAGATTTTCCCAATTCAGTTCGTATTTTTATTTCCTGGCCCCTAGTACCAAGGATGTTGATTGTGGAACCAAGCAAGCTGAAACTTTTAACAATCTCAATTTCTTCTCTGTCTATTATGATTCTGGTAATTGGCCTGGTGGTGAGAATCTTTGTTTTCTTGATCTTGAGTTTCAATCCATATCGATGGCTGCGGTCCTTGACCTTCTGCAGCAAATGCCACAGGTCCTCCTCAGTTTCAGCAAGCAGGGTTGTGCCATCTGCATAATGCAGGTTGTTGGTGAGTCTTCATCTAATCGTGATGCCACCCATATTCCTTCTGATAAAGTGTAGTCTCCTGGGTGATCTGTTATGCATATAGATTGAGATAAGATGCCTCCCTCGTGCACCCTTTCCTGATCTTGAAACATGCAGTGTTTCTTTGCCCTGTTCTGAAAACTGCCTGCTGGTCCAAGTATAGGTTCCGCATGAGCACAATCTTGTGTTCTAGGATTCCTATTCTTTTTACATTAGTTAGCCACACTTTGTTGTGATCTACACAGTCAAATGGTTTTACATGTTTGTGGAAACACAGATAGACATTCCTCAGGGATTCTCTGCTTTCAGCTAACGTTGGTTGTAATGTCCCTAGTGCCATGGCCTCTTCTAAACCCAGCTTGCACATTTGGCAGTTCTGTTGATGCAATGCTTTTTGTATAATCTTCAGCAAGATCTTGCTTGTATGTGATATTAATTATATTGTTCTTATCCGTATTTATTCTTATTCTTATGCGCCTTAGTTCACTCAGTGTAATGTTCTTTCTTCTCTCATGTTATGTAGTATTTTTAAAAAGTGTTGAGAGCTGCATAGTATTCTATTGTGTGAATGTACCACAATTTCTCCATCTAGTCGTTTGTTGATGGACGATAGGGCTGTTTCTATGTTCACACTGTTGTGAATAATGCTACTAAGAGCATTGTTGTACAAAGACCTTTCACAGAGGAAGACATTCAAATGGCCAACAGATACATAAATGCTTAAAATGATTGGCTTTAGAGAGAGGCTGGGATTTTGTGCTCCATCTCACATACATTGTGCACATGAACAGGAGGAACCAGTCCTTGGATGAGAACATCCTGCTTGGAAGGGGGAGGGACAGTGCAGGAGAGGAAGAGCCGGATGCGATGGATTCAGACAGTAACTGGGGTTATGGAGGTCAGTGAGACTTGCCCAGAAGGGGCAGGCTTCAGAACTGCTGTCCATAGGGTCACTATGAGTTGCAGGTGACCTGATGGCACATAACAACAACCACAATATATATCAATATATATCTGTATGTATATCTCTTCTGGAAGGTAGTTTCTCCTGCTTTGGTAAGGGTTGCTTGTGGACTGGGTGTGTGTGTGTGTGTGTGTGTGTGTGTGTGTGTTGTTGTTGTTGTTGTTGTTTTTGTTGGTTGTTGTTGTTTTTCATTCTCACTCAGGTGTGAGCTGATTGGATTTGCTGGGTTTAGCTAAGGATGACCTTTGGCCTGGAAGCCTTTTGTTTAGAGTCAACTAGCACCTGGTGGGCGGGCCATGTATTCAAAAGGTGATTTGGTCCTTGGGCCTGGTGTTAATTGTTTTGGGGATGAACATTCTTAAGTGGTACAGCACAGGTCTGTCAATTTGCTCTACTGAAGCAACTTAGTGTTGCTGTAATGAAGAATACTGTGCCACTGGTGTGTCAAATGCCTTAATAGTTACCCACCATGGACAGTGTTTGGAGGAGCTCCCAGAATTAAGACAGGCTTGGAAGCAGGAGTGGCATCCACTTCCTATACTACCTGTCTCTGGACACTCTATGAATGTAGAGAAACAACGATAATTACAGAACAAGATTCAAGTCTTTTGTTCACAGGGTCACTGTGAATCATGCTTGAGCTGACGGCATTTGACAACAAACATCTCTCTGTGTATCTATGTATCTGTGTATGTATGTATGTATGTGTGTATATCCATCTTAAATTAAGTAGCAATGATTATTAACCTTAATGTTTATGTTTTCTTAAAAAAAAACTCCTTTCATGTGTATGTGCATGAGACTATGAGTGCCAGTGTTATTTAAGACAGTTTTGTTATTATTATTGTTGTTGTTGTTGTTGTTATGTGCCGTCGAGTCGCCTGCGACTCATAGCGACCCTATGTACAACAGCCCTAAACTCCGCTCTGTCCTGTGCCAATCTCACTGTCTCTGACACTCCCATCCCAATTATCCCAGTCACTGAATCAATCCACCTCATAGAGGGCCTTCCTCTCCTACGCTGTCCCTCCACCCTCCCAAGCATGATGTCCCTCTCTAAGGACCCATCTCTCCTCACAACATGTCCAAAGTATGTTAGACCGAGCCTCAGAATCCTTGCCTCCAAGGAGCCACCCGGTTTAACCCTTTCCAGGACAAATCTGTTTGTTTTACTAGCAGTCTATGGTATTCTCAATACTCTTTTCCAGCACCACAGCTCAAAGGCATCAATTCTCCTTCTATCCTCCTTGGTCATTGTCCAACTCTCTGATGCATAACAGGTGATTGAGAAGACCCTGGCCTGTATCAGACGCACCTTAGTCTCCAAAGAGATACCATTGCTCTTCAGCACTTTGGAGAGGTCCCTAACAGCAGACTTTCCCATGGCAATGTGCCTTTTAATTTCCTGGCTGCTGGTGCCAAGACTGTTGACTATGGAGCCAAGCAAACTAAAGCTGTGTACAATCTCAATCTCTTCACCATCCATCCTGATGCTGCCAATTGGTCCAGTGGTGAGAATCTTTGTCTTCTTGACATTGAGCCTCAATCCATATTGCAGGCTGCAGTCCTTGACCCTCTGCAGCAGGCGCTTCAGGTCCTCCTCAGTTTCAGCAAGCAGGGTTGTGTCATCCGCATAATGCAGATTGTTGATAAATCGTCTGCCAATCTTGACCCCACATTTCAGAGCACATCATAGAAGTGAGAATGGTAAGACTGTGTTTGATGTACTTTGACATGCTGTCAAAAGAGACTAGTGCCTGGAGAAGGATACAATACTTGTTACAATACAGAGTCAGTGAAAAGGAGGAGGACACACATTGAGATGGGTTGGCATAGTGGCTACAATAATGGGCTTAAATAGAGAAGTGATTATGAGGATGGCACAACCAGGCAATATTTTGTTCTGTTGTTAGAGGTTGTCAAATCAATTTTCATTCATAGGGACTATACGTACAACACACCAGGCAATATTTTGCTCTGTTGTTAGAGGTTGTCAAATCAATTTTCATTCATAGGGACTATACGTACAACACACCAGGCAATATTTTGTTCTGTTGTTAGAGGTTATCAAATCAATTTTCATTCATAGGGACTGTACGTACAACAGAACAAAATATTGTCTGGTTGTGCCATCCTCATAATCACTTCTCTGTTTGAGCCCATTATTGTAGCCACTGTGCCAACCCATCTCAGTGTGTGTCCTCCTCATTTTCACTGACTCTGTATTGTAACAAGTATTGTATCCTTCTCTAGGCACTAGTCTCTTTTGACAGCATGTCAAAGTACGTCAAACACAGTCTTACCATTCTCACTTCTATGATGTGTTCTGTATTTCCTCCAAGACAAGTTTCTTCCTTTTTCTGACAGTCTATAGTACAGTCCACATTCTTCACCATTAGCATGATTTAAAAGCATCAATTGTTCTTCAGTCTTCCTTATACCTAAAAGGCAATTGACAAAATCATAGTTTGGGTCTGGTGCACCTCAAAGTGACTTCTTTGCTTTATGACACATTAAAGGAGGGTTTGCTTTGTTTGGTGGTTTTTTGGTGGTTTTTTTTTGCCACAGATTTGTCTGATGTAATGCTTCTTCTGATTGTTTTGACTGGTATCTCCGTGATGTTGATTAAAGATCTAAGTGAAATTAAATCCTTCACAACTTCAGTCTTCTTCCCATTTAACATAATGTTAATTAATTATTGGTTTAGTAGTAAAGACTTTTCTTAATAATGAGATGTTAATTTAAGGTTGGCAGCATTGATATTTTTTGGGGGGAGCATTATTGATTTTTATCACTCAGTGCTTCCTCTTTGCTTTCAGCAAGTAAGGCTGTGTAACCTATACACAACCTTCCTCAAATCCTGAGTCTATATTGCTTTTCATATAGTCCAGATTCTCAAATTATTTATTCAGTGTATAAATTTAATAGAAATGATGAATATAGTATTGCCACACACTGTTAATGCATAGATTCTATAAGAGCAAAACCTAGCAATTAGGAATTCTCATTTTTTAATAATTATTTACATTGGCTTTTTTTCTAACATCAAGGTCACAGTATCAAAGGTCAAATATAGCTTTATATTAAAAATAGCCTCTTTCTAGCAGGAAATTTCAAATATATATATATATATATTTATAATTTTAGTATCTCTTCTCATGAATTATTAGTATTAGGTACTACATATTATATTTCAGAAACATTCTCAAATGTGTCCAAATCAGATTTACCTTCTTCACCACACTTTTTCAGGTAGTAGTAATCCACTGATAGTGAGCTAAGTTGAACTTTAGTATGAGTCACTGTCCATTTTTTGATGCCGTAAATTTCACAATAGGAGGTTGTTCGTCTCTCTCCCTCAGAGCAGCTGGTTGATTGCAACTGCAAATCTCTTGGTGTACTGTCCAACATATAGCACGTTATACCAACAAAGCATCTTCAGTAGTGATAGTCATAGTCAATTTTAGAATAAGATTTATGGAAATGAAGGGAACTAAAACTATTTGATTCATAAGTTTACATTGATACATATGTGGGACACCTAGAACAGATCTAATAACATGAATGTTCTACTATATACCAATTATATTGTCAGAAACTTCTACTTACAGGTGAATTGAAAGTCAGTTATGTGGGTTAGGGACTCTATGACTCTTCCATTTTTAGGATCTCTTTGTTGTCCTCATTGTTGCTAGTTTTTTGTAAGGAATTGTGTGTGTGTGCGAGAGAGAGAGAGAGAGAAAACACACTTGCATTTTCACATTCTGTCAAATGGAACTCAGTGATGACATTTTCATAGCTTTAGGATATGGAAATAGAAACAGTGTCTTTCCCTTAGGGTCACTTCCTTTCACTTATGTTCAGTTTGTAAAATCCTAAAGCCTCCCAGGTCGAGAAAATAGAAAGTATGCTTATAAGGCAAACTAGTCAAGTCAGCTAGCTGTCTTTGAGTCTTCTTTACAGTTTTACTCGAATGCTTTTGAATATATCTTAATGATCAGATCTGTGTCTTGCTGGCTTCTAATCTGTTAAGGGAGAAGAGGTAGGGACATACAGCTTTTTAGCTGTGTACATTATCATGCCTATCTAATTTTTGGGGGGGGGAGAATAAAGTGTAGAATGTGTATAGTGTGGTTAACCAGGGGTCTCTACCACAGAAGAAAAGAGAATGCAGAAAATTTTTAACTAAGGTGAAGAGAAAAATAATCTTCTTGCTTCTGTAGTACCTTGTGTAGCCCTGTGGTTACAGAATTTCAAAACACTTATATATCTATCAGAAATTGCTGTAGAAATAACAGCCAAAACAGTAGGGGTTTTATTCATTGTACTTTTATAAACTAATGTCTCTCACAATATGCTTTTGATGTGAAGAAAAATCTTCATGAAAAAACTGAGGAGCAAAAAATGTTTTCACAACCTTAGAATTTGAGAATTGATTCTACATTATCGAATCTCCTGACAAGTTGACCTCCCTTGTTTTCTTTAGGACTTTTCCTTCCATCATTTGTAAGCAAAGATTTACTCTTCCTCTTTGTGGATACCAGGCACAACACATAGAACAAGTGACAGGGTTCCGTTGTTGTAAAAATCAGACTCTTGAATGAGGAGTAGATAATGAGGGTGACGGGAACAGAAATTAACAAGATTATTTCAACAGAAAAAGCACAGGAAGCACACATAATCATTTAGTAAAGATAAAAGAGAGTAGATGAAGGCAAGTGTCACTTCCTTTATTCCCCCCTTCACCTAGGCATCTAGGACTATGCCTGGACGAGATTGTGTGTTCTTATATACATCTGGTAGTAGTGGTGAACGCATGGATGCATGGCTCAGTCATATAAATTGCTTCTGAGGAGTTGTTATTTGAAATGAAACCTGAAGGAAGATCATGAGCCCACCATGTTAAAAAATGGGGAAAGAATTCATTTTAGGTGGGGTAAAACAGCATTCCAAGCTGTGTATATCATAGTAGTGAGGTCGAACTTAATTCTAAACGAAATGAGAAGCTACTAAATAATCCTACATTGATTAGCTCCTCTAATAAAATTTGGAAGTATGAAAGCATATTATTATCCCCACATTATGAATATTTTGTGAAAGGAAAAGGAACCTG
Organism: Elephantulus edwardii; assembly: GCF_000299155.1. Classification (NCBI taxonomy): domain Eukaryota; kingdom Metazoa; phylum Chordata; class Mammalia; order Macroscelidea; family Macroscelididae; genus Elephantulus; species Elephantulus edwardii. The sequence continues at coordinate 1,088,219 of NW_006399825.1, read as the reverse complement.
GGAATGATAATTAACTCAGATCCATACAATTAGTAAGAATTAAATTTTTATTCTATTTTAGTAAATTTAGTTGCAGTGTCTCTACTTAAGTACTATGTAACATGGTAAAGATTCAATAGTTGTACTGGTATATGTCTACTAAAACTCATTACAGTTAATTCCAACTTGTAGCAACCCCTCCATTAGGTTTCTGAGGCTGTAAATCTTTACAGCAGGAGATCTACCTGTCTGTTTGCTTTTGAGCAGCTGGTAGATTCTAATTACTGTCCTTTTTTTGCTAGCAACAGGACATGTAACACCACAAAGCCCAGACTTCTTGTAATACCATAAACCTAAAGCAGACTCATTAATGTCAAGATGATTCTGATTCATTCCCATTCTATAGGCTCAGTTAGAAATACTTCAGAGAGTTTCTGAAGCTGTAAATTTTTATAGAAGTATACTACTACATATTTCTCCTGTGGAGTGGCTGACATATTTGAACATCAGACCTTTCTGTTAGCAACACAATGTTCAGTTCACTGCTCCAGGGTAGACAATTCCATTATGTATTTATAAATTTGTGTATCAGGACTTGGGTGGTTATTTCAGCATGAAAAACTGGATATTGGAAAGATTCGATATTTGAAACATTTCCTATAGTGATTTCTATTTTGAACATGTAGCACAGCCTCTCACAGTCTCACAGTCTTGATTAAAAGATTACAAAAGTAATCTTTTTGGGGTTAATAATTTTCTTCATGTAATATATGATATGATATATTCTAAGGAGCCTAGGTTGTGGCACTTTTGAAATACATGAGACTTGAAAAAACTATATTGTTTAATATTATAATAACAAAAATGTGACCAAACCAAAAGCAAACTCCCTGCCTCATTGCTACTCATAAAAACCCTATAAGATAGAATAGAACTGCCCCATAGGACTTCGCAGACTAAAAATCTTTATAAAAGAGTATACTTCCCACTGAGCAGTATGTGAATTATAAGCACCAACTTTAAGATTAGCAGTCAAGTGTGTCAGTCACTACTCTAGCAGTTTTCTTTAAAGTATGACATCATTGTCGTCGTCGTCGTCGTCATCGTTGTTGTGCCGTGGAACCGACTGTTACCTGTGACTCATTGGGACGCTATGCACAGTAGTTCTGAACCTTACTCAATTTTGAACCAATCTCACTGCCTCTAAAATGCCTAACCCCCATTTACTTCAGTCACTGTGTCAATCCTTCTCATCCATCCATTGTCTTCCTCTTCTGTACTGTCCTTTTACCCCTCCATGCATGATGTCCTTCTCTAATAACTCGTCCCTCCTAGCAACATGCACAAAGTGTGACTATATTTTGTCTTATTTATTTATTCTGGAAAAATAAATTAGTTATACTCTACAAATACTATTTTGGACAGTTTTGGACACAGAAGTACCATTCCCAACTGACCACTTGGCATCCATTTCCTAAACAACATGCGTCCGTAAACTCTATGAACTTTGATAAATGTCAGTAGTTGTAGAGGGGCTTCAGGCCTTGTGTTCATAGGATCTTTATGAGTCATATGTGTGTGTATGTGTGTGTGTGTACACATAAACATAAATAACAACACACACACACACACACACACACACACACACTAGAGGAAGACCACTCAAAAACTTTCGTAGCTGACAATAATTTTCACTTCTCCAATGTGACTTTTTTTAAAGCCTGCAAGTCTAATCAATGTGTTTAATAGGTTTTTCTAATCATGCAAAAAAAATCCAGAAACTTAAGTTTAAATATATACCTAAATGAACTCTGGTCCATTGTATGTTATTGCTACAAACCAAGAAGGACAGTGATGAAGTTATGCATCAATAATACTTCCTGATGTACCACCCAGAATGATGTATGTAGTAGCTGTCATTACCTATCATGTATTGTTTATTTAATTCCTTATGTTTCTTCTCCCTACATTCACTTTTTAGTCTTTGCTTCTAATTCAAGCTCTGGTTTTATATGGCAGTTGCTGAAAAGGGGGGGGGGAAGTTCAGAAAGAAGGGAGGAATGACAGGGGGAGGAAGTACTGAAAGAGGGCATGAATGAATAAGCTTTCAATTCTTTTACTTGAAATAAAACCAGATACACAGAGAAGAGCATGAAATTTTTTTCTGTAGTTAAAATTCTGCCAACTCTACCCAGTTTATGAAGTATAGTATAATGTTAGGGCATGCTATCCCTTCCTTATTCCTTACTACATCATCTTAAATTCTTCATCCCTAAATGGAGATCCACATAATATGTCCCAATAAGGAATAAATTTCCAAGAAAACTTTTTTTAATACTCTTATTTTTTCCCCCTCCAAAGAACATCTATTTAGTGTAAACAATCTCATGACATTACTTTGCAACTTATCAGATGGATCTTGAGGCCATGAAGAATTGCAGGGTAATGTCAGATTTTGAATCATGGAGGCATTCCACCTTAAAAATCTATCTTATGACTGACTATCTTAAGAACTTGTGGTAAATTATTTTCAACAAAGTTTAGGAAGCTGAGGACAGAATGTACATGACTTGTTTCTACTAATTGTAGAAAGTGGAACTGAAGTAATTTTGGCACTGCCAAGTCAAAGCGGGGGGAAAAAACAGAAAGCCCAGGGGATATGTAATGGGCTGGCACATATTGTTCTCTGCCACTTAGGCTGTCTACTCTTACTCAGTGCCTCCCCCCCATCAACAGTTAACGCTGTTTGGGGAGGAGAAAGTAGCATGGAAATGTTTGGGTTGTTGTCATTTTGCTGAAGTTTTTATGGTACTGATGTAAGATGTAACGAAGCACTGAATAAAATACAACTAAGAATTCTGTGAAAGGCATTTTTAAAATAAAATACAGCATTCATGTAAGAAGAAAATCGTGTATAAATGAGTCTAGTATAATGAAACACTTAAAACACTAAAAACGAGTTCAATTTTTACAGCCACATGAATTCTTAGATTTATTTTAAAAGTTACACAATTAATTTTTAAGATACATTTTTAAAAAGGAATAGTATAAATAGAGCCTATTCTCCTAGAATAGTTTCATTTGTATATATAACAGCTTGGTGATTAAAGAACATAGTCTTGTGTTTTATTGGTCTGAAAATGTAAGCTATTGGGGGAGGAAAGTAATGATTTCCCCAGGTCTATGGCATACATTGTTAATTTCAAAGTTGCAGTCTAAAAACTTTTTATGATGTGTAGCCTGAATCAGGTATGTAAGAATGTTTGATTAAGAAAAAGAAAAAAATTAAGCTATTCAATTTAAGACATCACACATAAATCTTGTTTAATTAAAGCATTATTAAGACTATGAATTTTATTGATTTCCATATGATTTCAAAATTTTCTAGGAGAAGAGATCAATTTTATAGGTAAGTCACATGGAATTGCCTCAGTGGGTTTGACCAGCTTTAATTTAGTACTTTGTAGGTGACATTGCCTTGAATAAATGCCTTCATGAAATATTGTACAGCCTAAATCTGTCTATCTAGGTAAACTAATAAGTATTCTTATGATCCTATCTAACAATAATGTAGAGAGAATTAGACATTATAAACGAGGCTTTTATCTATATGATTTCTTAATCACTTTAATTGGCAAAAGTAATACTAGTGGTAGTTTAGCAAACTGTAAAACATAAATTTAAAATCATATTAAAAGTACTTAGAGATTTGAATTTTACCTGAAGTAAAGCTAATTAAAGTAATAAATAAAGTAATAAAGTAATTAAAATTGGAATACATCGATTAAACATTTTTAAAGAAAAATGTGCTTTGTTTTGTCTGCTTGGAGTTTAAAAGCTTAGTTTTTGGTGTGTCTTTTTTAAAAGAAATACTTGTTTTTGTTTTATTTATTTGTTGATTTATAAATCTTGTTTTAAACCAGGACTTTCAGACTTGAATACCACTTTGATTGCAGATTCGGTTTGTCATTCTGACCAATTGGTGGTATGCTTGAAGGTCTGAGTCCTCTCCATATAGAAAAACACTCTTTTATAACTTTCACTCTATCTGATGTTTTCAAGCATTTGATACTTATGACTCTCAACCTTTTGCTGTTCTTGATGCTTCAGGAAAGTTGTCATCCTATTTCTCATTATAGCATGAATTTCATCTCCAATGAGACTTCACTGAGAAACTTACTGGCTTGGAGTCAGAGTAACCTCATTGCTGACCCTCCAATGGGTTTCTAAAATTGTAAATAGCAAGGGTGGGAATTTACCACCTTTCCCCATCGAGGCACTGAATTAAACACAAGGAAGTGTGACCTTTCAATTATAAATGTAACTCCCTAAAAGCTCTCCATGAGACCTTCCTTCAAGGAGGTAAATGTTAAAATTTAGATTTTCCAAGTTTTGAATAGGGAATAAATTGTGATAATATTTAATATATTTAGTAGACTAAGTATGATAGAAGAAGAATTGTTGACTTTGAGTTGTGGTGCTGGAAAAGAGCCTTGAAAATACCATGGACTGCCACGAAAACAAATAGGTCTGTTTCGAAAGGGTGAAACCTAATTTATCCTTGGAGGCTAGGATTTTGAAGCTCCATCTCACATATTTTGGGGATGTGGCCAGGATGGACCAATCCTTGGAAAAGGATATCATGCATGAAAGGGTAGCATGAAAGGGTGGAGGAACAGTGCAGGATAGGAAAACTTGAAAACTGTAGATGAGATGGATTGATACATTAACTAGGGCAATGGGGGTAGTAGGTGTATCACAGTCAGTGAGTCTGGCTCAGGACAGGGCTGGCTTCAGAGCTATGAGTTGCAGGTGACTCGAAGACAGTTAACAACAACAATAAAACAAAAAGAAGTAGATTTTCTGGCCAAACATTTTTGTTACTATCAGTAACCTATAACTAAATAATGATGAGTTTTGTTTCATAAATATTCTAGCTTGATAAAAATTAACAGTATACATGGTGTAAGCTCTATTTTCTCAAATGATTAAAATTTAATTATAATAAGTAATGCCCATGTACTTGTTAATAGTGGTAAAAATAGTACCATCTTTAGAAGGAGCTGTGTGATAAGAAGCTACGCTGCAGTCCCAAAGGCACACAGTTTGAATCCACCAGCTACTCCACAGAAAAGAATGGGCGGTCTCCTCCCATGCAATTAACTAGTTTGAAAACCCACCTGAGAGTCAGTTATGGTTCAGATCTGACTTAACAGTACCCAATAACAACAATGACAACCTTACTGTGTACCAGATAATAGACTCTTTTTCCTGTGACACATGCAATACTCTTAAAACCTACATGAATCACATATTATGCCATGCAGAATTTTCAAACTTAGTTCATTATTATATTGTATTATTTAGTTTATTGCCATCTTTTCATAGAATATCCATGCTAAAATACAGTATGAAAGCAGGAGACTGATGTGATTTCATTAGTAGCAGGAAAAGTAGTAGTCATGTTGCTAAGAATGCAAACAATGGAAATTACAAAAGAATGATGTAATCAAGATTGGCAAGACATATTAAATAATCAAGTAAAAATAATAGGAGCCAGAAGGTTGATGATTCAAACCCTCTCACAGGTACCTTCGAGGACAGGCTTGGGGTTCTGCTACTGAAAGATTACTAACTTGGAAACCCCGTGAAGCATATTCACACTGCACATGTGGATTACCAGGAGTCAGAATCAACTTGACACCATCTAAAGCAATGTTTTCTACAGCGGATAGATTATTATAAGGTGGGTTTTTTTTGTTGTTGTTTGTTTTTTTGCCTAACTTGTTTGAAGATCCAAGATAGAGAATGTAAAAAAGCTCAGTATTCTAAAGAAGATTAGAAGGTGGATCCTAGGAAATCTCAAGAGAAGAGTGGCAAGGGTGAGTAAACTGAAACAAGCTGCGTCCTTAACCTCTCTGCAGTGTAAAAGGCAAGAAATGGTGACTGGCTGCAAACAAATAAAGAAGAACGCTTGACAAAGCCCTGGGGATTGTCACAAGGGATATTTTCACGGTTGTGTGCCATAGCTGAAGGGAGCTCTGGTGGCCGAGTAGTAAAGCTTCTAAAGGCATCAGTGGGAATCCACCAGCTGCTCCATGGGAGAAAAATAGGAATACTCTTTCTGTGTGATTCACTATGTCTCAAAATCCACAGGAGGGTCAGTTGTAGGTCAGTTTCTACTCAACAATACGCAATAATATGCTATATCCAAGCTCTGGTAAGAGTGGCACTGTTAACTGAAAGACGCACACTTTGAATTCACCAACTGCTGAGAAAGAAGAGCAATTTTTTCCATTTGATTTACTGCCTCTGAAAACCAGACGGAGGATCAGCTTTAAAGTTGGTTCAACTCAACGGTACCTACCAACAACAACAACATTGCTATATTCTAAATTATGCCATCATGTGCCTTTACCTCATGTGATCTTAGGTGAAATTATCATCACTGCATGAAGCTTTGTAGAGTGGGATCCAGCAAATATATGAAGAGATGTGAAGATCCCAGTCTGTCTTCAGGATTGTTGTTAGGGGCTATCTTATTGACTCCAACTCTTAGAGATGCTATGTACAACAGAATGAAACCCTGCCCAATCATATGCCATCCTCAGAAACGCTGTTACGATTAATCCATCAGACACTTCTCATCTGCCTGTGCAAAAAACAGTGAGATAATATGCCAGTTTCTGAAGTAAATCATAGGAGAAGGTCATTTTCTTCAATGTCACTTCCCATAGGCCTTTGCTAGGCCCCAGTGCTAGTGTATAACCCTGCACAGCTGTGTGTCATCCTCAGGGATTGTTTACCTCTTCATCTAGAAGCCTAGAACAAATGCAGACCTCAACACACTACTCTTGCTTGTTAGCTTCTTCTTACTATTATGGTGTTGTTAGGTGCCATTGAGTCGAATATAACTCATAGCTACCTTATGAACAACAGATCTGAACTGTGTCCTGTCTGGTGCCAATTTTACCATCTCTGATGCACTCCTTGCCATTCTTGTTGTTATGTGCTGTCAGACTGACTCCAACTCACAGCCACCCTGTGTACAACAGCTCTGAACCCTGTTCTATCTTGAGCCAATTTCACTGTCTCTGATACACCTACTCCCATTACCCTAGTCACTGATTCAATTCATCTCATCCAGGGTCTTCCTCTCTTGCACTGTCTGTCCTCCCTCACAACTACAATGCCCCTCTCCATGAACTAGTCCTTCTTGGCATCATGCCAAAAGTATGTCTGACAAAACTTCAAAATCCTTGTCTCTAAGGAGCAGCCTGGTTTCACCCTCTCCAGGATGGACTTGTGTCTTCTCTTAGGAGTTCATGGTATATTCAGTAGTCTTCTCTAGTACCACAGCTCAAACGCATCAATTCTTCTATCATCCTTAGTTATTGTCCAGCTCTCTTACACATATCAAGTAATTGAGAAGAACTGGATCAGGCACATGTTAGTCTCTAGACTGACATCATTGCTCTTCAGTAATCTAGAGAGATCCTTGATGGCAGATTTTCCCAATGTAATTTTTCTTTTGATTTCTTGGCTGCTGTCGAGTGTTGGTTGTGGAGCCAAGCAAGCTGTAACTGTTTTAATAATCTCAGTCTCTCCTCCGTCTATCATGATGCTGACAATTGGCCCAGCATTGAGAATCTTTCTTTTCTTAATGTTGAGCTTCAAACCATGTTGAAGGCTGCAGTCCTTGATCTTCTGCATCAAATGCCTCAGGTCCTCCTCAGTTTCAGCAAGCAAGGTGTCATCTGCATAATGCAAGTTGTTGATGAGCATTCCTCCAATTCTGATGCCACATTCTTCCTCAGAGAGCCCAGCATCCTGAATGATCTGTTTCTGATAGAAAAGATAAGGAGACAAGATACATCCCTGGTGTACACCTTTCCTGATTTTGAACCATGCAGTGTTTCCTTGCTCTGTTCTAACAACTGCCTCCTGGTCCAAGTACAGGTTTCACATAAGTACAATCAAGTGTTCTAGGATTCCCATTCTTCTCAGAGTCAGCCATAGTTGGTTGTGATATACATTTCCTCACTAGAACTTAAGGGCCAGGAGAAGAGAGCTGCATCTTGTTTTGTTCAGCAGTGTACTTAGAGATTAGTATTTGTTTAGAAGAGTGCTTTGGGGCCTTAGTAGCACATCTCTTAAAAGCTCTCAAATTTTAACCTCAAAGTTTGTGATTCACACTCACCTACTGAAACTGCAGGAGAAAGATGTGGTGACCTACTCCCAGAGAAACAATATTCTAAAATATCCTACTGTGTCACGTGCATCACTTAAAATTGAATTAACCCCACTGCACCTTACAACAAAGTCATAAAGAATAATGCATGACAAAGACATACAGTAAATATTTGCTTACTAAATAAATGATGAGAAGTGGGATTTATGTGAAATAATGTTTATTACTATATTTCTACAAGGTGTTTGCAATTTTCAACAAGAAAGAATAGTTTGCCTGAAAGAAATAGGATTATAACAAGGGTGCCTATTGCTCTCTATCACTGCCTTTAATCCTCTTGCCTCATTATGCTCATACATAATGCAAACATTATTTCACTTCTAGGCTTGTTTCTGCAGCTTTAACCCCTTCAACCTTTGCTATGCTGATCTTTTTCACCACCTAGAAGGCTCTAAAAAGGAATTAAATTTCATACCAACAAGGAAACAATAAGAGAAAATAGAACTCAGGAAAATAAATAAACATTAGAAGAAAAAATTATACCTACAAAATATACTTTCAATTATCTTTGTGTCTCATACTGGGATTAAAAATATCTGTGCTTGGATAGAACCTTTTTGTTTCCATGCTGACTGCTCCTTGCTTTCTCCTGTGAACTTTTTAAATTCTCTGTTTGGCCACAGTCTTGTTTTCCTTGGAAGCAAGTACTGTGTAACATACTGTTAGCTGAAAGCTGTAATGTAGAAATGTATTATTAAAAACAAAAGAGAGAGTGAGAGAAGAATTTATTCCATAAGGCTGAAAGTGGTTTAGACAGTGTCAAGGAAGTTAGGATTTACAAAATACTTCATCTAGGAGATTGTATTTATTTTCAAGGAAGTATATTTGGTTTCCAAGGAATAAATTCAAAGGTCTTCATTTTGGGTATTCATTTATCTCAAGTTGAGAAGGGAGGATAGATCTTTTTTTATCTGAGAACCATTTCATGCAGATGGAAGGGTTTTTTCTTGCCATGTGCAGACATGACTTTAGTGACCTATATAACCCAGGACTGTCTGCTAAAACATTTATGGAAAATGTCATTACCCAGAAGAAGAATCCCAGTTAAATGGTCAAGAGTGTATTTCTAGGAGGTAGTGAGAGATGAACATTTCTTATTCCTTCCGAGTTACATTGTCTCGTAATTTTTGTCAGCTTGAATATTTGGATTTCTTCTTTTTTAATTCACATTTTGAGACTCGCTCCTTATGTGTGTACATGTGTCTGTCTCTCTTAATATCACAGACATTCCTTCTCCAAAGAGGGCAGTGTAGCATGTTAAAATTTTCTGATGCTTTTCCCAGAATTTCTTAGCTATCATGCTGTTACTCATTTATCCTCAAAGTTTAGGCCAGTTTAAGTAAATTTCACAAGGAAAATTTTTAATTCCACTCTAGATCTGTTTCTACTTGTCCATGACACATTAATGCCATTTATCTAATTATATGTTAATATTAAAGAACTTATTTTGGTCATCTGGAATTTATCACGATTCCTACCTTTTAGAGTCTAAGAACGGTATACTTTCTCATTGATTTAACACCAGAATCAGTTTTTACCCAATATGGATGTACATTGGCTACAACATGAAAAATCTCTTCTTCTTAACCAATCAATACCTTTTTTGTCTTAATATGGTCGTTAGTCAAAGGAGTAGAAATAAAGAGGTATCTCTGAACTTCCTAAAATATTTAGTCTGTGGTTCTGTTGTAAACCAAATGCATACCAGTACTTTGATGCTTTAAATAGCCTGCAATAGCATGTGAATGTATTGTTTTGTCATACTAGGTATATTTTTTTTTTCAAAACATGCTGAAAACATTCTGCTTATTTTAATGTTTTGTCCATGATCTATGGCCAGCACTCTCAGAACAAGATAATAAAGCCTGTGTGAAAATAAATGAAAAATTCATGTTCTAGTAACACTTTGCTTCACTACTTCACGTCCTACCCTACTCCCTACCGATTGTTAGGTGTGTTGCCATTGTACAGAATAGAATAGGTATCCACAATTTACAACATATTTTGGTTATGATCAACTGAACTTAATGCATTTGGATTTATTTTTAATAGAGATATCTACATGTTCTTGTTAGTAATAGGTGTTACATATAATGCTGCAGCACATATTTTACTGTGAACATGGTCACATGTTCACGCACAGATGTTTGGTGTTAAGATTTATAAAGGCACTGATAGGGGATAATAAAATATTTAAAAAATGTTTTTCATGTACACCTTGAAGGCAGAACCAACTCATAGGAGACCCTCAAGCGGGTTTTCAGAGGTGGTAAATCACACAGCAGGAAACTGTTCATCTTTATCCCATGGAGCAGCTGATGGATTCAAAACGTGTGCCTTTGGGATGGCAGCCTAGCTCCTTGCCTCTCAGCCACTAAAGCTCTCTCAAAAACATAAAATTGTATCATAGCTGCCTTATAAAGGAGTCATTTTGATGCACCTCGTCATAGTAAGAGACTTCCTGTATAATGTAAAGTTTTTGTAAGATTTTTTCCTACTATGAGGAGGAGAAAAATCTTTATTTCCTTTGACTCCCTTTTTACAGAGTAAAGGTTCTTTCAGTATCTCATTTGTGTACTTATGCAGGTGGGTAAGACATTCTTTCTTAGGTTATATGTCATATAGTATGCACATTTCCTTAACTTTTTATTTCTCTGAAAAACTAGTAATAACTGATATTAAAAATCTTACTACTTTTTCAGACAATTCACACTTTGCAAATATAAGAATAGAAACAGTAGCAAAATTATAACATAGTTTTTCATTTATAGATAAGGTAAGATATAAAATTATTCTCGATGACTCTTACTAATTTACTGTGTAAGACTAAGTTACGATTCTTATAGATATGTCAATACATTTGTCAAATTTTACTCATTTATGCTTTTAAAGAAAAAAATAGCCTTAGAGAGTTATAAGTTTATAAGGTTTTAAAAAATGGTTTATTAGTTAGCAAGTTTGGTTTACTAATCACCAAATTAATCTTCTGTACTAAGTTATGATTGAAATAAGTCTATATTGTGATTTGTGAAGAGTATGCTGCTCCTTGGAGGCATGGATTCTGAGGCTCCGTCTAGCATACTTTGGACATGTTGTGAGGAGAGACCGGTCCTTGGAGAAGGACATCATGCTTGGGAGGGTTTAGGGACAGCACAGGAGGGGAAGGCCCTCAATGAGGGATTGATTCAGTGACTGGGGTAATTGGGATGGGAGTGTCAGAGACAGTGAGATTGGCACAGGACAAAGCAGAGCTTAAGGCTGTTGTACATGGGGTCGCTATGAGTCGCAAGCAACTCGACGGCACATAACAACAACAACAACAACTTCATAATCTTTGAATAGATAATGGCAGAAGACAGTGAATTCTGTGCACATGCCATCAAATATCTCAATAAATTTGTATTATAATTTGTTATTATAAATTTTTTATAATATAATATAAAATATAAACTATTACAAATTTGGTAGTTTATTTACTTCTCTTTTATGTGCTACCAGTGCATAATGTATTTAACAAGATAGCCTGTTAGTTTAATCTTTTTAGGAAATAAGAATAAGTGTAATTATCAACCTTTTGTTTTTCTAAGAATGATGAGGTTTAAATATATAAAGATCGAATTGTTGGCTCTATGAGGATAAATGTGGCATCAGGATTGGACGAAGAGTCATCAACCATCTGCGTTATGCAGATGACACAACTCTGCTTGCTGAAACTGAAGAGGAGCTGAAGTGCTTGCTGCAGAAGGTCAAGGACTGCAGCCTTCAATATGGATTGAAGCTCAACATCAAGAAAGCAAAGATTCTCACCACTGGGCCAATTAGCAGCATCATGTTGGATGGTGAAGAGATTGTGATTATCACAGGTTTAGTTTGCTTAACTCCACAATCAAGACATTTGGCATCAACAGCTTGGAAATAAATAGCGTATTTGTTGGGAAAGTCTATTGTTAGAGCAATGATGTCAGTCTGGAGACTAAGGTGCCCCTGATACAGGCTATGGTCTTTGCCATCACTTTCTATGTATCAGAGAGCTGGACTATGACTAGGGATGATAGAAGGAGAATTGATGCCTTTGAGCTGTGGTGTTGAAGAAGAATATTGAATATACCATGGGCAGCTAAGAGAATGAACAGGTTCATCCTGTGGAAGATTAAACCAGGCTGCTCCTTGGAGACAAGGATTCTGAAACTTCATCTGACATACTTGTTGGACATGTTGCAAAGAGGGGCCAGTCATTGGAGGAGGACATCATGCTCGGGAGGGTGGATGGAGCGCACAAGAAAGGAAGGTCCTTGATTAGCTGGATTGATTAAGTGACTGGAGTAATGGGGGTTGGTGTGTTGAGACAATAAGATTGGTACAAGATAGAGTAGGGTTTATGACTGTTGTGCAGAGGGTCACTATGAGTCCCAGATGACTGGATAGCACATAAAAACAACAAGTATATCATAGTATCATATGTAATGTATCTTATGGTTGCCAAATACTTATCATATCTTCTTATTACTAGTCCCTGAGTGGTGTAAATGGTGAAGCACCCTCTTGAACTCACTCATAAGTCCCAAAGGACTGATGATCTGCCCCTGAAAGGACAAAGCCATTTAAACCAGTGCAGTTCTACCTTGTAGTGCATGTGGTTACGTAGAGTAAAAAATTACTCCATAGCAACCAATTTGATTTGGCTTAATCATCTTATTGTAATGAAAATATAATTCTAAGACCTCAAGCAGATGATTGAAATGTGTCAAGAATTGTTTATCATTCTAATTAAATGTTCTTAATTTATGTTTTTAAACTATACTGTTTTTCATTAATTGATTGGTGTTTGAGAACCTCATAATAATCAAGTTTAAATTAGTACCAATGAATATTTACTACCAGATGTATTGAAAATCCAGAATTTTTTTAACAACATAAAACATGAAAGACTAAGAAATGTCAAGTAAACTAAGTATTCATTCACTATTTGGCTGATTATGCATTAGCAAAACTATAATAAATCATTGTAATAATCCTAAACCTAAAATTATGCAATGATGGAGTATGTCATAAAAATAGAAATGATTTAAAATTACTTTGTAATACTTTTGCTACTTTGTAATACTTTTAAGTATTCTATTATTTATGGGACAGTGATTTTTATCGTGGATAATACAGATAGTACACACTTTATTGTGTTGTTAGTGTTGTTGTTGATTGCTGTTGAGTCCATCATGACTCACAGCAACCCTAGGAACAAATGACCTGAATGAAGCCTTTCTATAATTATCAACATTTATCAGGGTTCATAGTTTCCAGAGGCACGTCATTTAGGAAGTTAATGCCACTCCTTCCACTTGTAATGACAGTATTTTCATATAATGACTCATAATATGAAATTTTAAGTATATTTTATTTGTATTAAATGATGATTATATAAACTTGCTCTAGTTGCCTAGTCTGTAGTGAGTTGTGTCACTTATTAAAAAAACAGCACTTCTGTGAAGGTTTCAATTCACTAGCAACTCTGAGGGAGAGAGTTGAACAATTTCCTCCCATGTGATTTATAACTACTGAAAACTCTCTGGAGGGTCAGTTATGAGTTCGTTCCAAAATTATGTCAATCTCTTTTTCAGACTGTGAGTGTGTGTGTGTGTGTGTGTGTGTGTGTGTAGAGCGAGAGTGAGAAAGCCTGAACGAGAGCGAGGGGGAGAAAGATGGGGGGGAGAGAGCAATGAGGGAGAGAAAGATGAGGAGAGAGAGATGGGTTGAGAGAGAGATGAGGGGGAGAGAGAGAGATAGGGGAGAGAGAGATGAGAGAGCGAATGCATGTGTGCTCTGCTGGCCTAGTGGCAAGAATTTGCATTGCAATCCTGAAGGCACATGGTTTCAGGCTACCAGCTGCTCCAGGGGAGAAGGATGGTCAATTTCCTCCTGTACGATTAAATAAATGCCTGTGTCATACCAGAGGGTCAGCTATGGGCCAGTTCCAACTCTGTGGTGCAACACAACAGCAATACTTATTTAGTGAACTTTGGTGGCCTAATGGCAAAAACCTGTGCTGCAATACCTAAGGCACATGGTTCAAGTCCACCAGCTGGACATTCTCCGCCCCTTAGATTAACTGCCTCTAAAAACCCACTGGAGGGAGGATCCTCTATGGGTGGGGCCCAACTTGTGGTACCCAACAACAACAATGCTTATGGCTTGATGGTAAGGAGTTAACTACTGACACAAAGAAACAGGATTTGAACTCATTAACTGCTCTGGAGGGTCAGCTTTGAGTCAGTTCCAAATTACTAGTACATAACAAACAGTGCTTATTTATATCCTGAGATCCTTAGCAAATACTCAACACCATCAGTTCAGTGATGTGAGAGAGAAGAGTAAAATCTTGATACTCGTATATTGTTTCTTTAAATTTGAGGGAAAGTAAATTTTTTCTTTCATAGATTAATGGAATATAACGCTAACTAATACAAATTAGTATTTTCTCTCCTCATCTTCTTAAAATCTGTAATTTGTTTTTAAAATTTGTAACTATTTTTGTGTACTAAGGACATTACCTTACCTGCACAAGAACTCTAGAGGTATGTAAAGGGAGAAAGCCTCCAGAGCCAGAATCAACTGAGAGGCTACTGAAAACTGTAGATATTTTCAGCAGTTATTTTGCCATGTGACACTAAAATAGATGTTCTAAGTTGTAACATGATGTATTACATGCTGAGTTACAAACCAGCAGGTCAAGAATCCAAATCCCTTAGCTACTTTATGGGAGAAAGGTAAACAAACCACTCCCACAAACATTTGCAGCTTCAGAAATCCAAAGGAGCATCACTGTGAGACAAAACAACTTCCTAATGTTGGGGTTGGTTTTTGGTTTGCTCTAAGCTTTTAAGTAGCCAGATCAATTTGTCTTTCCCTCTGTGATATATTTGTTACTCTTAACATGGAAATATATTTTGTATTATAAAACAGGTTAAATATTTACTTGCAGTTTACTTCCTTTTATGCTTTCAATACTTTAAACTTCTTTCAAATAAATCTAGAATTTATTAGTGTATGTTGTAATGTTCAAATCTATATTTTTTTTTCCTGAAGTTGGCTTCTTTTCACTTGCTGGATAATTAATCAGATATCTCTATTTTAAAATAATATATTTTCCTTATTATGTATGTATTTAAAGGTTTCAAAATTGTCTGCTACATTTCATTATATTTTGAGTTTTAACTCATCACATAATTAGTGTTAAAAAAGAATTTTTCTTAACCCTTAGGATTCTTTTATTTTTTTTAATCCTTCCTAACTTTTTCAGCAGTTTCTCATATTTGTTCTTTCTAATACAATTTGGTTTCTGTGTTTTCAATTTGCTATACAAAATATTACTAACTTTTGATGGCAACTGCATTTAAAAATTAGATTTTATTTTAATTAATATGTAACTCTTGAAGGTTTTATAGGATTCAGATTATTGTGGCTAGAAACATTATGTGTCAATCTATAACATTTTACATGATTTGTGTATGATTATTTTCCATTTTTTTAAATGCTCTTCAAAGATACATCATCTTTCTTTGTTTTACTAGGAATGCTTTTTAATTGTATCTCCTAAGGAGTGAATTGTTATTGTTGTTGTTGTTGTTATGTGTCATTGAGTTATCTGCAACTCATAGTGACCCTATATACAACCTTAAACCCTGCTCTATCCTGTGCCAATCTTATTGTCTCCGACACACCTACTCCCATTACCCCAGTCACTGAATCAATTCATCTCATCGAGAGCCGTCTTCTCTTGTGTTGTCCCTCAACCCTCCCAAGCATACACCCTCTCAAAGTACTGGTCCCTCCTTACAACATGTCCAGAGTATGTCAGATGAAGCTTTAGAATGCTTGCCTCCAAGGAGGAGTCTGGCCTCAACTTCTCTAGGACAAACCTGTTTGTTCTTCTAGCAGTCCATGGTATATTCAACACTCTTCTCCAGGACAATAGCTAAATGACATCAATTATCCTTCTATTGATATCAATTCTCCTTCAATTCTCCTGGTCATTGTCTAGTTCTCTGATGCCCAGCAAGTAATTGCAAAGACTATGTCCTGTCTCCAGATTGACATCGTCACTCTTCAGTACTTTGGAGAAGTCTCTGACAGCCGACTTTCCCAATGCAATTCATCTTTTAATTTCTTGGCTGCTAGTGCCAAGAGTGTTGATTTTGGCGCCAAGAAAACTAAAACTGTTAACAATCTCAATCTCTTCATGATGCTGCCAGTTAGCCCAATTGTGAAAATCTTTGTTTTCTTGATGTTGAGCTTCAGTCCATATTGAAGGCTACAGTCCTTTACCTTCAGCAGCAAGAGCTTCAGCTCCTCCTCAGTTTCAGCAAGCAGGGTTGTGTCATCTGTGTAACATATATTATTGAAGAATCTTCCTCCAATCCTGATGCCACATTTCTCGTCAGAGAGTGCAGCCTTCTGGATAATCTGTTCTGCATATAGATTGAAAAGGAGACACCCTTCCTAAGTTTGAACCATACAGTGTTCCCTTGTTCTGTTTTGAAGACTGCCTCCATGTCCAAGTATAGATTCAAGTATCTGACAACTGCCTCCTGGTTCAAGTATCACTTAATCATGAGCAAGTGTTCTGGGATTCGCATCTTCTCAGAGTCAGCCACATTTTGTTGTGGTCCACACAGTCAAATGCCTTTGCATAGTCATTGAAACACAAATGGAATCCGTTGGTACTCCCTGTTTTCAGCCAAGATTCATCTAACATTAGCTATAATATCCCCCCAATACTTTGGCCTCTTCTAAAACTGGCCTGCACTCCTGGCATTTCTCTGTTGATGTGTTGTTCCAGTTGGTTTTGGATATTCTTCAGCAGAATCTTGCTTGCATGTGATATTAATTATATTATTTCCACACTCTGTCAGATCACCTTTCTTTGGAATGGGGACAAATATAGATATTTTCAAATCAGTTGGCTAGGTGGTTGTCCTCCAGATTTCTTGGCACAACTTGGTGCACACATCCAGGGCAGCATCTGTTGAAATATTTCAATTGGTATACCATCAATTCCTGGAGTCATTACTGTAATTTTAAAAAAGACCTTAAAATCTTTATGTAAATATGGTAAGTAGCTTGTATGCTACTTTATTAATTATGTACTGCATTTCAGATGATATTCATAAGTAGTGAGTGTCTAGATTGATAAATGGAGTTTCATTCCTCTCATTTAATATATTGTATTTTCTTAAAATACTTCTCATTATGTGTGTTCTTCAATACAAAAATTTTAGACTTTGTAAAGTCTCTGTTCTTCTGCAAATCTTTAGGTAATGACTTTGAGACATACTTGATATTAAATAATTTTTACTATGGCATAACCTTGCTTGCTGAAACTGAAGAGGACTTGGAGTGCTTGGTGCAGAAGGTCAAAGACTGCAGCCTTCAGTATGGATTGAAGCTCAGCGTCAAGAAAACAAAGCTTCCCATCACTGGGACAGTTGGCCTCACCATGTTAGATAGAGAAGAGATTGAGATTGTTAGTGATTACAGCTTGCTGACTTCGCCACTAAACTCTTAGCATCAGCAGCCAAGAAAACAGTATTAGGAAAATCTATTGTCAGGGACCCCTCCAGAGTACCGAAAAGCAGCGATGTCAATCTAGAGAGTAGGGTGCACCTAATCCAGGCCATGGCCTTTGCGATTACTTTTTATGCATCAGAGAGCTGTACAAAGACTAAGGATAACAGAAAAAGAATCGATGCCTTCAAATTGTCATGCTGGAGAGGAGTCTTGAACATACCATGGATTGTCAGGAAAACAAATATGTCTATCTTAGAGAGGGTGAAACCAAGATTTTCCTTGGAAGCTTGTATTTTGAAACTCCATCTCACATACTTTGGCCCCATCACTAGGAGAGACTTGGAGAGAGACTTAGTCCCTGGAGAGAGACATTATATTTGGAATGTTAGAGGGACAGCACAGGAAAGGAAGACCCCAGATGAGATGGATTGATACAGTAGCTGGGGCAATGGGGGTAGGTGTGTTGGAATCAGTGAGACTGATCATGACAGGGCAGGTTTCAGAGCTGTACATAGGGTCACTGTGAGTCACAGGCAACTCAACAACACATAACAACAACAACAAAGTGACTGAATTGGAAAAAAAAATAAGACCCCAGGAATCAGTGGAATACCAATTGACATGTTTCAACTAACTGTTGCTACCCTGGACATGCTTACTTGTCTATGCCATGAAATTTGGAGTGTTGCTGTCTGGCCAAGTAACTAGAAGAGATCCATTTTTGTTACCGTTACCAAGTGGTCAAACAGAATGTTGAAATTATTAAATATCATTGCTATAATTTGCAAGCAAAATTGTGCTGAAGATCATTGAAAAACAACTAAGACATTTCCTAGAGAATTGTCAGAAGTTCAAGCTAGATTTATAAGAGGCTGTGACACCAGGGATATCATTGCTGACGCCATATGGATCTTGACTGGAAGAAGTTGATCCCAGAAGGATGTCTGCTTGTGCTTTCTTGATTATACACAGACATTGATCTGTGTGAGACATAAAAAATTATAGCTAACGCTGAGAAGTATGGGGATTCCAGAACACATAATTGTGCTCATGAGGAACCTAGACCAAGAGATAGTTGTGCAAACAAAGCAAGAGAACACTATGTGGTTTAAAATGAAGAAAGGTATATGTGAGGTTTATTTGTACTCCACATTTATTCAGTTTGTATGCTGAGCAAATTATTTGAAAAGCTGGACTCTTAAGAAGAAGAATGTGACAGCAAATTTGGAGAAAGACCCACAATTAAACTTCATTATGTAGATGACACAACTTTGCTTGCTGAAAGTGGGGACTTGAAGCACTTGCTGCAGATCAAAGCCTATATAGCCTTCAATATGGATTGCATTGTAACATTAAGAAAACAAAAATTCTTACCTCTGGACCCACAGACAACATCATGATAGAGACAAGATTGAAATTATCAACAACTTCTTATTTGAATCTACAATTATACACTTGCAACAGTCAGATCACAGACATAGCTACACAGGGAAAGTCTGTAGCTTAGACCTTTCCTCATTATTGAGGAGTAATGATGTCAGTTTGAGGACTAAGGTTTGCCTTATTCAGGCCATGGTCTTTTCAATCACTTGCTAGGCATCTGGGAGCTGGACAGTGAATATGAATTAACAGTGGAAAGATGCCTTTGAACTGTATCCTGGAAGTGTAATTGGAGAAGAGTGCTGTATATCCCATGGAATTACAAAGGAACAAACAGATATGTCTTGGAGAAGATCCATCCAGAGTGCTCCTTGGAAAGAAAGATTATAAAGCTTTGTCTCACATACTTTGGGCATGTTGCCAGGAGAGGGCATTCTTTGGAGAAGGACATCAGGCTTGGAAAGGTGGAAGAACTATGAGAGGAAGACCCTCAACCAGATGGATTTACACAATGACTAGAGCAGTGGTATCAAGTGTATCAGAGATTGTGAGCATGGCCCAGGCTAGGACAGGTTTCATATCTGGTGTTCATAGGATCACTACGAGTTGTACTTGAATCTGTGGCTTCTAACAAAACACAAGACCCTCATATTTTTGTGACAGATGTACATAATTTAAAAATATTAAAATACTTTGGCCTTATGGTTATTGCCATAATCTTAAATTAAATTATCCTAGAGATTCCCCCCAATATGTTTTCCTAATAAACAAGAAAGTTAATGATATGCAAATAAAGCATTATAGAGCTTTGCATCTGTGTAGGATATTCCTGACAACAGTGAAACTGTACCTTATATAATTCCTTTTTCATTACCATTCTCTCAAACCCACTGCAGGTTGAAATGTTAGCTATCAAGTTATTCATTTATTATCTTAGAGGGTTATTTTACTTATGATATTTGTAATTAAGAGATCTATTAAATAATAGAATTTTAAAACTTTTCTTTAAAATAGAGTGTATTAAAACAACTTGACTGTCTAAAAAATATTCCCATATAAGGTATCATGTGGTTTACACTAAGTATTACACTATTTTTACAGCTGATGGGGCATTCTGAATGGGACCACAAGCGGGGGCCCAGAGGATCCCAGGTAAGTACCTTATCCTTTTCCTTACACTGTGAATGAAGATTGTATCTTCTAAAACTCGGGAAATAATAAGAAGTCAAAAGAGGACCAGACAAAATTATCATGCCATTTGTTTTTATTTAGGTTAGCTGTAATTAAAGTCTGGGTTGCAAACCCCACAGGCAGATGCCAACATATTCTTCCTAAGAGCTTTCTTGTATCCCAGATTGCTTGTGTTTATATGAATGTCGATTTTATATTCATCTTGTCTTTGCAGAATACATTTTGATCAACAACCCACTCCCTTGATTTCACTCACTTCCTTTGATAATTTCTCTACACATTTTCTTATTTTCTCTGTCTTCCTGTTTTTGGTTAAATATTTTGAAATATAATCATAGAAAACCTTAAACTAATTAGAGATTTTTGTCTCTAAATTAACTGTCTTAGTCTTAAGCAAATAGAAAGATGAAAGGGTCTATTATTTTTTAAAAGAAACAAATTCTAAACCTTTCTATATTGCCAGACTGTTTTCATTGTCTTACTTTATGTCTTAGGCAAGGAGAAAGCTTCCATGACGCATTTATGCTTTTTAATGACCTAATTAGACAATGTGGATTTGTTTTGCTTCCATAATTACATTGCCTGACAGAATAAAGGCTGAGTTTTAAATTAAGAAAATTATCTCTTCTTCTAGGGTATTTTGCAAAGAAATATAAAAAGAATTTATCTCATAACAGGCTCTGTTTACCTGACTGTAAAGAGGCTAAATAAAAATTAAACAGTGTAACATTTTTACCTCTGCTGCCCTCCTTTTATATTCAACACTAAAGAGCATGATTAAAGGAAATAGAGTTGGTTATTCAGTATGGTGTATAAAATTTGTTATAAAGTGTGTATTTCTTCCAATTGTTTTACATAGTTTTAGTATACCTGTGTTACTTAGTTTGCAAGAACAACTATATTAAATTTAGGACCCTGAGAAAACAAGCAAAGTCAATGGAATATTTTCCATTAAGATTTTAATAGGTGAGATTTTTTCCCCCCATTATCAATTTAATTAGTAAATTGAGATTTTAACTCTGTTGTCATCTAGTCTTTTCTGACTTGCAGTGACTTTCTATGAGATAGTAGGACTACCTTGTAAGGTTTCCAAGGCTGTAAATCCTCATAGGAGCAGACTGTCACCTTTCTCCTGTGGAGTGGTGGGTGAACCTACCTAGGGATTTTCAATTAGCAAGTGAGAACTTAACTATTTTACTACCATATAAACTCAGTTAAATCAGGATTATAAAAAAAAAATAATAATTCATACCACTTTCTTTCTCTCACTCCTAGTTATACTTCCTCTGATCTGAAAAGACATACTTTCTCTGACAAGTCTCACTCTACATACATGTACAATATTTAAATTAGAATTTGAATGGTCTTATGTTGCTAGGTAGGTATCAAATATGAAATTAATGTACAGTAAGTACCTGGGGATCTCCAACCAGTAAGTAGAATTGGATTAACATGTGTAAGGATCCACGAAATTCTATGTCTTCTGTCTGTTGACACTAAAGACATTTTGATGTGTAAAATGTGCTAAGCAGTATGGAGGGGACATAATACATTAATGCAATACAGAGCTGTATTGAAAAAGAAATTGTTTAAAATATATATTGTTTTTTCAACAAATAATTATCTTCAGATAAGTTGAAAAGCAAACCTCACAAAAATGACTTGTGACAACTATAATCATAAAAAGCACAGAACTAATATGAAAAATATTCCAGACATTTTATATAGTTACAAGGCTGTGGAATGCCACATATGTTCAAATATTCATAAATTAAACATTGTTATATTTGAAAGTCTGAAAAAAAGTGATTCTAACAGCAAAGAAATTAATTAGAACACACTTGTCTGAATTATCATTATAAGCTTTGTGGTGTTTTATGGATCTCACAGTTTCCAAGATAACTAATAATAATGTCATATGACTATGTCCCACCTCAACTCATATAAAAATGATCAAGATGAAGAGCAAAACACACATACATACTAAATAATAACAGCAACAAAGCTCAGTACTCTTAGGAAATTCCACATGGGTAAATTAAATACTAAGTTTTTCATCTAGAACACTTATCCTTCACTTTATTTTTTAAAGCACTGTATTTCTGTTTCACATAATTGAGCCCTTTTATCACTCTGCTTTCCTTGAAAATACATCTGAAGCTTTGTAACATTTCAAAGATTTCACACAGGTTTCATTTGAATCCAGAGCTTTTAATATATTTTCTTGATACTCCAAAGTACTGCTTAAATTTCACTTTTAGTTTAGTGTAATTTAAAATGAGTTTTAAGGCACTTAATATGTGTAGAACACTGTTGTAGGTCTTGGAGGAAAGACTAAATGACAAGGTCACTGCTTTCTAAAAGCTCACAAATTATTACTTAGAATAGAACATGCTTTATGTGTAATTCACTTATGAAGCAAATAGTTATAGGTAACATTATATATACCCAAAAAGTCCAATAATAATCCAGTTAGAAGAAGGTATTTATTTCTCCCTTATTAAACTAGAATGTACTGTTGGCATAGTCCATAGGGATTTGTGATGATAACTCCAGAGTGACACTTCTTCTCTGGCAGTGCAAAGCTACCATCTACTCTGCAGGAGAAAGATGGGCAGTCTTTTCCTATATGATCTATAGCCTGCCAAAAACCTGGTGGAAGGCTGCCTATGAGTTGGTTCCAACTCAATGGCAAATAATTTTGAAATTTTGTAGAACTTGTAAATACTTCTTAGAGGGAGGATGTCTGAGATGTACCTTAAATAATATTTAAGTGAAAGCCTAAACTGAGAGATGTTTGCATGTGCACAAGTTCTCTTGATTAAGATTGCTTTCTAAACACTTTTGAAGCCTTTGAGCTGTGGTGCTGGAGAAGAATATTGAATATATCATGGACTGCCAGGAGAACAAACAGATTTATCCTAGAGAGGATAAAGCCAGCCTGATCCTTGGAGGCAAGGATTCTGAGGTTTCATCTGATATACTTTGAGCCTGTTTCAAGGAGGAAACAGTCCTTGGAGAGGGACATCATGCTTGGAAGGGTGGAAGGATTAGGGAAAGAGAGGGAGATCACCAAAGAGATGGATTGATACAGTGACTGGGGTAATGGGAGTAGGTGTGTCAGAGATAGTAAATTTGGCACAGAATATAGCAGCTTTCAGGGATGTTGTACATAGGGTGGCTATAAGTCACAAGCTACTCGATGGCACATAACAACAACAAACACTTTCTGGACAAGAACTGTGACAGGAGCTACTGTGAAGGAAGAATCTACAGAATGTCCTGAATGATTGACTAATAATGGAGAAGTAAATAGAGCCAGAAGTTTAAAACTGGGTATTTGAAGGATTATTGTTGTTGCTATTAGGTGCTGTCCAGTCAAATATGATTCATAATGACCTAATGCATAACAGACATGACCCCTGTTCTTGCCTGTACCACCCTCATCATTGTTTCTGACATACTGTATCATTTTAACCCTATGCTGCTGTCTCTATCAATCCATCTGGATGATTGTCGTCTTCTCTTTGCCCATCTTCCCACCTTTCCATTCATGAGTTCCCTCTTCAAGGATTATCCTGTCCTAGCAACATGTCCTGGAGGTGCTGGAGAAGAATATTGAATGTACCCTGGAATGCCAAGAAAACAAACAGATTCATCCTAGAGAGGGTTAAACCAGGCTACTCCTTGGAGGCAAAGATTCGGGGGCTTCATCTGACATACTCTGGACATGTTGCAAGGAGAGACAAGTCTTTGGAGAGGGACATCATGCTGGGTAGAGTAGAGAGACAGCGCAGGAGGGGAAGACTCTCTATGAGGTGGATTGATTCAGTGACTGGGGTAATCGGGATGGGTGTGTCAGAGGCAAAGCAATTGGCACAGGATAGATCAGGGTTTAGGGCTGTTGTACATAGGGTCGCTATGAGTCGCAAGTGACTCGACGGCACATAGCAACAACAACAGCAACATGTCCAAAGTATGTGAGATGAAGCTTCAACAGCATTGCCACTAAGGAGCACTCTGGCTATACCTTCTGAAAAACATCCTTGGAAATCCATGAGATGCTCAGAATTTTTTTTAACATCACGTTTCAAAGACATCAGTTCTTCTTGTATCGTCATTATTCATTATTTAACTCTCAGAAGCATGGCAAATGACTGAAAAGACCATGGTCTAAATCAGTTGCACCTTAGTCTTCAAACTTATATCATTGTGCCGAAATAACTTGGAAAGATTGGTTCAGACTTTCCCAATGCAATACCTTTCCTGATCTCCTGACCACTGGTACTAACAGTGTTGATTTTGGATCTAAGTAAGATGAAGTTGTTGAGAATTTTAATCTTTTCTCCATCTATCATCATGGTACCTATAGGCACAGTGGTGAGAATTTTTGTTTTTTTGATATTGAGATGCAATCCATGTTGTTGGTTGTATTGTTTGTTACACTGCAGCAAGCACTGCAAGTCCTACTCACTTTCAGTAAGCAAGTTTGTGTCATCTGGATAGCGCAGGTTGTTGATACAGCCTTGTTAGTGACTTTGAAGTAGGCCAGTTTACAGAGAAATCAATGAGTGAAATTTTAGCAATTTTAAGTAAGAAGCAATGAAGACAACTCAATTTCAGAAAAAAACCCTGTGATGCTTCTATGGTACATTATAACGACAGTAAAGCAGAATAAGTACATTTTAGATGCCATCTTGAGGACTAAGGTACACCTGACCCAGACTGTGGTATTTTCAGTACATCCACTTCCTAAATCACATGCCTCTGGAAACTCTATGAACTTTGATAAATTTCAGTAGTTGTAGAGGAGCTTCAAGCCTTTTGTTCATAGGGTCGCTATGAGTCATACTTGACTTGAAGGTAGTCAACAACAACAGCAATAATAATAATTTCCAAGTCAGGTGATTAAAACTACCCACCCACCCATGGAGAAAGATGGACAATCTCTTCTTGTGTGATTAATTGCCACTGAAAGCCCTCTAGAGGAACACCTATGGATTAGTTCTGAGTCCATGGTACACTGCAGCAATTACATATGGATAAGAAAGTTGGAGAATGAATAAGGAAGATCAAAGAAGAACTGATGCATTTGAATTAAAGTATTGGGGGAAAATACTGTCAATCCAGAAAAAAACCCAAGTGCATCATAGAAGACATCTAGTCAGGATGGTTCTTAGCAAGAGTGGCAATAATTCATCTTGCATGATTTGAGATGATTATAAAAAAGATGAATTCCTGGAGAAGAATGTTAGGCTTGATAAAGTAATCAATGCAAAAGAAAGACCATAACAAGATGAATTGACACTTTTACTGCACTATGAATTGAGTTGCTATAGACTCAAACATGGAAACTATTATGAGGATGGGGCTGTTCTTTGACATAACTGACTTGATGACACCTAAAATAATGATTATGCTTATGACTTTTGAGCTGAACCAAAAGATAGACATTTTTAGTGCTAGCTAATAAAAGGAAAAAATCACAGAGAAGAAAGACTACTTTTTTGGATAATACTCCGGAGATGCAGTAAGCCTGGAGAGAAAAAGAATCAATGTGTTCTGATGGTCTAGTGGCAATAACCTGCACTACAAACCTGAAGGCATATGGTTCAAGACCACCACCTGACCAGCTGGTAGGTAGGCTCCTCCCATGAGATTAACTGCCTGTGAAACCCACCAGAGGCTCTGCTATGGGTCAATTCCAAATGAAGGTAAAGAGCAACTAAGGTTAATTGGAGGACAGATGGAGATTAAAAAGTTGTATGAGGATACAATGCAATGTGTAATCAATTGAGTAATAATACATCTCAATTCATAGAAAGCAAAAGCTGCAGACCCCATAATGAACATAAATGTAGATCTTGCTTGGTAGAATAATTTTTATTTTAAGAATAATTCTTCTTTTTTATTCTAGTTTAGAGAATGTTGGTAGTCAAGTGTTAAGGAGCTGCACTGCAATTCCAAAGGCACTAAACTCAAATCCACAAGGTGCTGCTTGGGAGAAGGATGGACAGTCTCCTCCTGTGTGATTCTACTGCCTCTGAAAACCAGCAAGAGGGTCAGCTGTGAGTTGGTTCCTACTAGATGGAACACACCAGCAACAGTGATGCAAACTAATGGACTGAAAGAAAACCAAGTGCTTGTTGACATCACAATAGGCGATTTGCAAGTTTGTGTGAAAAATTTGGATGATAAACAAGGTTCTATAGCCAGAAGAGGTTTTGGGATGCAAACCACTAATGAAAAATCTCAGGTTGGCTCTGAATACTGTTGTAACTTTTTTTTAAATATATATATTAAGACCGAAATAATTCAATTCTCAGTACAACTTGAATATGATTGCTAAGCACAAAATCAGTTCAATTTACAGAGATTTTGTTGGAATGAAAGACATGAGTTTGGCTTACTTTATGGAAGGGACATAAAATTAATGGAGATTGACGGTTTTGGAAAGCTGTTTTGTAATATGTTGCTAATGTTATAGCAATTAATGAACGTGGACATTTTTTTCAAGGAAGACATGATGTGTTTGGGTATCCACAAAATGAAAAATTTTGAGCCTTATTTGAACTTATTCCTCAGTTGATCCATTCTTGGCAAGTCTGATCAAAAAAATGTAGCAGCTGAGGAAAGAGCAGCATACTAAGTAGGTTTGGAGGGGGAAAAAAGTGTGAAGAATTAATAAACTAAAAAAATTGGTAAATTTCTATCCACTGTTTTCCCTAAAATGTGGTACTGGCTAGGAGTGATTTCCTGGCTAGGACGTCAGGAGATGCATTGCACAGGGAAGGTTTGCAGTCAGGGGCTCTCCAAATTGTTGAAGAGCAATGATATTAGTTTGAGGACTAAGATATGCCTGATTCAGACCATGGTCTTTTCAATCACTTGCACTTCATCAGAGAGCTGAACAATGAATACGGATGACAGAAGAATTGATGCTTTTGAACTGTGATGTTGGAGAAAATTACTGAATATCACATGTATTTCCAAAAGAACAAAGAGATCTGTCTTGGGAAAGGTGAAGCCAAAATGCTCCTTGCTGGCAAAGACAGCAAAGCTTCATCTCATATACTTCGGGAGTGTTGCTAGAAGAGATTATTCCTTGGAGAAAGACATCGTGCTTGGAAAGGTGGAAGGACGGTGAGAGGAAGACTCTCAACCAGATAGATTGACACACTGACTACAGCAGAGATTGTGTCAGAGAATGAAATGAATATGCCGTTTTTATACTGTGTGCTGTGCATTCGCTTAATCCTGTAGGATTTAGCACAGTGCAGTGCTATCTAGAAGTAGCTGATTTTCTCCTACTATTCACTTACTTACATCCATTTCTTACCTCCCTCCCTCTGCTCACTGATAAAGTAGTTCTGTAATACATATCTAGGCAGTGATCAGATATGAAAATGGCCAATTCGCATTGGGAAGTAAATTCAGTAGCAATGGGTGTAATCCAGAAATAATACACTGAGGTGTTAGTTGCCCTTCAAAATATTGCTAAATACTATACACAGAGAAAGGAATGTAAAAAACGAAACTGAAAGCACCTCTCACAGAATACCAGCAGTAGAATGTGTGTCTTGGGATAACACAGAACTTTCATCAGAGGACCTAGGCTATCCAAGATTCAGAAGTAAATAGAAAGACATGCACATATCTCTACCAGTCATTTTTTAGAGGATACTTACATAGTTTATGAGAAGATCTTGAAAACTTAAAACATGAAACAAAACAAATATTGCCAAAAACTGATTGTTGAGCAGTTCATTATTGCAGAAGCATTAGAAAGAAACAAAGAAAAGGTGAAAGTACTCCAGAAAATAGTGTGGTTTGATAAAAAGGAAGCCCTGTTCTTCCCTAGTGATCCCTTTCAGACTTTTCATGTGTTTCTTCTCACCCTACCACCACTGCTACTCACTCCACTTCAGAAAAACTGACCATAAAACAAAGAACAAGGTACCAATTGCCATCAAGTTGATTTCCACTCATGGCAATTCTGAATATGTCATAGGACAATACTTTTTTCCTAGGGTTTTCATTGGGTGTTTTTTTCAGAAGCAGGTTGCCAGCCTTTTCTGTCCTTTTTTTTTTTTCAAGGTACTTCAGGGTAGACTGGAACTTTCAACTATTGGTTAAGAGCCAAGAATGTTAACCACTTTTACCGCCTAAAGATTCCATTATGAATTAACTACTGGTTAAAGCCAATGAAAATGGAGATGAAGAGGCTTTGGAAAGAAAATGGAGACATGTTTTAAGAATAATAACGTAGAAAATCATAGAGACAGATGTTTTGAAAAAACAAGTACTATGAGACTTCAAATTTCTCATTAGGGAAGAGATGTATATAGTTGAGGACAATACTAGAAAATCTTGAACAGTGGAAAAGACGTGAAGTGAAAGTGTTCTATTTTGTTTTGAAGTGTCCAAAGAAAGGGACTGACTTGATGTCTGAGCAGCAAAAAAAGCCCAGTAAAAAATCAGAGCACTGACACAACCTGAAAGCCAATGTTATGCTTTGATTCCAAAAATGCAAATACATCAAGCACTTTTTCTCCTTGAAGAGTCAAATGGGAGGAAAATAAATTTAGCCCTTAAGCAGAATATAAGGTTTGTCTAAAGGCAACCTTAGAATACAAAATGAAGCAACAACAAAAAGGCATCATGGTGATTCTGGAGGACATTGTGCTAAGTGAAATATCTCAGTCACAAAAGGACAAATACTACATAATGCCAGTGTTATAAAACAGGACTGACATTGGTTTTGGGGAAAACTAAGAAAAGAGGGGATAAATAATGTACACTGCATTGAAACATATGAGGGAGAGAACTGTTTAAAAACGTATATGATTAGGTATTATTTGCATGACAAGAGTCCAGAACAAAGGCTGCTTAGTGGAGTGGACTTGGGGGGGAAGGATTGTATAACAATGAAAGAATTTTTCTTTTATTTTTCAAAGAGAAGAGCAAACTGGGGGCAGGGGAGAGGTTGGGCAAGGAGAAGAGTGCAACAATGAATGAATGGAAATAAAAAAGAAAAAGAATTGAAGCCACTAATCATTACCTGAAGACAGTTAAGCTCCTTTGGGCTTCATGCCAGGTGTTTAATAAATAGGACTTCCTAACTGGTTTTCCTTTCTTTTTTTGAATGAATACTCTCAAAAAATAGGTTATCTCAAAACAGGAAGGATGCTAAATGATGATAAAGAAACATCCAGAAGCTGTAAAGCTCTTTAGCTGACCTTTGTTCACAGTAAATACTACCTCACATCCAGGATCAGAAGGCAATTTGCCTTCCTTTCTTTCTTTCTCTCTCTCTTTCCGTTAAATCGATGGAGAAAAGTTTTCTAATTTGGAGCTCGAGAGGCATCAAAAGCATTATTCTTAGAAATGCACAAAACTAGTCTAAGTGATTCTAGGACATAGTTTACTTATTGTTTAGTTGAGTATTATAGAGGGGGAGAAATATATTTCACTTTGTGAATTTATGAACTCCCTAATATTTTAATGTACTAAGAACCAGTAATTTTTTTTTCAGTTTCTTTTCCCCCCTTTTTAGAAATCTATTATTAACTTCAATGAAAATTTACAGAGACTTTGGATTTCCATTCATTCATTGTTGCGCTTTTCTCCCCTCCCAACCCTCTTTCCTACTACACTACCCTCTTGGAAAAGTAGAAGAAAAATTCTTTTATTGTTTTATAATCCCTCACCCAAGGTCCACTCCACTATGCAGTCTTTGTTCTGAACTCCTGTCTTGACAATAATACCTAATCACGTATCCCTTTTAAACGGTTTTCTCCTTCATCTGTTTCAATACAGTATACATTATATATCCCATCTTTCTCAGTCTCCCCCCAAGCCCGATGTCAGTCCTGTTTTACAACAGTGGCACCATGCAGTATTTGTCCTTTTGTGACTAAGATACTTCACTCAGCATAATGTCCTCCAGGGTCACCCATTTTGAATCATATTGCATAAGTTCCTTGTTTTTCAATGCAGCATAGTATTCCATTGTGTGAATATATGACAGCTTCTCTATCTATTCATTTGTTGATGGGCACCTGGGTTGTTTCCAGCTCTTTGCTATTGTGAACAAAGCTGCGATAAACATGGGTGTGCATATATCTGCTTGGATGTCAGTTATGGTCTCTTTGGGGTATATTCCCAGTAGTGGAATTGCTGGGCCAAATGGTATCTTTATTTGCAACTTTTGAGAAAGTGCCACACCGCTTTCCACAGTGGTTGCACCATTTTACGCTCCCACCAACAGTGAATAAGGGTTCCAATTTATCCACAACCTCGCCAGCATTTATTGCTTGCTGTTCTGTTAAATTTTGCAATTCTGACTGGGGTGAGATGATATCTCATAGTTGTTTTGATTTGCATGTCTCTCAGAGCTAGGGATTTTGAACATTTCTTCATGTGCTTATTGGCTATCTGAATGTCTTCTTCAGTGAAGTGTCTGTTCATATCCTGTGCCCATTTTTCTATTGGATTATTTACCTTTACCTTGCTGTGGTGCAGTAATTTTTTTTTTTAAGAAAATTAATAGTGATACAATTAAAACTGCTTATAAGCAAACAAACAATATAGCTTTTAGTGTAATCACTCTACTTCTCAAAGGATTGTGGCTTTTCTTTAAATAATGTAATTGTGATATATATATATATTCCTTAAGTGTGATAGTCCTGTCATATGATTTTTTTTTATTTTACACACCAACCATTAATACAAATATTGAAGATTTTAAGCCAGCTTCTGCAGTCTTAAACTGACCAAACAAATATATAACAAGCATTAATAACTACTAGAATTTAATTACTAGAATTAATAATTACTAGAATTAATAATTACTTGAATGTGAAAGGTAGAAACAAAAGCAAAGGCTCAATTGTTGGAAAATACGGCTCCACTGATAGAAATGATGCTTAACTTAAATTACATGTACAGGACTGGGTCCCACTGGCAACAATGAGACAGAAGCACTACCTGGAGTCTGCGGCACAAAAACTCCAAGCCAGCTGCCCGAACCAGGCCTGCTATCTCCTATACTAAGAACACTTTTGAAGAAACATGTCCCCACTGTTTCCAGTTGCTGGTGTTGGATAATTCTAGAGTGCATCTCAAACCTAAGCTCAAAATGACACTCCAAACACAGAGACTTCTTAATCGAGAAGCAAAAGGTTATACACTTACTTTGAAAGAAGCAAAACTCATGAAGAAGTACATAGACTCCAATAGTATATTGTTGGTTCCTTGTAAAACGTGTAACAGCATTGTTAAACATTGTGGTAAAAGTAGACGCTTTCTATCATCATTGACAAGCAAGTCTAGCACTCCTCAGTCTTCTCTGTAGACACTGCAGAGAAAGACTCCAAGTTCTGCAAACCCAAACCATGAGAGGTTTGGTTCCACAGGGAAGAGTCTGGCATTGATTTTCAGGACACCTACTTCTGGATAGTCAACACCCACTTTCCCCTCTTCCAAGAATATGAGCAAAATAAAGAAACAGTTCCTCAACTCAAATTGTTGCTCAGTCAACAGGAATCCCAGAAGAGTCCAAAGATGAAATTTAGAAATTTCTTGTCTTCTCTGTAAAGGATGGATCTGGAAATAAACATCTAATGTATTTTCTAAAGCTAAATCAGGAAAACATTGTTTTAAAGCTTTTCATTGTTCTTGAAATATATAAATACTTGATTGAAGAGGAAACTTTTCTTGGCATCATTTGCTGTTTAAGGGAGAAAATACCTAATTGGAATGAATAAAATCTGCCTGGCATTCAAGATGATTATGAGTATCAGAAATATGAAAACTATTTAAAAGTTTCTGAGAAATGGTCAAGATGTATAAAGATGTAGATTATTATTTTCATATTCCTCTGCCTTCATTTTTATATCATTTTTAAGAAAATGAAAACCTTTTTTTGAGAGGGTTTATGAACTTGAGAAGCTTTCTTCTCAGTATTTGTAACTTCATTGCTAATTAAGAAAAAAAAGATAAAGTGTGTATAGTCTTAAGTTCCCAGTAAGCTAGCAGTGGAACCAGCCCAATGAGATCTACCCATTATTTCTGTTTTGACTACAAAAGTACATACCTGGGACATACTTCATTGTGTATGAATTACAGACAGTTTTATTTTTCTAAATTCCTACTGTTCCTACAGTAATTTTTTATCATAATGTTCTGTTTATTCTGGTGAAGGCTTATTTCTTAGTCTAAAAATTGTATCAGAACTTGACATTTTAGTTATCTTAATCATTTCTGAAACATGGATACTTTTTTAAAAAAATTATAAGCTAGAGTTGTTTTCAAGTTTTTAAAAAGATTTTAAAATAAATTATTTAGATAATTTAAACTATAAAAAAATAAAATTGCATGTACATTTATTAAAACCAATGGCCTAATCACTGGAGATACCTTTTTTCAACAGGATAAATAATGACTTTTTACTTAGATTTCAAAAGATAGAATATACAGGAATCAAATTGAATCCATCTGTAGAAAGAAACTAGGGAAAGGCTCAGTATCATTTATCAGAACAAGGATCAACTGTGAACACTCCAATAATTTCCAAAATGCAAGTTCAAGTTTAAGCTAAAAAAACAAAACAAAACAAGTCCATCAGAACTAAAATATGATGTTTAGTATATTCTCACATGAATTTAGAGATGACCTATAGAGTAGGCTTGAATACTTTGAACGCTAATGGCCTTAGACAAATTGTGAGATAACATCAGGATATCATACATAAAAAAAGCAAAAGGTAAATGAAAAAGAAAGGAAAGAAAAGACCAAAGTGAAAATCAAAAAAGGCTCAAACTTAGCCCTGAATATAGAATATCCATCCAAAGCAAATGGTGGGATCATTGATGAACAGAAGAATTCAAAAGTATTTAGAAAAGACATGGCAAAATACCATAATGAAATATGCAGAGCTTAGCGTTATAACGCCAAAAGGGAAACCATGCTCCATATACCAAGATTAAAGAACTGACAAGTATTCAAGCCCTTAATTACATCATTGAAGAATTCTCTGTGCAGCTTATTACATTATGCAGGAAGCGTCAAAGATGAAAGAAATACAGAGTTACTATGCCAAAGAGAATTGGTTGACAGATGCATTTGGCTTATCATACTGGTGAAGAATATTAACTGTCAGAAAAAAATTAACAAACCATCTTGGTAGTGTACGAAAAATACATCTTAAAAGAAAGGATGGTAAGAATTGTATCATGTATTTTGGCCTTGTATTCCATTCACTAAAGAAGGATATCATGCTTGGTATAGTAGTGAGGCAGCATAATAGAGAGAAAAAAAAAAAAGGTAATGCCATCAGTTTGATGGACTGACATAGAGGCTGGAACATTGTGATCAAGCATAATGATTTTGAGAATGGTGCCAGACTGCCCAGTGTTTTGATCTATTGTATATACAGTTGCAATGGTTAGAACCAACTCAATGACGTCTAACAAGAACAATAACTGTATGTTACTGAATAATTAGGAAATTGTAGAGAGAGCTACGTTGGCCTAGGGGACAGAAAGTTATGCTATGAAGCCCAAGGTGGGTGATTTTATCTGCGGCCCTCAAGCCTGGTTCAAATGATTTTTTTGTCAAACATTCTTCTAGGTGGTATAGCACTGGTCTGTGCATTGTTGTACAGAGGTAACTCATGGTTGCTGTGATGCCAAATACAGTGATACTGATGTGCCACATGTGATAATGGTTACCCATGGTGGACAGTGTTTGATGGAGCTTCCCGATTAAAACAAGCTTGGAAGCAGGAGTGGCATCCACTTCTGAAACTCTATGAACAGTGTCACAGGCCTTTCGTTCATAGGGTCGCTATGAGTCCTCTACAACTCGATGGCACCTAATAACAACAACAACATGCATAAAAGAAAATTACAAATATTCATGTAGGAAAAAGTATTTGATTAAGGGACTGCCATTATGCTTAAAAATGACCTGTTGTTTTGTGCAATCAACTAGGTGTCAACTCAGCTGACTGTCCAGAGATTATCAGAGGCTGTAAATTATGTAGGAGGAGAAGTCTATCTTTCTGCTATGGAGCTGCTGGTAGATTTGAACTTTATGTCTTTGTGTTGGTAGCACATATTCAAACCAGAAGACAGCCTGACTTCCCTTAAAAAGTACATGAATTCTTTTTTATATCATTCCTTTAGATATCTACTAAGTAGATTACAATATGTGAAATAGTTTAGAATAACAAGCATATTGTTAGATTAGCTTAGTGATGGGTACTATTTGAACTCAGAGGGTTTTGAAGATAAACCACTCTTATGATCTCTAAATTTTAATATGAAAAGTTTATGGAAGAGGAGGAGATTAATTTGAAAGGAATTTTAAATTGGTAACCCAAGAACTGTTTGTAATTTTTCTTTAATAAGAGGCTTACAGAAGAATAATATTTTTTCAGAAAGAAAACATTCACAGTCTTACCTGGAATCATATCAAATTTATAAACTCAATATATTTTAGAAATATTTTAGTCATATTTTCCAGGAATTTATTCTGAAGAATTATATTGGGGAGAATTGGGGTCTCTGAAGTACATCTTCTGAAATGCTTCACAAATTACCAAGCATGGAGCTCCCAGTCTTATTTTTTTCTCAAAACTTAACAACTTTTGCTTGTACTTTATTAATTTCTCATTGTTAATCATATCAATTTAACAACTGTTAGCACTGTTTTAAAATTGTGCAGTAAATCATTATTTTTCATTTTTTATGTTTATGAAAAGTTTATGTGTGCACATGCTTGCATGGTGAAATTAATTTGAGTTTCATTTAAATGTACAGAGACCCCCTACAATGAATGTTCACCCGAGCTACATATATTCTTAATTATTGTCCAGCTCTCAGATGCATAGCATGTGCTTGAATCAGATGCACCTTAGTCTTCAAAAGTAACATCATTATTCCTCAATAATTTGCAGAAGTCCCTAACTGCACATTTTCCCAGTACAATGTGTCTCCTTATTTACTGACTGCTAGTACCATTGGTCTTAATTTGGATCCAAGCAAGAATTGATGCCTTTGAGCTGTGGTGTTGGAGAAGAGCACTGAACATCCTATGGACAGCCAAGAGAACAAACAGATATATCTTGGAGAGGGTGAAGCTGGCGTGCTCTTTGGAGACAAGAATGATGAGGCTTTGCCTCATATACTTTGGGTATCTTGCTAGGAAGGGTTATTTCTTGGAGAAGGACATGATGGTTGTAAGGGTAGAGGGTCAGCGAAAAAAAGGAAGACCCTCAGTCAGCTGGACTGATGTGGTGACTGCTGCAATGGCCTCTGTGTGTCAGGAATTATGAAGAAGGCACAGGAAAGAAAAGGGTTCAGGTATTTGCTTCATAGAGTCATTTTGAGTTATACTCGACTCAACAGCACCTAACAACAACAACATACATACCAAGAATAGCTTTGGCATCTCATAAAATAATGGCAGGTCTCTGCTGAGACATCTCTAGTTGTTTCCAAATTTAACCTTTAGACGAATCCAATTCTTCCATAATCTTTTCCAACTTTTTTTTCCATGTAACTGGTGTATTTTTTTTAGTTACAGTTTTATGCCTTTAATTTGCATTAAAAATTTTATAAGAAGCACTAGCAAAATGAACAATATCAAGAGGACTAAGAACTTTGACCATCCTTAAACAAGGGTAAACTGTGCTTCTCTAACAACTGAATCTGCAAGTTTATTACTTCTCATCATCATGCCTCTGCCTACAATATCCAGTAGTACAACTTCATCTGCTAGGCTGTGATAACTTAAGGAGTCTTCTGATGTTGCATAGTCTCCCAAGGATAGGAGCACCAGCAGAATTTCTCCTTATGTCCTTTGCCATATATGTTGTTTTCATTATATGTATACTGGAAATTATTCTGACCCATGGTGGAACAATGATAGCACTGTATTTACCCTACAGAACAGAAGAGAACTTCTCTATTAGTCTCACATGCTTTATGTATGTTACCAGGAGAAGCTAGTCCTTGGAAAAGTAGAGGATCAGTGAAGGAGAAGAAAAGGAAAATAGTAACTGTAACATTAAACTTA
This sequence comes from Elephantulus edwardii, assembly GCF_000299155.1. Classification (NCBI taxonomy): domain Eukaryota; kingdom Metazoa; phylum Chordata; class Mammalia; order Macroscelidea; family Macroscelididae; genus Elephantulus; species Elephantulus edwardii. Next base: position 1,051,774 of record NW_006399825.1, on the reverse strand, counting down.
GAGAACAGAAGAGCTTGTGGGGATGGCACAAAATCAGTCAAAGTTCCCGTGAATTGGAGCTAACTCCACACACCTGACAATAACAAGAGGACTGTTCCAGAGCTGTAGTATTTACAGAAGCAGACTTCTACATCTTTATCCTTCAACATGACTGGTGAATTTGAACCATCAGTCTTTTAGTTAGCAACAGAATGCTTAACCAACCACTGCACAAAGTTACTTTTTCTACATATGGAACATTGTAAATAACTATGTATTGATTAATTATGACTCTATTTAGGAATATTAAAAATACACCTATGAACAGTTGTTCTTTCAGGTTTCCACTTTTAGCCTGTAAACAGAGATGTAAAGAATGTCCTTATTTCATTGGGAAGTAATTTAGTCATTTAGAATCATGTCCTAGAAAATGGGGGTGGGGGAGGGAGAGGTGAGGAGATGTGCTTTTTTCATCCTTAAATGATCAGAACAGCCGCCAGTATGAGAAAATGCCTGTAGTTGTCCAGGACATGTGTTTCTGGTGAGCTTATAGGTGACCTTGTCATTCTTTATTAAAGGTTCTGATCTCTTTAAAAGAACATTGATGAACAGGAATCAAACAAGTCTACAGAAATAAAAGGGAAAATTGCCTCTGGCATGAATGTTTCCCACTCTTCCCCCTGCTTCATGTTTATAGATTAGTAGACATGCTGTTTTAATTCTTATTGAATGACCCTCTTATCTTGAGAACTATGGACGTCACTCACATGCCTTATGCTTGTGTTGGTCAAGTCAGAACCCTATGGTTCATTGTATTAATGGCAACAAAACAGTGAAATAAGTGGCTATTGATATAGGTCTTAGTTTGCAGGAATGGTAAATAGCTTGCAAGGGACTAGGTAGCTAAGTTTAAAGAAGCATATTTTGAGTGATACAGAAATAGTATTATTACTTGTTACTTTAACTCACGGGTTGTTTCTGGCCAATTTTGCAATTGTGTGTGTGTGTGTGTGTGTGTGTGTGTGTGTGTGTATATATATATATATATATATATTTATCTTAAAATAAATATTGAGAAAATGAATGAATTAATGGAAGCATTTTGTGGATAAGTGTGTATAAAATAAATACACAATCATTTAAACTAATTTGGAGACTTTAATTTTTCCTCTCATTTGCTAGAATAATGAGAAATATATTCTAATTATATGTTCAATTTGTAGTATCTGATAAAGGGCCATGATTTTTAGTTGTATGCTCTATATTGTGGCATAAAATAGGACCTTATTCTTCATCAGTTGTGGACATACACTTAACATGGGAAAATGAGAGGTAGATATACTTTCTTTTACTTTACATATATATAAAACTGATGAAAAGTGATTGTACTGAAAATAATCAGAGACAAAACCCAAAATATAGTAAGTAGAAGAAGTCATTAGAAAGAGAAGGATGTAGGTGAGATAAAAAAAGGCCACAATGCAGTTAGAAATTTTGTTAACTAGGCAGGATGAGTTCAGGCAAGTGATTTTGGGAAGATTATCCTTTTTCTGAATATCTATTTTGGTATAGTAAAAAAACAAAACAACAAAATAAAATATAGGATTATAGTACGTTCTTGATATAATTTCTTGAACTTTGGGGAGAGTTAATGTTTTTATTTAGTTTCTTGGTAATATGCATCCAAGTTATATTTATAAGTGTTTATAATCTAGCATTATAATTATATTTATAGGGCAGCAATTTGTCATTCTTTCCATTCTATAGAGGAAAATATACCCTACACAATTTTAACTTTCCACTAAAGAGTACTTTTTTTTTTTTCATTTCATGTTGAGGGAAAAAATTATTACTTAAAAGTCCTGTTCTCATCATTAAACGGTTTTCCCATTTTGTGTAGAGTGGAGCTGTCATACAAACTTAAGTTAATCCAAGGAACTCATATTAATATATAAAGTATAACCCAGAAATGACATTAGAGATATAAGTGAACTAAAATTTTCTCAAGTCACAGAAATGAAACTTTCTTCCACAGAGCAATTTGTGGATCTAAACCATCTCTCTTTGGCTTGACAGTGCAGTCTCTTACCACAAGCCATCAGAACTCCTTTGGTGACCTTTGTTGCTATTGTTATGTGCTGCTGAATCCAAACAAACCCATACCTGACCCTCCACTGGGTTTTCAGAGACAGTTAATGGCATGAGAGGAGCGTGCAGAGCAGCTGGTGGATTTGAAATAAGTGCCTTTGAGATTAAATGCAGCTTCTTCTTATTATGTTATGGAGAGAAATTATTTTTTATTAATAAATATTAATTATTATTATTAAAATATGGAGAGAAAGCTATTTTGATTCAAGTTTGGTAAACTACTGATTTCCTCCCCACTACTTACTCCTTTACCAGTAAGCTGAAACTGACTTATAACTGGCCTACTACTGAGTTTCAAGAGCTCTAAATCACACGGGAGGAAGCTTCCCATTTTTTTTTGTCATGGATCACCTGATGTGCAAGGCCATTACAGCTTCCTTACAGATTTCCAGTGAAAATTTTACTTTGTTGCATGTGAAATTTTCCAGAAACTTCTTGTTTCTACCGTTGAATGCCATTGAATTGGAAACTACTCCTAGCTAACCCTCTAGCAGATTTTCAGAGGCTGTGAAATCACACAGGAGGATACTGTTTCTGTTTCTCCCTCAGAGCAGCTGGTGGATTCTAACCACATACCTCTGCTAAGCATCATAATGAATCACCACAAATAATAGCAAAAAACAAAAGTGTGACCTAGAATATAAACCTGACATTGCAAAGGGATTTGACTGTGTGGATTACAATAAACTGTGGCTGACTCTGAGAAGAATGGGAATCCCAGAACACTTGATTTTGCTTATGTGAAGCCTATACTCGGATCAGGAGGCAGTCATCGGAATAGAACAAGGAAACACTGCATGGTTCAAAATCAGCAAAGGCGTACAATAGGGATGCATCCTATCTTCATACCTTTTCAATCTATATGCAGAACAGATCATCCAGAAGGCTGGGCTCTATGGGAAGGAATGTGGCATCAATATTGGAGAAAGACTCATCAACAACCTGCATTATGCAGATGATGCAACCTAGCTTGCTGAAACTGAGAAGGATCAGAGGCATTTTCTGCAGAACGTCAAGGATTACAGCCTTCAATAAGAATTGAAGCTCACCATCAAGATTCTTACCTCTGGGCCATTTGGCAGCATCATGATAGATGGAGAAGAGATTGAGACTGTTAATAGCTTAAGTTTGCTTGGTTCCATAATTAACACTCGTGGTACCAGATGCTAGGAAACCAAGTACCAAATTACATTAGGGAAAATCTATTGTCAGGGACCTTTCCAGATTTATTAAAGAGCAATGATGTCAGTTTAGACACTGAAGTACACCTGACCTAGGCCGTGGTCTTTGGAGTTTCTTGTTATGCATCAGAGAGCTGGACAGTGACTAAGGGATGATAGAAGAAGAATCAACGCTTTTGAGTTGCAATGCTAGAGAAGAGTATTTAATAACATATACTGCTAAGAGGAGAAATAAGTCTGTCCTGAAGAGGGGAAACCAAACTGCACCTTGGAGGCAAGGATTTTGAAGCTTCATCTGACATACTTTGGACCTGTTGCAAGGAGGGATCAGTCCTTGAAAGGGATGTCAGGGGATGTCATACTTGAAAGGGTGGAGGAACAGTGTAAGAGAGGGAGACCCTGGATGATATGAATTGACTCAGTAAGTAGGACAGTGGGAGTAGTTATGACAGAGATTGTGTGAAAGAAGATTTTATTAATGAAATGGATTGACACAGTAACTGCAGTAATTGTCTTGAACATGAGGATAGTGTAAGATAAGGCAAGATTTTGATCTGTGGGAATAGGGTAACTATGACTCATAGTCAACTTGAGAGTACACTAAAGCAGCAGATCCATTTTTAAGTGGATCACAACAAATTGGGGCTAACTTCGAAGAAAATGGAAATCCCAGAACACTTGATTGTGCTTATGCAAAGCCTGTACTTGGACCAGGAGGCAGTGCTCAGAACAGAGCAAGGAAACACTGCATGGTTCAAAATCAGGAAAGGAGTGCGTCAGGGAAGCATCCTGTCCTGAGACCTTTCAATCCGTATGCAGAACAGATCATTTGGGAAGCAGGGTTGTATAAGGAGGAATGTGGAATCAAGATTGGAAGAAGACTCATTAACATCCTACAATATGCAGATGACAAAACCTTGTTTGCTGAAACTAAAGGAGACTGAAGCACTTGCTGCAGAAAATTAAGGACCATAGTCTTCAATATGGATTGAAGACAAAGATTCTCACCACTGGTCCAATTGGCAGCACCATAATAGATGGAGAAGAGATTGAGGGTGTTAATTACAGCTTTCTCGGCTCCATAATCAACATTCTTAACACCAGCAGTCAGGAAATCAAAAGACAAATTGCATTGGGAAACTATGCTGTCAGGGACCTCTCCAGAGTACTGAAAAGCAATGATGTCAGCCTAGAGACAAAGGTGCTCCTAATCCAGGCCATAGTCTTCGCAATTACTTTTTTTAATTATTATTATTTTTGTGTGTGTACTGTCAAATCAGATCTGACTGGTACAGGAGGAGATTGTCCCTCCTTCTCCAGAGCATCTGATGGATTCAAACCACACACTTCTGGGATTGCAGTGCAGCTTTTTGCCACTAGGGCACCACTTTTTATGTATGCTTCAGAGAGCTGGACAATGACTAAGGATAGAAGAAGAACGGATTCCTTCAAGTTGTGGTGCTGGAGAAGAGTCTTGAACATACCATTGGTTACCAGAAAACAAATAGATTTGTCTTGGTGAGGGTGAAACCAAGTCTATGCTTGGAGGCTAGCATTTTGAAGCTCCATCTCACATACTTTGGGCACGTGGCTAGAAGAGACTTGTCATTGGATGAGGACATCACGCTCGGAAGGGTGGAGGGACAAGCAGAAAAGGAAGACCCTAAATGAGATGGGTTGATACAGTACCTGGAGCAACGGGAGTTGGTGTGTTGGAATTAGTGAGACTGGCTCAAGACAAGGAAGGGTTCAGATCTGTTGTACATAGGGTCACTATAGGTCGCAGGCAACTCAATGGCACATAATGACAACAACATACTATATTGATTATTTTTTTTATTTAAGCCTCATGTTTAGAGTCAGTAGTTCAGGAAGGGCCTTTGTATTTAAAAGTTGGTTGTTATTATGTTTTGGAGAAACATTCTTCTAAGTGGTGCAGCACTCTTCTGTCAATATGCTGTACTGAGGTAACCTGGGGTTGCATTACCCATGGTGGACAGTATTTGGTGGAGCTCCCAGGTTAAGACAGGTTTGGAAGCAGAAGTGTCATCCACTTCCTAAACAACATGCCTCTGGAAACTCTCTGAACATTGAGAAATGAGAGTTATAGAAAGGCTTTAGGTCTTTTGTTCGTAGGGTCACTATGAGTTGTGCTTGACTCAAGAGCAATCAGCAACAACAACAACATATTCTTATAGCATAATAAAAAAAGTGTTGAAAAATATAGCTAACACATAGTTAAGCTATCTTATAAGGAGTTTTGGTGGCAGAATGTGCTTATGTGTTACATTGCTAACTGGAAGGTTTGCAGTTTAAATCTGCCAGCTTTTCCACGGGAGACAGAGGATCATCTTCTTCCATAAAGATTTACCACCTTTAATACCTGATAGAGGGTTACTGTGAGTAAGAATTTACTTGCAAGCAGTAGATTTTAAGTGTATTATACAACTATCGTTGTATTTAAATATAACCTCTTATTATAAAATTTATGTCTCCAAAATATCAAAGGAAAAAGAAGAATCTAATGTCTATATAATTCTATGGTTTCTAAGTATCTAAGGAACATTCCGTTTTATGTTCTACTGGTCATGAGAATTTTAGTCATGATTTAATGCAACTAGTAAACCATTTTTACATAATATCTATCATACCTATTAAGGAAAAGGAAACAGAAATACATTTGTTTTAGTAAATATCACATATTTGAGACTTCAAAAACACAGGCAACTACAGAGAGTTATGTACAAAAGAAAATATATCTATCCCTTCAAAAACTCAAACACATTATCATACAGTTAAAAGGAACTCATAGTTGGTCTTCTAGTGGGTTTAAAGAGGCTATAAATCGTCCATGAATAGATTGCCTACCATTCTTCTTCCATGCAGCTGGTAGATTTAAACTACTTGCCTTTTTGGTTGAGAGTGCAACTCCACCAGACCACTGGAGCTCTTTGTCCACTACATAGGTTTACTAGATATGAATATTTGTTATAATCGATTCAGATAATTGTTAAGCATTTAAGATTATAGGTTACAGTTAGTATACTTTCTATTTCTTCTTTATTTTATAAGGTTTGCCACATTTGCATATACACTAAAAATGACTCTTACAGAGCACAATCACAGTGTTGGACTAAGGACTGTAAAACTTTTCCATATTAAGGTACTGTCTTATTTCATAAATTTAGTTATGTGTGCTATTGGCAAAAGAGTACACATTTACACTTTGCAATTAAGATGAGTGTGGAGCTGGTATGGAAATTAAAGAAGTAGGATATAGATTGCTGCCATTAAAATGCACTTAAATTACTGAACAAGATGAAAGTGCAGAGAAGGGGATCAACTTTAGAAGTTAATATAATATCTATGTATGGAGCTCTGGTGGTCTAGTCAGAAGAGAATTTACTGCTGAAAAAATGGCAGATAGTGTGAATCCACCAGCTACTTCCGGAGAAATAGCCAATCTCTTCCTTTGTAATTAACTACTTCTGAAAACCCACTGGAAAGTCCGCTCAGTCAGTTCCAACTCAACGGCAATGAGTTTGAGTTTTTTAATTTGAATGTCTGCTTGTATAAACAAGCAAAGAAAGAAGTGTTGCATCCGTTTATGAGTTGTTATGTGCTGTCGAGTCACCTGCAGCTCATAGCAACCCTATGTATAACAGCCCTAAACCTTGCTCTATCCCGTGCCATTCTTATGAGTATAGAGTTCATGAAGAAGAGTAAAATGCTGATGAACTCACAAACATAAGCATTTTAAAAAAATGATTCTATAAAAGAAAGAGAGTCTTAACCTGTAGAAGAGAACATATGATGAGTGGTAAAGCATGTAACCATTTCAAATTATCAAAGATTTTGATAGAATATGAGGAAGACATTTTTAATCATTAAAACTGCTTTTAAAATAAAAGATAAATTTAGGGGACACTATGAAATAGTTTTGCTGATTACAAATACTTAAATGATATATAGAATAGTTTCTTGTTACATTAAATTAGATCAACTCCCTTCCTTCCTGTCTAGAAATAGTGACAAATTATCCAAGACACTGAAATAGTAATTTCCCAGCCTTGTGTATATAAGACTTTGACTCAGAGAAAATGTCTGTAACTGTGCCCTTCATTTTATATAAATTTCCAAATCTAAGTAAATCCTAATTTTAAGTACCAGTTGGGACTAAACACAATACAGAGTACAGCGATCCTTTTTTTCCCTTGGGGAATTTTAAAACATTACAGCACTTGTTCCCACAGACTGGTAATAACCATTCAGTAGGTTATGGCATCCACTTCCTAAGGAATATACCTCTGGAAACTCTATGAACTTTGAGAGATGATGATAGTTATAGAAAGGCTTCAGGTCTTTTGTTCATAGGGTCACTATGAGTCATGCTCAACTTGATGCCAATCAACAGCAACAGCAAGTTTCTTTTCTAGAGACTTGTAATACAAGTTTCTGAATTTTATGTAACAGAGAATCTGATGGATAAAGATGAAGCCAGAAAGTCAATCACCTCCTTTTGAAAAAATGTTTCATTTATTAGCAGGATGGATGGTAAATGGATTTCAGTGCCTATGATAAATCTTTTTTTCTCTATCTGCATGTGAAGCACTAAAGTTTGACATAAATTGCTTTACCATCCCATAGGTGTTAATCTGTGTATGTGGAGAGCTTGCATTTCAGATGCTATAATTCACTCATATGAGTGAATGAGAGTGAAAACTCATTGCTGTTGAATTAGAATTTGATGGGCTTCACTGCCCATCCAGCATGTTTCTGAGGTTGTAAATAGTGGAGGAGATTGCTCATTTTTCTCCCAAAGAGCTGCTCGTGATTTCAGCACCAAATCCCTACAGACAGTGCCACCAGAGTGCCTGCAGATTGTTTATATTTGAATGTTAAAATGTATGGAAGGATATTAATATATATAATGTTCTTTCATAAGAGCTGGAAATCATAGTATCGTCAAGTTGGTTTTGACTGATGCTCAATTCTGTGCCATCTTCACAATCTCCATTGCACTTACTCCCATTATTGTACTCACCAAGTCAATCAGTCTCATTGATTGCATTTTTTCATTTGCTGATACTCCAGCTTTCTAATCTAGATGTCCTTTTCTAGGGACTGACTCTTTTTAATGACATACCCAAAATATGTGAGATAACTCTTACATCTATGGAGCACTCTACACACACCAAGCTTTGTTCTTTTGTCAATCTCTGATATATTCAATATTCTTTGCCAACTGAGAAATTCAAAGGCATGGCCTTTTTCTTCATTCTTTATTCACTGGCCAACTCTCCCATGCATAAAAAGCAATTAAAAATCTATTGACTCTCATGGCTTGGATCAGACACACCTTAATTCTTGCCCTTTAATTGAAACACTTGCTCTTTAATCTTAAAAAGTTAATAAGGCAATATATTTTCCCAATGCAGTACATGTTTTGATTTCTTGACTGCTGTTTCCATGGGTATTGATTGTGGATCCTACTGAAATGAAATCCTTGAAAGGTTTAGTCTTTTCTCTATTTATCATAACATTTCCTGTTGGCCTGGTTGTAGGGATTTTTCTTTACTTTTTTTTTTTAACTGGTTTATTTAAAAAGGTTCTAATACATTGTTTTTTACACTTGATCTTTCTCATTTCCTTCACCCTCCTCCATCAAACCCTATGATTAATCCCTCTCCTCCTGCTTATCCCCACCCCTTTGCTTCCCCCCTTCCCCTGCCTTGGATCCTCATACTCATGCTTATGGGACTAAGTTCACTCACCATGATGCTCTCTAGTGCCTCCCAGATTAGGTAATAATTTACAAAATCATTGCTCCCGCATGCTGTGTAGTATTCCATTGTGTGAATGTACCATCATTTCTCAATCCATTTCTTTTGTGGTTGGACATTTGGGCTGTTCCATGTTCTTGCAATGATGAATAATGCTACTATGAACATTGATGTACAAGTCTCCATTTGTGCCTTAGTTCTCCTTTTCTCAGGGTATATTCCAAGCAGTGGCATAGCTGGGTCATATGGAATTTCTATGTTCACCTTTTTGAGGACACGCCAAACTGCCTTCCAGAGTAGTTGTACCAATTTACAATCCCACCAACAATGTATGAGAATTCCTATCTCGCCATATTCTCTCCAACATTTATTACTTGCTTTCCTGCTAGTACATTTATCAATTGCTGTCCTTGCTTTGCCACTGCTACTGAAGTGAGATGGTATCTCATTGTGGTTTTGATTTGCATCTCTCTTATTATCAGTGATTTGGAGCATTTCTTCATGTTCCTGTTGGCCATTTTAATATCTTGCTCTCAAAATTCTTTCCATGTCTTTGGCCCATTCTGTAATTGGGTTATCAGTCTTTTTTCTTGCAAAGGCCCAGGAATGTTCTGTAAGCTTTTGTTACGAGACTCTTGTTTGAGATGGTATTGCCAAATGTTTGTCCCCAGTTGATAGGTTTTCTTTGCACCCAGTTGGAAGAAGTTTTGGTGTGTACAGGGATTTAATCTTTAGAACATTCCATTCATTCATCAATTTTATCCTCTTCAGATTGTACATTTCTGGCTTTATATTGCAGTCTGTTTATACTGTAGACTAGGCCTTCTAAACTTTATCCCAGTGTCTTTGTTATGAACTTTATGGTTTGGGGCTTTACTTCCAGGTCTCTGATGCACGTTGTGTTGAATTTTGTTTATAGTGTGAGATGTGGATCCTGTTTCAGCCTTCTGCAGGTAGCATTCTGCTTTTGCCAGCACCATTTGTTGAAGAGGTTGTCATTGCCACATTTGATAGGTTTTATTTCCTTGTCATATATCAGTTGACCATACATAGCTGGGCCTATTTTTGGGTTCTCAATTTTGTTCCATGTGTCTATGTGGCTGTCATTGTACCAGTATTATGCTGTTTTGGTTACTACTGTTTAGGTTTTGAGGTCAGGCAGTGCTATGCCTCCAACTTCATTTTTATTTCTCAGAAGTGTTTTGCTTATTCAGGATCTCTTGCCTCTCTGAATAAACTTGACAATTTCCTTGTCAAACTTCCTGAAAAAATGAATTTGATGCCTGTATTGGGATTGTGTTTGAATATGTAGATTGCTTTTAATAAGATTGCCATTTCACAATATTGAGTTTTCCTGTCCATGAACAGGGACACTTTTCCATTTCTTTAGGTCTTTTGTGTGTGTGTTGCAGAAATGTTCTGTAATTTTTCTTTTATAGGTCATTTGTATCTCTAGTTACGTTCATTCCCAAAGTATCTCAATTTGTGATTGCTATTATAAATGATACTGCTTTTTTGGTTTCCTTCTCTGAGTTTTCTTTGTTACTGTGGAGGAATCCCTCTGATTTTTGGATATTGATCTTATACCCTAGCACTCTACTAAACTAACCTACTAACTCTAAAGGTTTTTTGGTTGAATCTTTGGAGTTTTCTGTATACACTGTCATATCATCTGCATATAGCAATAGTTTAACCATCACTTTGCTGATCTGGATGCCATTTATTTCCTTCTCTTATTGTATCACCCTAGCAAGTACTTCTAATACAATATTGAAAAGAAGTGGTGTCAGTGAGCAACCTTGTCTAGTTCCTGTTTTCAAGGAAAAAGTTTTCAGTCTTTCTCCATTAAAAATGATGTTGGCTCTTGGTTTTGCATATGTAATTTTCACTCCATTGAGGAAATTCCCTTCTATCTCTATTTTGCTGAGTGTATTTTTCAGGAAGAGGTATTGGATTTGTGAAATGCCTTTTCTATATAAATTACTAAGATCATACAGTTCTTGTTATTTGCTTTGTTAATATGGTGAATTACATTGATTGTTTTTCTTAGGTTGAACCATCTTTACATATCTATTATGAATCTTGCTTGGTCATGGTGAATTATTTTTTTGAAGTGCTTTTTATTGTAATCCTTGTTGAAGGGTTTGATAAAGTTCTCTTTACTTTTAGCAAGCAAAGTTTTGTCATCTGCTTAATGTTCTTTGCTAAGACCCTCAAGCCTGATGACATACTTTTCTTCATCTAATCAAGATTTTCTGATCATTTGCTCTGAATACAAATTAAAAAGTGAAAGGATACCATCAAGTTTAACATCTTTCTGATTTTAAATTATTTTAAACCATTTCTATTTTCTAGTTTTTGTCTATTTTTTTCTGTGTAGAAGTTTTGCATGAGTATTAGTGTTCTGGAATCTCTGTTCTTCTCAATATTAGCCATAATTTATTGTGATCCACACAAATTCCTTTGTATAGTAAAAGAAAAAACAAACCACAAGTTAATATGTTTCTGGTATTCTCTGCATTCAGCTAAAATCTTTCAGCTATAACAATACTTTTTTTGTTGTTCCATGATCTTTTCTGAATCCAGTTTGAATTTCTAGCAGTTCCCTGTTGATGTACTGCTTCAGCTGTTTTTTCATGTTATTCTGTAGGGTTTTACTTGTATGTGACATTAGTCATAATTTCTGCATTATTTTTAGGGAAATTGAGCATAAACACAAATCTCTTTTAGTTGATTGGTTCTTGTTTCCAACTTTTGCATTCCAGTTGCCAGTTATTATTGATGCATGTTAATTGTATTTTCTGTTCCTTTCACACTGAAAAAGTTGGTAAAATCCTCAATGTGTTCATCATAGGTATAAGTAGTTATATAAATTTGAAATATTGTCATAATAGTAGGTATATTCTGTCACTGACATCATTGTGTTTCAGGTTAGCTCTTGAAACGTTATTTTTTATGATAAATGCAGCACCCTTGCTCCTTCCCAGTCCCTGTGTAGCAAACCATGTGATTGTCCAATTCATGATGGCCAACACTAATCCATTTCAGCTCAAAAATGCTTAGGATTTTTATCTTTATGGGTTCTATTTGCTTTTGACAACTTCTCATTTTCTTAGATTCATATTTGTACATCCTCCGCTCCAGTTATTAATGGGAGTTTTCAACTATTTATCTTCATTTTGATGCCACTTCAACAATTAAAGCTTCTTCATTGAGTGAAAGCTTTATTACACAACTCTGTGTTTAAGAGACAGCACTTCCCCATTTGTATTTTTAATAACTCCTAAACTGCTACTATATCAGACAAAGATACATTCTTTAGAACTGAGTGGTCAGACCTGCTTCCTAGATGTTAGTCTGTAAGCTCCACAGAAACTTGTTTGTTGCTGTTGTTGATTGCCATTGAGTCAAGCATGACTTCTAGTGACCCTATGAACAAAAGGCCTGAAGCCTTTCTATAAAAATTGTCATTTCTCAAAGTTCATAGAGTTTCCAGAGACATGTTGTTTAGGAAGTGGATACCACTCCTGCTTCCAATTTTCTTTACCATAATTGAACTCCCTGACACTTGAAGTACCAGGATTATAGTTCCCAATATTACAGCAGCAAGTAAACCACAATACTATAAGTGACAGATGAATGGTAGTATCATGATAGTGTTGTTCTTATTGCTATTTTTGTTATGTATCATTGAGTAAGAATCAACTCAGCTTAATCTCCAATGAGTTTTCAGAGGCAGTAAATCATATAGGAGCAGATTGCCCATCTTTCTCCCATAAAGAAGCTAGTGGATTTTAACCATATGTGTTTGGGTTGGCAGTATAGCTCTCTTTATCACTCAATTCTATTGAAAGAATAACTCTTTGAGCAAATGAGTCATTTAAATTTAAGATTTTCAAATAATTCTAATTGTTTAGTCAAAATAATTGATCACTGTGATCATAACTTCAGTTTTGTTGTCCAGACATATATTTTATTGAACATTTATCTTTGTATGATATGTGTAATAAGAAAACAGAAGTATAACTGATGTAACATTTTTAACAAATGTTGTGTTTGTTTGCATCAACCAATCATGAGCAGTCTAGATGACTATACTATACCTCTAACCTTATCATATTTTGTAAATTTGCATGTTGTTTCCTATTGGACTAAAGTGTTGAAGTAATTTCTTTTGGCTTTATTTTTCCTTTATTTCAGTGATTTTGGTTTTGTTTCATTTTTTGGCTTTTGATGACTGATTAAAAAACAGGAATGATGTATTTCAGAGATGCATCATATCTCCATGTATTTTCGATCTATATGTGGAACAGATCTTTCAGGAGGCTAGACTCTGTGAGTTGGAATGTGGCATCAGGATTAGAGAAAGACTCATCAACATCTGCATTAGGCAGATAACAAAACTTTGCTTGCTGAAACTGAAGAGGCCCTGAGGAATTTGCTGGAGAAAGTTGAGTGCTGCAGTTTTCAATATGTGGAATGAAGCTCAACATAAAGAAGACAAAGATTCTCACCACTGGGCCACTTGGCAGCATCATGATAGAGAGAGAAAATATTGAGATTTTTATTAGCTTCATTTTGCTTGAATCCACAATCTACACTCGTGGCACCAGCAGTCAGGAAATCAGAAGATGAATTGCACTGGGAACATCTGCTGTCCGGCCCTCTCCAGAGTACTGAAGAGCAGTGATGTCAGTCTAGAGACTCAGATGCTCCTGATCCAAGCCATAGTATTCATAAGTACTTGCTATCCATCAGAGAGCTAGACAATGATTAAGGATAATAGAAGAATTGATGGCTTTGAGTTGTGGTGCTGAAGAGTATTGAACATACCATAGACTGCTAAGAGAACAAACAGCTCCATGCTGGAGATGGTGAAAACCAGGCTGCTCATTGGAAACAAGGATTTTGGATCTCCGGCTCACATGCTTTGGGAATGTTACCAGGAGAGACCAGTCCATGGAGAAGGACATCATATCTGGAAGGGTAGAGGAACAGCACAGACAGGAAGACCTTAGATAAAGTGCATTGTCCCAGTAATTAAGGAATTATGGTAAGTATATCAGAGACAACGAAATTAGCTGAAGAAAGGACAGGGTTCAGAGCTATCATACATAGGGTCACTATTAGTTGCAGGTGACTCGATAGCACAAATACAGCATAATGTGTCGGAGTCAGTGAGACTGGCTCAGGACAGGACAGGCTTCAGAGCTGTTGTACATAGGGTCACTGTGAGTCACAGACGAACAGCAACAAAAAACATCATCTTGAAATAACTAGCATTCATTGACTATGGTGGAGGGTAGGGGAGTTGCCAAATACTGTGTTAAACAAAAACTAGCCTCACTGCTGTCAAGTGGATTCTGTTTAAAGCCACCCTTTATTGGGTTTCTGAGGCTGTAAATTCTAATGGGATAAAAATACCATGAGGATTTGGACTAACATCATGTTAGTTAGCAACCCAACATTTATGTGATCCAAGACTGTCCATCTTTGATGACTGTTGAATTTAAACTGATCATCTTTCCTTTACCAGGCCAGCACGTAACCTACTGGAACGTGAGAGCTCTTTAAACATTGTTTTAATCATATATACATGTAACTTCTTTTCATTTACAAAATAGTCTGAGAGGGTAAATAATTTAATCAACAAGAGTTTTGAATACATTTTGTCATCAAAATGTGAGTGATAATACAGTATAAAAAAAGAGAAACTGGTGAATTTATTGCCTTCATGAAGTTTATATTCTAAAATACTGTAATGCTTTTTCATATCTACAAATGAATCAGGGATAGCATCTGGGCAGTTTTTTCTTACTTGCCAAAGTCACAGAGTTAGATAACAGCTAAATCTGTACCAGAACTAGAAAGGAGTTAGTCTGTACTCAACCTTGTTTACCTGACTGCAGAATGATGATTTTGCTAATACTGTTTGATCCTACAAGAACCCCGTGTGCTTCAAAGTTTATGCACTGAAAATGTTTTGTTTTGAGTTCACCAGCTCCTCTATAAGAGAAAGATGTGACAATATACTTCTGTAAATAATTACATTCCGTGAAATATGGAGCAGTTCTCTGTCACCCTTTGAGTTAGAACCCACAATATTTTGTTTGTGTGTTTTTTTCCTAATGCTCTATTACTTCTCACCAAAATACTTTTAGGGAGCTCTGATGGTTTAGTTCATAGAAAGACATACTACTAGCCCAAAGACAGTCTCTCTGATGGTTGAAATTTGTCCGTGTCTCCACCAGAGAAAGATAACCCATCTCTTCCATGTAGTTTATAGCCTCTGAAGACCTACTGGAGTATGACTTGACAACAATAAGTTTGTGGCTTTGTTTTTTATCAAATACTTTTAAGGACTGGTTTTTCTCCTAGCTATTAAAATATTTTATCAGATAAGATAGAAATTTGAATTCTTATTCTGATGCAAATTATGCCACTTAAAATAGATAGACCCAGATCCCTTTTTTACATAAAAATTCATTACGCCTTAATTTAATTAGAACCATATAGCCCTATATTGTGAAAGTAGTAAATTCAGAGTCTCAGAAATTTAAATAACTGCAAGATTAATCTTTGCATAGGAGATATTCCAAGCAGTCTTACAAATATGCAGGAAATAATCCATTTTGAATTGCTATTCTAACAAGAACGTCATTTCAGCCACAGAAACAGACTATAGTATTTTATGCTCCTAAGCCCTATTTACATAATCTGATTTATTACTTACACAACATAAAGAAGTTCCATTCCAAACCTGTATAGTCCTCTAGCCTTTCCCCTTTACCACATCTGCAACTGGCCTCTTAAGGAAGTTAGTTTATTTATGATGGAGTAGAAATTGCCTCTGTACATGAACTTTGGAAGACCTCTAAAAGTGCTACAACCTCTAATTTAACCAGCAGCATCTCACTGAAGTAAAATTTACAATATCTCATCTTCTTAAGGCTGCACATCTGTCAAAGCCTGGGGTTATAATTAAGTTTCTCTGGAATTTCATGAAACTGCAAATTTCAAAATATAGTACTGCAGGATTCCACTCTAACTGAAATAGAAGTCAAGTCAGTCAAGTGGTTAAGAGAATGATCTTTGAAGCAGTCAAGTTTCCAGCTCCACCGTTAAATGTGTGTTTGATCTTCATAAGATGCTGAACCTCTGGAAATCATGATCCTCTATCTGGGAAATACATATTTACTTTGTGGGATTGTTCTGTGTATAAAATACATTGTAAAGTTTTAAATGAAAAAGCATATCTAGATAAAGTAATTGTTCTCATTTAAGTGTTCTAATTTTAATTGTTATCCTCTTCATCTTCCTGTCATCACAACCACTTCTGCTATACAACAGATGCCACATGAAATGACCTTGAGTCTTCTCTCCCTCATCTGAACCTCCAGAACATGCGCTGCTCATCTTCATAAGGCCCCAGGGAACCAATCTGCAAGACCACCTTTTCCCCACATATTCCTAAAGCATCAATTAATGCCAAGTGTTGTTCTTTTTTTTTCTTTTCTAAAGAATCAAGATAGAAGCATCTTTCTGCCTAATCAAGGGCTAACTTTCCCACTGAAAAGATGATTAGTCAGAACCTGTCATTAATATGATTTCTTTGTTATAGAAGAGATGACAACATTAAAGAGTTTTCAAATGGAACTGTCTTCTGTCTATAAATTCCATTTAACGTATTATTTATTGATTATCCCCAACTTCATGGGTTATATAAATTGTCTTATATAGAATGCCTGCTTTTCTAACAATTTATGAGAGTGAATGTAATTTATCGACAAAGTATTTCTTGGGGTATTTTCAGGAGGAAAAACTGGTGTTTCTCCTATATTTTACAAAATTAATTAAATCAAAATTGTCCTTGATGAATTTAGATTTAACCTTTCAAACTGATGGTTTTAATCAGCATCAAACAAAATGTTAACTTCAAGTCAATAAATTTCAGCTTACTTCATAGTTAACTATTTCATGATAAATAATATTGAAGATTAAGTTATGAAATGAATTAAGAGTAATTACAGAAAATACTCTGATTAAGCAAGAAATAAAAATAAGACTGATTATATAATAATTGCAGAAAACTGTGTTACTCTGTGAGAAGATGAATTTATGACAACCTTAAAGTTTGTTTTTGTAGAACAGTTTTAATAGTAATTAATCAGAAAATTTCCAGAATTTACCAGTATTTTCTAGTGGTAACAATATCAATATGTTGTTGTTGTTGTTTGCCATCGAGTTGCCTGCAAACCAATGTACAACAGCCCTAAATCCTGCTCTATCCTGGGACACCATTATTGTCTCTGACACACCTATCCCCATTTCCCCAGGTAATGAATCAATGTACCTGATCGACAATCTTCCTCTCCTATACTGTCCTTCCATCCTCCCAAGCATGATGTCCCTCTCCAAGGACTGAGCCCACTTTGCAACATGTCCAGAGTATGCCAGACAAAGCTTCAGAATCCTTACCTCCAAGGAGCAGCCTGGCTTCACCCTCTCTAGGATTAACTTGTTCGTTCTCCTAGCAGCCCATGGTATATTCAGTACTCTTCTCTAGCACACCACAGCTCAAAGGCATCAACTCTCCTATCATCTGTCACTGTTCAGCTCTCTGATGCATAGCAAGTAACTACAAAGACCATGGCCTGTATGAGACATACCTTTATCTCCAGACTGACATTGTTGCTCTTCAGGACTTTGGAGAGGTCTCTGACAGCAGATATTCCCAATGCAATTCATCTTTTAATTTCCTGGCTGCTGGTACCAAGAGTGTTGATTGTAGAGCCAAGCAAACAGAAGCTGTCAACAATCTCAATATCAAGATATTAATATAAATATTTTAATTAATCCCCCAAATCAGCTGAAACTGTTAATACAAACCTGTCAAAGTAGAGTTGTTCCATAGAGGTTGTAAGGCTGTAACTTTTTCTGGGAGGAGACTTCCACATCTTATCTCCCATAGAGTAGATGTGGAATCAGATTTTGAATCCATTGGTTTTCCAAGGCTGTAAATCTTTATGAGAGGAGACTACCAATCTCTCTCTCTCCCTCCTTCCCTCCCTCTTTCTCTCTCTCCATTCTTCTCTGTCTCCCTCTCTCCCTCTCTTCCTCTCTCTCCCTCCCTCTCTCTCTTTCTCCCTCCCTCCTTCCGTCTTTCCCTCCCTCCCTCCCTTCCTCTCTCTCTCCCTCCCCCCCCAACTTCATTCTAAAGATTGCTGCTGACCTTTTAATTGATAGCCCAATGTCATGTTCTATGTCACGAGGACTCTTTTTATATTGAGTGATACTGTTAAATTTAGTTAATAGCTTCCCAAATTGTTTCTTTCACCCTTTTATTTTTGCCAATTAAAAAGTACTTCATTAAATCTTAGAATGAGCTCCAATTACAGTTAAATCTAGTCTTTTACTTACATTCTTGAATATATGATAAGAATTTTCTAAGTCTACAACTAAACTAACATTAGCTACAATCATAGGGATATTGTAGCTAATCTTAGATGGATTTTAGCTGAAAGCAGGGAATAACAGAGGAATGTGTATCTGTGTTTTATTGATTATGCAAAGGCATTTGACTGTGCGGATCATAACAAACTGTGGCTGACTCTGAAAATAATGAGACTCCTAGAACACTTAATAGTGCTAATGTGAAACCTATATGTGGACCAGGAGGCATTCATCAGAAAAGAGCAAGGAAACACTGCCTGGTTCAAAATTGGGAAGGATGTACGCCAGGGATGTGTCCTGTCTCCACACCTTGTCAACCTGTATGCAGAACAGATTATCCGGAAAGTTGGACTGTATGAGAAGAAGTGTGGCATCAGGATTGGGTGAAGATCCATCAACAATCTGCATTATGCAGATGACACAACCCTGCTTGCTGAAACTGAGGAGGACCTGAAACGCTTGCTGCAGGGGGTCAAGGACTGCAGCTTTCAATATGTATTGAGGCTCAATATCAAAAAGGCAAAGATTCTCACCACTGAACCAATTGGCAGCATCAAGATGGATGGTGAAGAGATTGAGATTGTTCACAGCTTTAGTTTACTTGGCTCCACAGTCAACACTCTTGGCACCAACAGCCAGGAAATTGAAAGATGTACTGTGATGGGAAAGTCTTCTGTTAGGGACTTCTCTCTCCAAAGTACTGGAGAGCAATGGTGTCACTCTGGAGACTAAGGTGCACCTGACACAGATCATGGTCTTTGCAATCACTTATTTTGTGTCAGAGAGTTGAAAAATGACTAGAGAGGATAGAAGGAAAATTGGTGCCTTTGAGGTGTGGTGTTGGAGAAGAGTATTGAATACATGGACTGCTAAGAAAACAAACAGGTTCATCCTGGAGAGGGTTAAACCAGGCTGCTCCTTGGCGGCAAGGATTCTGAGGCTTCATCTGACTTTCTTTGAACATGTTGCAAGGAGGGACCAGTCCTTGGAGAGGGACATCATGCTTGGGAGGGTGGAGGGACAGTGTAAGAGGGGAAGACCTCTATGAGGTGGATTGATTTAGTGACGTGTAATCAGGGTGGGTGTGTATCAGACACAGTGAGACTGGCACAGGATAGAGCAGGGTTTAGGGCTTTTGTATATAGGGTTGCTATGGGTCGCAAGTGACTCGACAGCACATATAACTAAACTAAAACAAAACTGATTCTTAAAAATTGTTAAAAGTTGTTATTGTTGTTATGTGCTGTCAAGTCACCTGTGACTCATAGTGATCCCATGTACAACAGCCCTAAACCCTGCTCTATCCTGTGCCAATCTCACTATCTCTGACACACCTACCCCCATCACTGAATCATGGAGGGTCTTCCTCTCCTGCACTGTCCCTCCACCCTCCCAAATATGATATCCCTCCCCAAGGACTGGTCCCTCTTTGCAACATGTCCAAAGTATGTGAGACAAAGCCTCAGAATCCTTACCTCCAAGGAACAGCCTGGTCTAACCCTCTCCAGGATAAACCTGTTTGTTTTCTTAGCAGTCTGTGATGTATTCAATACTCTTTTCCAGCACCGTAGTTCAGAGGCATCAATTCTCCCCTATCCTCTCTAGTCATGGTCCAACTCTCTGACGCATAGCAAGTGATTGCTAAGACCATGGCTTTTATTAGGCACACCTTAGTCTCCAAAGTGACACCATTGCTCTTCAGTACTTTGGAGAGGTCCCTAACAACAGATTACCTATTGCAGTATGTCTTTTAATTTCCTGACTTTGGTGCCAAGAATGTCGACCATGGAACCAGGCAAACTAAAGCTGTTGACAATTTCAGTCTCTTCACCATCTATCATAATGCTGCCAATTGGCCCAGTGGTGAGAATTAGGTTAGCATTTACATTTATTGTGTAAGTCAGAAAACGGATATTAAGAAAATACTGCTACATGTTATACTGAAATTTACAGTAAGAAATTGAGTTACAATATCAAAGGCACGTAGGTTAAATCTGTCAGCTCCTCTATAGGAGAAGGATGGGCTGTCTCCTTCCATGTGATTTATTGCCTCTGAAAATCCACTGGAGGTTCAGTGTGGGTCAGTTCTGACTTGATGGGACCAAACAACAACAGCAATGTATTAAATAGGGAGCTCTGTCAGTTTAGTGGTAAGAAGTTTCACTGTTAACTCAAGGCACACAGTTGGAATCCACTATCTAGCTGCTCTGTGAGAGAAGGACATGCAGTCTCCTCCCCTACAATTTAAAGCCTCTGAAAACCCACTCAAGGGTCAGCTATGAATTAGTTTCTATATAATGCTACATAACAACAAAAATATAACAAATAGACAACTCCTGTGATGTCATCCACAGGGAATTATGCTGCTGACTTATAGCCTTTGTCTTTCATGGTTTCAGTTGCTGTAAAGGAGAAAGATATTTTATTTACTGCCTCTGAAACCCAGTGCAGGGTCACTATGAGTCAGAATCAATTCAATGTCAGTGCATTTTTTGAGGCTCAAGATAAAAAATGATTATTACTGAGAAAATCTCTTAAGTTTAGCATTAAATGTTCTTAAAGTTTTTTAAATACAGCTTTGAAGTAAAATATTCTTTTAAACCTCCGTAAACAAAAACTATTGAGAACAGATTAGTCTCAAATATCAATTGAGTTGTGAATACTGTTTCCTATGTTAGTTTTTGCTAAATCCACTGAATGTTTGATTAGCAGGAAATAGTAAAATGAACTAAAATAAAGATTTTAACATCCTGAATAAAGGCAGTACTGTATACACACTAATTAAAAACAGAGGGATGAGTAGTTTGGCAGAAGCAATAAACTCTCTGGAAAACAGGAAATAAGCATCGCCTTGTCTTACATCATGTAAAAGGACTGAATTCTCTTCAGGAAACAAAGAGAAACAAGTTGTTTTACTATTTAAGCAGTCATTTACCAATGGAAATGAGATTAGATGGTCTTCATTGTAAATCTGTTCAGTTTATAGAAATTCATACAAATTAAATGAATATGTAGAGAATAATTTTCATGTCTGTTTCATCAAAATATGATGAGAATGTTATTGGACTGTTTATTAGCCTTGTACTCTTTTATGCCCAATTCAACTATCATATTTTTCAAATGAAATGAAATGTGTCCAGTTTTAGAAAGCAATATTCAGTGACATCAAAAGAGAAGCTTTCAATTAAAATGAGGAAATAAAAGAGTTAATTTTATAAAAATGAAATGAATATATGTTTTCCAGCTTCTGCTGTTAAATCTTTGAACTTTAGAAACGTATACAAATTATCAATTATTTGTGTTTATTTTAGAATTAACACACTATCATTATAATATAATATCAGTGTTCTAGGAAGTGTTCATCTAGAAAATATTTTCTGATTATCATGTGCTGAATTCTGTAAACTTAACAACACATTAACAAAAATTATTAAGCACTATTGTCATGTGCTGCTGAGTCAACTCCTGCTCCTAGTGACCCTGTATACAATATCAAAACCCTTCCTGATCCTGGGCCATTATCATAATCTCTGGTATGCTTGTTAGACCCATTGTTCTAATCACTGTGTCAGTTTACCTGGGAAGGAATTCCTTCCTTTCTTTTGATGACTCTATTTTTTGTAAAAGCATGCTGTCCTCCTTCATGGACTGATCTTCCTCATGACCTGTCCAGACATAGGAGTTTGTCTTACCATGCTATTTTCTAGAAGCCCTCTGGCTTCACTTCTTCCATGACAGATTTCTTTGTTGTTTTGTCAATCTATGCTAAATATTTTTCATTGGTTACACAATTCAGTGGCATTAAGTCTGCAAATTTCTCTTCCAGTCATTTACAGCCTTGGGAGCTCAATGGATGGTAGTGGGTTTGGTTTGCGTTTAGAGGCTTCTCAGAAATTGTTATTGTTTTTGTTGTTAAGTGCCATCGAGTCATAGCGGTTCATCATGACCTATGAATGAAAGACCTGAACACTTATACAACTTTGATCGTTTCTCAAAGTTCATAGAGTTTCTGGAGGCAAACTATTTCGGAAGTGGATGCTACTCCTGCTTCTAAGCTTGTTTTAATCGGGAGCTCCACCAAACACTGTCCAACATGGGTAACCATCAGTCCATCAGTGTCACAGTATTCAGCATCACAGCAATCTTGAGTTACCGCTGTACAGTAAATGGTTTGACCTAAAACAATTAAAACCTGGCCTGAGGGTCGCAGATTAAAAACATCCACCTTTGGCTTGGTAGCATCACTTTCTATCCACTAGGCCAACAGAGCTCTCTCTATAACAATTCTCTGAACAACAGATCTAACCCTGGCCCCATCCTACGCCCTCCTCACGATCTGCTTCTCAGAAGAAATGCTTGGAACTCTTGCTGAAGGTGCCAGAGTTGGTTCTCAGGCTAATAGCTGTCTGCTTGTTGTGATGAAACAAGCAACCTAGAGCCAATTCAAAGAGGCTATCTTCCTCATACTTATCTATAACAGTACCACTAGTTTTAATTGGATTTATCTCTAAAACATTTTGACCCAGTTAGAGATTATAGCAATGATTGTGATGGCCGTAGTCTTATTGAATCCTGGACCAAGGATGGGTTGTAAGTGGCACCTTAACTAATGTCCTTGGTTTACTCTCTTGCCATTAAGAATGGTAAGTGGATACCTCTACTGTGTTCTTTACCCTTTCCTTCTTCTTCCTTACAAATCAGTCTTTTCTGAGATCATTTGTTTCTTTTCGTATATTTTAATTACACCTAACAGTAGCCAGCACATGCTACTGACATCCTGTTTTTCATCCTCTTTGCTAAAAATACATCTTCATATTCATCAACTCTGCTGCTTGATGCTATTTTATGTTTTGTCTCTGCATCATGTGAATTGCCTCTTTCTAGCCTTTCACAGCAGGGTCTTCACTGCTGGCCACAAGTCTCTTAAATAGAGGCCCCGTGTATTATAGAATATTGGTAGCAACACAACCCCAGCAACACTTGTGTACCAGTTACTGAATGTCTTCCTGTTATGCAGTTAGTGGTTTGCTCAATTTTTCCGAGTTGTTCTTCAGGTAATATTTAGTTAAAAATTAGAGTGAAGCTCTTATAATTGATCTGTCGTACAGAAAAAGTATCTGAAGAGCCAGTACAAATGGAGTGAGTGAAGTCATTGGTAAGTTGAGACTTACCAGCTGAAATGTTTGACCTTTATGATTTGTGGAAATCACAAAGGCTGCATGAACCACTTTACTTTTTAGGAGGCAGAAATGAAACCACAGCGGATGGATCAAAATTTAGAAAATATTTATGAAAGATGTAACCTGTTCAACATAAGCTCAGCTTAAAAACTCACTGTAGTTCTGACACATAGTGACCTTCCATCAGATTTTTCTGCAAAGATGCTGTTGGATTTAAAACCCAGACATTTAGCCTTTGTGATTACCAGCATAGCATCTGAAAGACTATATTACTAAAACTCTTTAAATAACTGTACAAGCATTTGAATTCATTATTCCCAGTTTGCATTTGTAATTATTTAATAAGTCACCATTTGAGGGGTCTCTGAGCAAACTTTAGTGATCTCATGAGATGGGGGGTAGTAGAAAGGGAGTAGTGTCTTTCTGAGTAAATCCTATAGGTTCCCTCAAAACTTAAATTTTTATAAAAAATAAATCATGCATGAAAATTAGCAAAAGATAATATAATAACTCAGTGATCTAACATTGACTGCAGTGGTGAGATATTGAAGGATAAAATTAACATGGGCTGATATCTTCACAAATAATTTCACAGAAGCTGGTAACTTTGACTCATAAATATAATATAATTATCACAAGGGAGAAGAAAGTTAATGTCAAAATTCAGAATCATAAACACATGGGTAATATTAAAATAGTTCTGGGTCCAAAAGCATTTAGCCATTTTTTTGGCTATTTCTATTGATCATGGTGCTAGGCAAATTACTGCAAATTATATTTTGCTCTTTTTTGTTGTTATTGTTGATTTCTTTTCCTGAAATCAACAGCAATAGCATGTGTAAAGGCGGGGGGCTTAGTGCACAACCTCATATTAAAGTAATGTAGTGCCTCCACCCCCTTTCACATAGCCACACGTTGCTTTCTGACAAATATATGCAAATATTCAAGCATTTCTGAAAAGTGACAGTTAATGGTGTAAATTAACCTCCTCAATCTGATGCTGACATTTTCAAAACCACTGTAGCACATAAAAGACAGTGAAATATGAGTAATAAATAAAAAAGTGAATGACATGCCCTCCTGCTGCTTTGAGAAGTAAAATGGAAGGTTCCGCTATCAAGAAAATTATAGACTCTAGGTTTGTTTATTACTGAGATTTTTCAAACAACCTTCCTTACCCTCAACTCATTTGAGCTCGGATACAAAAGAACCTAAGATAGTTCTTTATAAATTTTCATTTAAAACTATGAACTCAGAATATCAGATTGCATCAGCAGCACAATAGAGGCAAGCCTAAAATTCTCCCTGGTACAAAAATATTTTAGTAGGTGAAATTTTAATGCCTAGTGGAATGTGTATTGACTGATATATTTACATTCTAGAATAATTTTTGTTGATCAGTTCAAAATGTTAAAAACTTATGAAGATGTATAAAGAGCATCCATCACAGTCTGCTACCACTTCACCTTATCCACTTTTTAGGAGGAACAAGCGACTATGTCAATTAGTCAATATTTAATAAATCTATAATAAGCAATATGTTGTTGTTGTTGTTGTTGTTGTTATGTGCCATCGAGTCACTTGCGACTCATAGCGACCCTATGTCCAACAGCTCTAAACTCTGCTCTGTCTTGTGCCAATCTCATTGCCTCCGATACACTCATCCCAACTGCCCCAGTCATCGAGTCAATCCATCTCACAGAGGGCCTTCCCCTCCTGCGCCTGCCCTCCACCCTCCCAAGCATGATGTCCTTCTTCAAGGACCGGTCTCTCCTTACAACATGACCAAAGTATGTCACATGAAGCCTCAGAATTCTTGCCTCCAAGAAGCAACCCGATTTAACCCTCTTCAGGATGAATCTGTTTTTTCTCTTAGCAGTCCATGGCACCTTCAGCACTCTTCTCCAACACCAAAGCTCAAAAGCACCAATTCTCCTTCTATCCTCCTTGGTCATTGTCCTGCTTTCTGATGCATAACAAGTGATTGCAAAGACCATGGCCTGTACCAGACGCACCTTTGTCTCCAGAGACATACGGTTGCTCTTGAGTACTTAAGTGAGGTCCCACCTGTGACTTCATCCATAGCCACTGGTGAGAGTCAGCACCCAGAGCCATCAGGGGCTTTAAGCTCGTTGCCCACTGCTGTGGTGTGAACAGCTGAAACCCAGGCCCCGACAGGCGCCTGGGGGGCGTGGGGGGGGGAACCCAGAC
>NW_006399825.1:996609-1024866 GCF_000299155.1 Elephantulus edwardii | reverse complement strand
TTTGTCTTCTTGACATTGAGCCTCAATCCATATTCAAGGCTGCAGACCCTGACCCTCAGCAGCAAGCGCTTCAGCTTCTCCTCAGTTTCAGCAAGAAGTGGAGGGGTATCTTGATGGATGGTTGAGCAAAGAAATAAGTGGGTCAGGGCACTTGAGCCAAGGGCAGGGACAACACTGAAACTAATGGTTATTTCCACAATAAGGGATATATTTTCACTTTTTCTGTAAAATGCTTATCTGTTGGATACTTCTCTAGATCTGAACATTCAGATTGACATACACTCAGAAGAAGGATTGGCCATCCACTTCCAAAATAGCAGGCCTCTGAAAACCCTATGTACAACAGAACACAAGTGGAATGACAGAAAGGGCAACTGAGTATGTAAATACAAAGTTGTAAGCAGACACTAGTGATTGGAACATGGAATGTGAGAACCATGAATGTGGGAAAATTAGATATTGTTAAAGAGGAAATGGAATGCATAAATATTGACATACTAGGCACTGGTGAGCCTGGAAGCAGGAGCAGCATCCACTTCCGAAATGGCTTGCCTCAGGAAACTCTATGTATGAACAGTGCTCAGGCTGTTCATTCATAGGGTCTCTGAGTCGTCCACAACTTGATGGCACCAAACAACAACAACAACAACAACAGGCATTGATGAGATGAGATGGACTGGTATGGGGCATTTTGAATCAGATGATCATATGATATACTACTCCGGAGATGAAAAGGTGAGGAAAAATGGGTTGCTTTCATTGTTGGAAAAGCCCTTTCTAGATCCTTCTTGAAGTACAATATTGTGAGTGACAGGATAATATTCATACGCTTACAAGGAAGTCCAGTGAATACCACTATCATTCAGATATATATGCCACAACCAGAGCCAAAGAAGAGGAAATAGAAGATTTCTACCAACTTTTAGTCGGAGATAGATCGAACATGCAATCAAGATGCATTGATAATAATGGGTGACTGGAATGCAAAAGTTAGGAACAGAGAAGAAGAATCAGTAGTTGGAAAACATGGACTCGGAGACAGAAATGGAGCTGGAGATAGAATGATTGAATTTTGTAAAATCAATGACTTATTCATCGCAAACACATTTCAAGAGACATAAACGCAGGTTATACACATGGATCTCACCTGATGGTATGCATAGGAATCAGATTGATTACATCTGTGGAAGGAACTGCTGGAGAAGCTCAATATCTGCTGTGAAAACTAGGCCCAGAGCTGATTGTGGAACAGACCACCAACTACTCATATGCAAGTTCAAGCTGAAGCTGAGGAAAATGAAACCAAATCCACGGGAACCAAAATATAACTTTGAGCCTATCCCACCTGAATTTCAGATCTATTTCAAGAACAGGTTTGAGGCCTTGAACACAAATGAACGAAGACCAATAAGTAATATATAAACATTTAAATGTAAACTTAACAAATCTACATTAGAATATGGTATTAAACAACTAAAGCACATATAGCTATGTTGTTGTTGTTGTTGTTGTTGCTAGGTGTCCTCAAGTCAGGTACAGAATCTTGCCCTATCTTGTGTTATCCTCACAGTCTTTGATGTACTCAAACCTATTGCTGCAGTCATCATGGTAATCCAACTGGTTGAGGGTCTTCCTCTCCACATTTGCCATCTCTCCACATTTCCAAGTATAATTCTCCAAGGAATAGCATCTCCTAGCAACATGCCCAAAGGATATGAGATAAAGTTTTGTCATCCTTGCCTCTAAGGAACACTCTGGCTATTTCTCCAAAGAAATATCTGTTTGTTCTTTGGGAAATCTATGGTATCTTCAGTATTCTTCTCCAATGCCAAAACTCAATAGCATCAGTTCTCAGTCATCCTTATTCCTTGTCCAGCCACAAGCGCATAGTGAATCTGGTGCACTTTAGTCTTTAGGCTAATGTTAATTATTAATATTGATAGTAATAATGATACTGCCTGTTTACACAGTGGTGAGGATTTTTGTCTCCTTGATGTTGAGATGTAATTCATATTTGAGGCTACCAGTGTTTAAAGTCTTTCTCACTTTCAGCAAGCATAGTTATCATCTGCCTAATACAGGTTGATGATAGATCTTCTTTCAATCCTGATACCATGTTTCTTTTCATAGAGCTCAGCTTTAGAATGATTTGCTCAGCATACAAATCAAGTAGGTATGGAGAAATGATACAAACCTAACAAATGACTTTTTTTTTAAGCCATATGGTGTTGCCATGCTCTGATCAGTCTAGATATTACTAAACAACATAATAATGTTATTATGTGCTGAAAAGTTTATTATCATAGAACTTTTATTATGTGCTGAAATGTTCATTATCATAGAACTATGTTTTCTAGCATATGGAGGCAGATTACCAGGTCTTTTTTCCCACAAAATGGCTAGGATATTTGAATTGCCAACCTTTCAGTGTGTAACCTAATACTTTAACAATATACACCAATATCCTTGAGCAACATAATAGATTTTATTTATGTTCTAGTTCCGTGATGTTACCATATTCACGTTGTAATTTTTGAGTCTAGAAGTATTTTAACATTTACATATTCCACAAATGTGCGCCTTTGAATCAATGAATTTTTATTAGGAGGTAATGAAGAATAGATATATTATTTTTGTAGCAATTTCTAGTCCATCTTCAAGGAGATGGTTGTTGTTATTAGGTACTGTCACATCAAGTATGACCCATAGTGATCCTGTGAACACCAGATCTGGACTTTGTCCTATCCTCTTCTATTCTCACAATCTCCTACATACTTGATGAGCTCATTGCAACAGTCACTGACAAGTCTATCTGGTTGAAGTTCTTCTTCTCTTTTGCCAATCCTCCACCTTTTCAAGCATGCTGTCCTCTCTAAGGAATAGCCTCTCCTATGAACATACCCAAAGTATGTGAGACAAAAGTTTCATTATCCTTGCCTCCAAGAATCATTCTGGTTTTACTTTTTCCAAGACATATCTGTTTGTTCTTTTTTGCAGTCCCTAGGATTGATACAGTAACTGGGAAGATGGTTTTGGTGTGTCAGAATTAGTGAGACTGGCTCAGGATAGGGAAGGGTTCAGAGCTGCTGTACATAGAGTCACTATGCATCACAGGCAACTCAACCAATAACATTCTATGGCAGATTTAGAACAGGAGTGGAATCCACTTTGTAAACAATTTGCCTCTGGAGACTCTATAAACTTTGATAAATGTCAGTAGTTGTAGAGGAGTTTCAGGCCTTTTGTTCATAGGGTCACTATGAGTCATGCTCGACTCAAAGGCAGTCAACAACAGGATACTCAATACTCTTTCCCAACACCACAGTTCAGTGACATCAATTTGTCTTCTGCCATCCTTATTCATTGTTCAACTCTCAGATGCTTAGTAAGTTTGAAAAGACCATTACCTGAATCAGACACACCTTAATTCTCAAACTGACAATATTACTCTTCAATAATACGGAGATTCCTGACAGTATACTTTCCCAGTGCAATACATCTCCTGATCTTCTGAGTGCAAATACCAAAAATGTTGATTGTGGATTCAAGTAAGATGAAGTCATTGACAGTTTCAATCTTTTATCTCTCAGCCTATCATAATGGTGTCTATTGATACAGTGTTGAGAATTTTTTATTTTTGATGTTGCAATGTAATCTGTATTGAAGGCTGTATTCTTTTATCTTCAACAACCAGCTCTTCAAGTCTTCCTGACTTTCATCATGCAACATTATGTCATCTGCGTAATATACATCATTGCATCTTCCTTTAATTCTGATGCCACATTCCTATTTCCAAGATGTTGCCTTCAGTATTCTTCTTTAAGAATGAGAATATTGGTAAGAGTTGTTTCTATCCATTGTATTTCAGAAAGGAAATAGAGATTAATGGTCAAGAGAGCACAGACTGTAGAGTCAGAGATTCCCTTACTTGATAGATGTGTGGCCTTGGGCAAGTTATTTAACATCTACTGGCTCTTCTGGGAAATATGGACACTATTAGCACCAAATTCACATGGATATAGGGAGCTCTGATGGCATAGTGGTAAGGATTTGCACTTTCAACCAAGAAAAACCAGTCCTGATCCACCAGATGTTCTACAGGGGAAAATGAACCATCTTCTCCAATGTGATTCAGAGCCTCTAAAAACCTACTGAATCGTCAGCTATGAGTTGAGACTGGCTTTATGTTACATGACAATATTGTAGGGAAGTATAGAATGATATATTGACTGATTGGTCTGTGGATGGATAACTTCTCAGTAAGTTCTGGCTCATGGAAACCCCATGTAACAGAATGATATGCTGCCCAGTCATGTAGCATCCTCATCATCATTGACATCTTTGAGTTCATGTTTGTGGCTATAATGCCAGTCTGTCTCACAAAAGGACCTTCTCACCTTTGTTGGATTCCTCCTTCATAAAACATGATATTGTCCTCCAGATTGATCTCAATCTTGATCATATGTCCACAGTAATTGAGTTGAACAATATTCTGTGTGGTCCCCTAGTGTTTTAATTGAAGACTTTGTGTAAGTAGATCTTCAGACATTTGTTCTCAGTTTGTTTTAATCTGGAAGCTCTGTATAGTACTATGCACTACAAATTACCATAGTATTTAAGATAGGGAGCTCTGGTGGCTTAAAAATAAGGAGTTGCATTGCTAATAACTTAAAGGCACATGTCTAATCCACCAGCTGTTCCATAGGAGAAAATGGGCAGTCTCCTCCCATGTGATTTACTGTTTCTGAAAACTCACTGCAGGGTCAGCTATGATCTTCTAGCATCATAGCACATGCACAGCACAAACATGCCACTGAAGTATGGCAAATTGACCGATGAATGGTGACAAATGAAATTACATACTCTTTAGAACTTAAACTATCTTCTGGCACAAGATAAGCCCTTAAAATATCTAGTTTCTATTTTTCTAATGTTTTAGTTTTGATGTAGATTATACCTTACTGGAAAGATATCACAAATCTTCACCACTGGACTAATAGGTGACCTTATAATAGATAGAGAAAAAAGTTGTCAAGGATTTCATTTTACTTGAACCCACAATCAATACTTATTGCAGTAGCAGGAGTCAGAAAATCAAAAGAAGTGTTGCTTTGGGAAAATCTGTTGTCAAGGACCTCTCCAAAATGCTGAAAAACAATGATGTCAGCTTAAAGACTGTTTTGTTGTTGTCATGTGCCGTTGAGTCACCTGCACCTCAGAGCAACCCTATGTACAACAGTTTTAAACCCTGTTGTATCTTTTGCCAATCTTATTGTCTCTGACACACCTACCACCATTTCCCCAGTTACTGAATCAATCCATCTCATCAAGGGTTTTCCTCTCTTGTGCTGTTCCTCGACCCTCCCAAGCATGATGTCCCTCTCCAAGGACTAGTCCCACCTTGCAACATATCCGGAGTATGTCAAAAGAAGCTTCAGAATCCTTGCCTCTCCAGGATGAACCTGTTTGTTCTCTTCACAGTCCATGGTATATTCAATACTCTTCTCCAGCACCACAGCTCAAAGGCATCAATTCTCCTTCTATCATCATAGTCATTGTTCAGCTTTCTGATGCATAGCAAGGAATTGCAAAAACTATGGCCTGTATCTAGCACACACAGACTGACGTCTTTGCTGTTCAGTACTTTGTTTCTCTGACCAGAGACTTTACCAATGCAATTTGTCTTTTAATTTCCTGGCTTCTAGTATCATGAGTGTTGACTGTGGAGCCAAGGAAACTAAACCTGTAAATAATCTCAATCTCTTCATGATCTATCATGATGCTGCCAATTGGCCCAGTGGTGAGAATCTTTGTTTTCTTGCTGTTGAGCTTTAACACTTACTGAAGGCTATAGTCCCTGATCTTCTGCAGCAAGCACTAATGCAAGTCACAGTGCATGTGAAAATAGGACAGTTAATGACAGAAGAGAATTCATTGTATTTGAATTGTAGTGTTGTCATAGAATACCAAATACTCATTAACTACCAAAAAGACAATTTTATCTTGTTAAAAGTACTATCAGGGTGTTTCTTGATCGCAAAGATGGTAAAACTTCAACTCACATACTTTGAGCATGTTATCAAGAGGGACTAGACCTTGGAAAAAGACATCATTCTGTGAAAAAGGAGCAGATGAAATGTGGAGTCAGCCATGTCTGACTTCTACCCACTCCCACTTTATTTAGCAGAACTGCCTCCATAAATAATATTCATATTATAAAACAAATAGCTACATGGTCAGACATGCCACCCCACCTGCTCCTGTACCTATTTCTATTAATCATTGTGTCAGGTGTTCATTGCAAATTGACTCACAGATTTTACTCACAGTTGTGGAGTTAATTAGGAAAATTGGTTAAAGAAAAGGGGAGGCAAACAATATCACACAATAAGGGTCCAGGTGTGTAGTCACAGCACTGCCATACCAGATTAACAAGAAACAATTACTCAGTTAATAAAAGTCCAAGTTCATTTCAGCAGCACAAATGTGAAGAGTCATTTTCTTGATTGTCTATTAAACTTAATCTCAAAGCAGTTATAAGTGATCTTTTCCTTCAGTTGTCCATAAGCTAATGAACTTTGGCTCTGTGCCTCTGGTTATTCCTTCCCACATTCTCTTTACTGCAGCAGTGCCATAGTCTCTTCACCCTCTCTCCACCACCTCCTCTCACAGTATGGAAAGCGCTATACTATATTGGTCCCACAACTGTTGATGATTTGCCAGGCCATGTGTCCATAGTTGGGGTAGCTGGAGCCCATGCTCCCAGCAGGGGCTAAAACAAGGATAACAAAGCCAGTTTTCAAGGTTACTTATACCACATGATGGTTATGGTAGAGAATTAGAGAAAGAGAAGACCATCAATAACATTAACCAACTCAGTAACTGTAACAATGGATTAAAGAATATTGGTCATCATGAGGACAACAGGGCAAGGTTCAGCTATGTTGCTCTTTGGATTGCTATGAGTCATAGTCAATGCAAAGTCACCTAACAACAACAACAAACATTTTTATTGTTTGCTTTTTTTATGGAAATATGAAAACGTTTTTAAGAAGCTCCAGTATATCTAACAAAACCAGTTGGTTTTTTATCACCTGTTGTTATAAGGCCACCAAGTCTGAACTGACAGATAGCTGATCCTCCATATAAATTGCACAATAGAAGATTGCCTGCCTTTCTATCTAGGAGCTGCTGGTGGATTTAGAGTCTTTAAGTTGACAGTGTAACTCCTTACCACTAGGTCCCAGGTAGTGACCTCTATTTCTGTATTTTATCATTTATAAATAGAGAAACTAACCAATACAGCATAGTACTGGTACAATGACAAGCACACAGACCTGTGGAACAGAATTTAGAACCCAGAAATAGACCCAGTAATCTATGGTCAGGGAATGCTTTGTCTTCCACTTCATTTTTGTTTTTCAGAAGTGCTTTTGCTTATTCGGGGCCTTTTTGTTCTCCAAATAAACTTGACAGTTTTCCTTTTGATCTCCTTGAGAAATGAATTTGGGATTTGAATGCGGATTATGTTGAATACATAGATTGCTTTGATAGGATTATCATTTTTACAATATTGAGTCCTTCTATCCATGAACAGGGAACATTTTTCCATTTATTTTGGTCTATTGTTGTGTCTTCCAGAAATGTTCACTCCCAAGTGTCTCAATTTCTAGTTGGCTACTGTATTGCTTTGTTGGTTTCCTTCTCTGAGTTCTCTTGTTACTGTGGAGGAATCCCACTTATTTTTTTGGATACTGATCTTATATCCTGTCACGCTACTAAAATGATCTCCTAGGTCTAACAGGTTTGGGGTGTTTTGGGGATTTTTTTTGTGTTTTGTTTTTTTTAGAGTTCTTGAGGTTTTCTAGGTATACTATCATTCCATCTGCATATAGAAGAAGTTTGACCATCTCTTTGCCTATCTGCATGCTTTTATTTCCTTCTCTTGTCGTATTGTTCTAGCAAGCACTTCCAGTGCAATATGAAATAGAAGTGAGTACAGTGAGCATCCTTGGCTGGTCTCTGTTCTCAAGGAAATTGCTTTTAGCATGGTATTGGCTCTTGGTTTTGCCACTGTGACACTGATGTGTCAAATGTGATAATGGTTACCCAAGGTAAAAAGTGTTTGGTGGAATTCCTGGATTAAAACAAGCTTGGAAGCGGGAGTGGCTTCCACTTCTGAAATAGCTTGCCTCCAAAACTTCTATGAATGTGAAAAAACAATGAAAGTTATACAAGTGTTCAGGTCTTTCATTCATAGGGTCGCTATGAGTAGTCTATGACTCAATGGTACCTAATAACAACAACTAATAGAGAAAGCACAAATAATGTGAGCTTTGTGTTAATTTTATAATAATAATAATAATAATAATCAGATATGAATTGTGGAGTTTTAAAAATGCCTTTTGTTGAGGTGAGTTTCATGCTTCTTTCGAACTAAGGTTTATTCCATTCCTTCATAATAACTTAAACAATCATTGCAAATACTAGATTATTTACATTGCCTTAAAACAAAGGGAAGCGAGCTGGTGGGGAGGGGTGGACAGGGAGAAAATTGAGGCAATGAATGAATGGAAATCCAAAACCTTTGTAAAAAAAAAATTTTAAAAACCACAAAGCTTCTTGTTGTTGTTATGTGCCGTCGAGTCGCTTGCGACACATAGTGACCCTATGTACAACAGCCCTAAACTCTGCTCTGTCCTGTGCCAATCGCACTGTCTCTGACACTCCTATCCCAATTATCCCAGTCACTAAAATCAATCCACCTCATAGAGGGCCTTCCTCTCCTGCGCTGTCCCTCCACCCTCCCAAGCATGATGTCCTTCTCCAAGGACCGGTCTCTCCTCACAAGATGTCCAAAGTAAGTTAGACTGCGCCTCAGAATCCTTGCCTCCAAGGAGCCACCCGGTTTAACCCTTTCCAGGACAAATCTGTTTGTTTTCCTAGCAGTCCATGGTATTCTCAATACTCTTCTCCAGCACCACAGCTCAAAGGCATCAATTCTCCTTCTATCCTCCTTGGTCATTGTCCAACTCTCTGATGCATAACAAGTGATTGCGAAGACCATGGCCTGTATCAGACACACCTTAGTCTCCAGAGAGATACCATTAGAGATACCATTGCTCTTCAGTGCTTTGGAGAGGTCCCTAACAGCAGACTTTCCCATGGCAATGCGCCTTTTAATTTCTTGGCTGCTGGTGCCAAGACTGTTGACTGGGAGCCAAGCAAACTAAAGGTACGTACAATCTCATTCTCTTCACCATCCATCCTGATGCCGCCAATTGGTCCAGTGGTGAGAATCATTGTCTTCTTCTTAGATAATTAAAAATAGATAAATTCCTTCTAGCAAATGAATGTCCTAAGTAATAATAAAATTCTGAAAGTAATTTTTGTTTTCTGGTAATTTTAATTTTCTGTAATACTTAACTCCACTTATGATATGCTAAGTTTTTTCTAGAAAATTTTCAATCCTGTTCCTTTGATATCTGTTACCATATTAAAAAAAAAAGATTTTTGGGTGGGGTTTGGGGAGGTGCGGGGTGGGGGACTGTGTACCAATGAGGGAGTTTTTCTTTTGCTTTACAAGGAGAGGAGCAAAGGGGGGGGCGGGGGGAGGAGTTTGTGTGGGGAGAAGGGTGCAACAGTGAATAAATGGAATCCAAAAATCTCTGTAGATGTTCATTGAAATGAAAAATAAACAACCTAAATTAAAAAAAATTTTTTTTTTACCTACAGGCAGTTATAATTGAGTAAGGATCTCAGAAGATTCTCTACTTCTATATTTATTTGATACCATTAACATTATCTATCTCACCCTTATTGTTCATTATTAAGCTTTTAGCTTTAAACAACAAATATAATGTATACTTGATATCATCCTAAACAGTTACAGAATTGACATTTTCAGTTGCTTGATGTTGCCAGGCCTCCCAGATTTCTTATTTTCTGTACCTAAACAAATACACCTAGATCATGAAAACAGATAGCTACCAAGTGACAGATTCTTCCCCCCCACCCCCATCCCGCCAAGGACTTTGGTTCATATGCTCAGTGGTAACATTGCCTCTAAATCAGCAGCTACTAATTACCTTGTTTTTTACAGAGAGCTGTTCGAAATTCAGATGAAGATCTGTAAGGGAAACATGGTTTAGGTTTAGCATTGTGTTTATAGTTTCCAAATGTTTCTTGTAAAGATTTCTACTTATTCTGTAATGGACTTATTCTCTTAAAAAACAGTATTTCTTGTCACTTTAATCATAAAGGATTTCTGGTGTCCTGATCAGTAGAGACATTAGCAAACAAAGGCCGTGCTTCTCCAATAGTTTGAAATTACTAGAGACTCTGTGGGAGAAAGATCAGCAATATTCCCCTGGGTTATTTAAAGCCTCAGAAATGAATTGGAGGGTTAACTAGTTATGAGTCAGTTCCAAATCATGCGTTTAGTATTATGGCAGCCACTGAAGATACAAAGGTAAATAACTTTAAATCCACAGTAATGGAGTTCTCCATCTCCTCGGGAAAATATATATGAACAATCAAATGTAGAAAGTAAAATGCAGATATAGTTCCAGAGCATTTGCAAAACAGAGCAGAGACAAGTCAGTGAGGACTACTTAGGGGAGTGAAATGGCTATAATTAAGACTTAAAAGATTGTTTAAAAAGAAGTCACTAAGGAGATGAGTCCCTTTTGCATAAGAAATGACAAGATCTGAAGGCACAAAGGTAAGAAAT
Source organism: Elephantulus edwardii (assembly GCF_000299155.1). NCBI lineage: Eukaryota > Metazoa > Chordata > Mammalia > Macroscelidea > Macroscelididae > Elephantulus > Elephantulus edwardii. The sequence goes on along the minus strand of NW_006399825.1, from coordinate 1,014,134 downwards.
AGCCTGTTCAGAAAAAAGCAAAATTACACCATAAAAAGAAATAGGATAGCAAAGCTGAAGTGATGATGATAGGGAGATGAAGAACTCATTTATAGAGCTCAGCTGGAATGCTATCCTCACATTAAATAGGAACAAATTGTCATATAATACAAACTGATTATTTTTTCTTCTAGCCTGGACTCCACGTCCCATGTGTCTTTTACTGCTTGAGTCATTTCTTCTAATGGGACTTTGCCATGTTGTCCAAGTCAGTTAGGATATAATAAAGTCCTTGGGATAAGAGGGAGGTACTGAAAATAAACGTGGACTCAGAATGGCAGAATCATATATGTATTTTATAGTCACAAGTGGTAAGGAGTTGTGCTTCCAATCCAAGGCATACAGTTCAAATCCACCCACTGCTCTGAAAGAAGAAGATAGACAATCTACCCATCTGGTTTACAGTTTCTGAAAATCTGCTGGAGGTTACAGATGTTAGCAGGTTTGATGGGTGGCAATACATAGCTTCAGCAAAACTTACACGATGGATAAATTTTCATTCAAAATTATAATTTTAAAATAAAAGTGTTATAATCTATCTTTAATATTAAAACGTTGAATATATTAAAAATATAAGAAAGTAAACCTTTTAGATTATTGGCTCCACACTAATATATTTAAGCAAAATTATATTTATTTTACAGTAGTATATTTATACCAATTAATTACAGTAATATATTTATCCCAAAATTTGTCAAAACTTACTCAATAAACTATCCATAATTTATATATATTTTTTTGGCTGACTAGGTCTGTAATAAGGCTAGTGGAAATTATATGTTCAAGTCACATTTAAATGCTTACTTGGCTCTCTGAAGAGACTGGAATGGGATCGATGGGTTTGGTTTTTTTAAAAAGGTCATTTCACTTTTTACTATCTGTCAGTTCTGTTTATTTCCATAACAGGCTAGGTTTTGTGAGTACTTAATTTTGTCTAAGTAAAAAGTCATATTAAGCAATAATAACTTAAAAATCATGCACTACACAATGTCCAACTAAGAAAGATTTTAATTTTTTTTTTTTTAATCAGGACTTTTGTAAAGTCCTTTTGTCTTATCTGAATTACCTATAACTAAGCTATATCAGAATATTGCAAGTGGATAGCTTTCATAACAAATTTATTCTCTCAGTTTATGATAATGGAAGTCTAATATCCTAAATTAGGGTACTAGCTCTAGGGGAAGGCTTTCTCTCTCTGGCTCTGTCTCCTTTCAACAACTGTGTGGCCCGCTTTCCTTGGAGAGTTCTTTGTATCTTGACATTAATATTCATTCAGGTCTAGGATATTCTCAGTATAGAGACCCCAAGTGCAAAAAGTGCATTCCACTCTGGCTTTTCTTTCTTGGTGGTACTGAGGTTCTCCCTCTTTTGCCTCTTCTTTCCTTTAATCTCTTGTAAGTTAAAAGGCGATGCAGGCAACACCTAAGAGAAACTCCCCTTACATTGGATCAGTATTGTGGCCAGAGCAATGGTAATATCTTCCACCTGAATCTCCTTACATTTGATTTGTTGATCCTATCTGAGCACATCTCAAAGGAGGATTATATCACTGTATAGCTGTCAAACCATTAAGAGTTTTCCAAGTTGCTAAGAGAATACGCCATCCCCTTTTCCTTATGAACCAGGGTGAAGTCTCTCTCAGGGAGGAGTGATAGGGAATGGCAACGGACACACCAACAAAGGAGATTAATCAAAACTGACTTTGACAAGCACTGTGGCAATTGGACAATTAAAACAGACATTCGGATGGCGGGGAAGAAGAACAAACTGGGGAGGAGGGTGGAGAGAATGGTGCGGCAATGAAGGAGTGAAAGCCCAGAATCCCTATGAATGTTCATTGAAACTAATAAAATTTAATAATAATATAAAAAAAAAGAATTTTCCAAGTTGCCATATTTTTACAGGAGTTGCAAGGCACGAGTCATGATATATTTATTGATGTTGCTTCTGTGGATTCTTTGAGAACGGAGAAATATTCAGCTGACCTATTTGTGTTTTGTTCAATACTTTAGAAAAATAGAATTTTCATGGATCCTATATAAGTCAAAATAGTTTGACAGCTATATTGCATGGCTCAAATATTGAAAAATAAATATATATATCCTTCCAAGCTTCTAGTAAACTGTTGAAAGAAGTATATATGATGTGTAAGGTCTCAAGCCAAAGTATTTTGCCTAAGGCTGTAGGCTTGTTCTCAGCATAACACTGGGTGTTTATTTACAGTGATCAAAGAGAGCATGTGTTGGATCAGAAGTTACAGTAATAGTTTTCTTTAAAACTTCAACTCTCAGAATAAGTGTACTTCAAGTGTTGAGACACAAATAAAGCAGGCTTTAATTTTTTTTTAACGTTATGATATATACACATGTCACTGAAATTGGGAAAACTGGAGCAGAACATGATTGCTGCTTGGAAATTAAAGCTGTTTCTTGAAGTGGAGCAAGCAAGAAACAGAGAAAATCCTTTTAAAAGGCCACTTTGCCCCTGTCTTTCTCCATAACTAAAAGTTGGAGCTGTTTGCCAGGGAGGAGGCGAGAGCAAAGTTGGGGGTGAGGAGGAATGAGGGAGGAGGCAGTGGGGGTAGTTGTTTTTCTGTGCCTGCTGACGTCAACGAAATTGCCAGATGGCATTTGAATGCTTTGCAAAAAGACAGGAGCCTTTTATTACAGCTGTCACATGGGGTTTCATTCATTTGCATTCCCAGAAGTGGTCTAAAGCTTTCCTAACGGTAGGAGTAATGAGGGCTCTGTACCTTTAGAGACCCAGAGGGCCTTTTGTACGATGTTGTTACCTTAAGTGGCTCTGATAAGGGACACATGCTCAGAGAATGACATGTTTCACTGTCAGCTTCAGAGGGCCATGAACTACTCAGCTTCAATTAGGAATATAATGTGATCATTCAAAAAATATCCTCTCCAGAAGGCCTTTTGTGGATCTCGACAGCCTTGGAAACATACTCTCAGTAGCACCTGAATGGTCTCATATGAATGCAGCAGGATATTGGCCAGGAACGGGTTCTGTGATTTGAGCCTGAGACTGAAAATTACACTGTAGACCTGTGCACACGAGGTACTGCTTTGTTCTCCACCATTTCTCCCTCTGCTGCCTTGTCAGCCATAACTCCTTTTTTGAGGACGAGACCAAAAAGGAAAGAAAAAAAGATAACTTTGAGAAAATATAAGTCCATCTGTAGGAGCAAAAAAAGGAACTTTGAAATGCTAAGAGTTAATATTAGACACTGGCCTCAGAGTCACCCTACCAAGTCAGGTAAATCTGTGTCCTTCATACCTCAGTTTTTTCCATTGATGGAAATTTTAGTATTTTCCTTTAATGCCTAGCATTTCTCTAAGTTAATTTACTAGATTATAATGTGTATTTCTTTTGAGAAGTTTTACTTTTTAATAATGTACCACTATCTGGAATAGTTAATTGGGTAGATTGAGTTCTAGGTCTAACTTGAGAATGAAAAATAATTTGAAGTACTTATTATACCAAAGTAAAATGCTGTCACTGTTACTTTAGCATATATTATTCTCAGTAAATAATTTGACATATTGAGCCTGATTTGAGCCACACTACCCAAGGTGTTTTCTTCCTAATCTTTACCTGAAGTCAGTGTATATTCAGAGGGAGATGTTTTGACAGGAATAGTTCTTTGTGTTTCACTGAAATAAGCAGTATAAAATATATTAAGTCCATTTGAGTCTGGAGACTTGAAAAGCTTAAACATTAGCTTTTTGTATTATCTTACTTATACTAGCACGTTAATGACTTCTTGCTACTTTGGAACTGTCATCTAAAATTAGTGACAAAAATCTTAAGCCATTTATCAATGACAACATGTAACATGGATGTTAAGACCACTGACCTGAGTGTTCTAGAAACCTAGAATATTTTTTTTATGTGCTCTATTTTTGACTGCTAACCAAATTTTTTCAGTCCAAACTCACAAGCAGTTCCTCAGGAAAAAAGATCGAGCAGTGTACTTTTTCTTTCATATCATTTTTATTTTATATTGGCTTGCTTACAAAGTTGGTATACATTGCGTTTCACACTATCCTTCTTTCACATTGTGTTTCCTACACTCATTCCCATTCATTAGGCTTTATAAAGTTAATCATCATTCAACTATGGCCTCCATTACCTTGTTTTTCCAGATCCCTACCAGAGATTGAGCAGTATACTTTTGTTAAGATCACCATTTTATAAACCATATAAGGAAGTTCCATTCTGCCCTAAAGAGTTACTATGAAAAAATAAAATAAAAAGAGTTACTATGAGTCAGACTCAACAGCAACGGGATCGATTTTGGTTTAGTATTATACTGTTTTAAGGATCCCAGCTGTCACAGAAATACTTGGCAGCTCACCAAAAGGTTGTCAGTTCAAATTCACTCCGCAGCTCTGAAGGAGAAAGATCAGGAGAACTGCTTCTAGAAACATGTCAATTTATAAAATCCTAGTTCTAAGCTATGAGTAAAAATCAGTTCAAAAGTACTTAATAATTAGTGTGCTGCAAATGAAACAAACCAATATAGTAACTATTGCCATTTAAGGCAATATTTTCAATATTTTGCAAATGTAAATATTTGCAAGGGTGCCATTGGTGTTTGTGCATTCAGCTCATCCTGATTTTAATTTCTAGTTCTGCTTTAGTGTTTAGGGAAATTTAAGAGCAAGGAACTAACTGGTGAAGGTTATTAGTTTCATGCAGTACTTTTTTGCTCTCTCAGATCTTTTTTCCTCCTTAACTAGAGAATGCTCTGAATTGATTTAGTACAGGATAAAGATCAGTATCTTGTCTTTATGAGGAAATTACAGATCTGGGAGTAATTTGGAGTCTAAAGGACATAGCATCATTGACATCAGCAGTCAAGGAATAAACCTTAAAGAAGGCATTCAGAAACTTAATCCGAATAGGGAGTGTGCTACCAATAATAAAGGGAGAGATATAAGTATATATTCTTCACTCCATCTTCAGTCAGAATTCAGATTAGAAATGCATTCATAAATCTTATACCAGGAATATTGATTTTAGTTGCCACACAATTGATTTTTTTTTCTCATAGTGACCCCAGGTGTCAGAATTAAACTGTCTCATAGGATCTTCCGGTTGCAATTTTTTAGGAGAGCACATCACTAGGGCTTTCTCTTTTGGAAATTCCCATCAGGTGAATTAGAACCACCAACCTTTGGCTTAGCAGGGAGGTAGTCAACAATTGTGCCCTGGGGCACATAGGGACATAGTACTTATAGCGCATATTTGAACCTAGTCTCTTGTTTTTCCTGGTAATTACAGGTTTACCTATCAATGTTTTATGTCTCTCTAGCAATAAACTTTAAGAAAACTCAAGTAAGAACGGCACAGTGTCCTACTAGAGAGTGAGTGCATGTATGTGTGTCCCTGTTTTTAATGTAGTGTCATGACATATAATTCAATATTTTTTAGGCTGTCTTAAAGTCTAATCGTTCCTCAACCTAATTTAATAATACTTTTTAAAAAAATATATCAGAAGCTATTAGTATACAGTTACTTTGGTCTTGGTACCTCAGTGCCCATTCTATGACTCAGAATATAAATTTACAAGAGAGTAACCCCAGGAACAACTTCATCTGACATAAAAATACACCATTCTTATGCTAGAGGTGACATGCATGTACATTATTAGGGATCAGAGACCTTAAAGAGACAGGCTATTTTGTGCTGAGGCCCACAATTCTGATGGAGGGTATAGTAAAAGGTGTATTATTTCCCCCCTAACATCAAAAACTGTATCCTGAGTTGACTGAGAGTATTCATGTCTCTATAGAACTCATGCATGTTAATGTATCCCCTGAAAGCCTAATAAATAAACCAAAATGTCAGTGTATTAATTTTTCCTCAGAAATGCCAATGCCAAACAGATTGTAATACGCAAGTTGGTAATTTGTTTTCCAAGCAGTAAAATCTACCTGAGCAAACAAATCAGTGAGTTAAAGAATGCAGTTATTAATTCAGAAGACATTCTTATACTCTTAATGTATAGCATGCATTATGCTAAATCTGAGAGGTAAAGAGTTGGATTCAAATAAGCATTCTAGTAAAACAACTATGAGATATCTTACCCCAGCAAAAATAGCAAAATTTAACAGAACAAAAATCAACAAATTATGGTGAGGTTGTCGAGAAACTGGAACATTTACTCAATGCTGGTGGGAGCATAAAATGATACAACCACTCTGGAAGGCTATATGACGCTTTCTCAAAATGTTGCAAATAGAAATACTATTTGACTCAACAATTCCACTACTGGAAATATACCCCAAAGAAACCATAACCACCACCCAAGCAGATATTATGCACACCCACATTTATCGTGTCTTTGTTCAGAGTAGCAAAGAGTTGGAATGAATGGATAGAGAAGCGGTGGTATATTCACACAATGGAATACTATGCTGCCTTGAAAAACAAGGAACTCATGAAATATTATTCAAAATGGGAGACCCTGTAGGACATTATGCTGAGTGAAATATCTCAGTCACAAAAGGACAATACTGCATGGTGCTACTGTTGTGGAATGGGACTGACGTCAGGGTTGGGGTGAGACTGAGATTAAATAAATTATTTATACTGCATTGAAACAGATGAGGGAGAGAACTATTTAAAAGAGATATATGATTGGGTATAATGGTCATGACAAGAGTCCAGAATGAAGGCTGCATAGTGGAGTGGACTGGGGTGGGGGGACAGGGACTGTATAACAATGAAAGAATTTTTCTTTTACTTTTCCAAGAGTGAACTGGGGGTAAGGGGAGGTTTGGCAGGGAGAAAAGTATAACAATGAATGAATGGAAATCCAAAGTCTCTGTAAACTTTCATTAAAATTAGTAATAAAAAAAGCATTCTAATTATGAAGACATCAAACAGATCCTTTCAAATTAAGTACAGTGATTGAGATGTAAAGACTGAGTTATAGAAATACAAATGGTTAGTATATAAATTAGCTTGGGGCTGAGTGGAAGTCAAGAAAGATAATTTTAGAATAATTAAATGTTAATGGAGTAGGTAGAGTCCTTGGGTGCTATAGAACTTTAAAGAGCTAGTATGCTAACATTCTAGGTTTGTTCTGAGTTCAAGTATACCTAGAAGCACTTCAACAAAAAGCCCGATAATATACCTCCTAGAAGATCACAACTATTCAAAACCCTATGGAGTGAAGTTCCTGCAACAAACATGGCATCTCTGTAAGTTGGAGTTGGCTCAAGGGCTGTGGTGTTAGCCCTTAACTTAGCCCCCTCTAGTCTCCAATTACTTTCATTCAAGACATATGGTTTTGCAAATCATCAATAGCTGTAGGACTAGGATAATGGAGAGCTTCCCACATTGTGCTTCCCACACTGAGCAGCAAGACTTGAAGGCGACTGGACCCTAGTAATGATGGTGGAGAGACTGTAGCATTGCTGTTGGAGAATCTGTGGCTAGGTGTATCCGGAAGAATCCTGAGATAAAGGCCACAGTCAAGGTTTTGCTGTGCTTGCCAGATAATTAAGGGAAAACTTACTTGTAACTACTCTGAGGCAAACCGTGCTGGATGATTGAGGAAATCAGAGGCTTCTTGAATTTTGTGTTGCAGAACTGAAACCAGAAACTGGACTAATTGAAGAATTGTACCTTGGGATTGCTGGTGTAAAACCCAGATTTCCATTGGATGATATTCCTTGCCTCCCCCACTCTCCAACTTAATTCATTAATAAACCCTATTCTTAGTACCACAACTGTGAATAAAGTCTGTGTGTTCACAACAAATAAGCGAACTTCTTGCTGCTGGTGTTGCTCTAGAGGTACCAAGGGGCTGGGCTGTGGGATTTTTATCTGTTTTCTGCTCTGGGGTGTTGAGAAGCTATGCTATTCTCACTCCCTCTGGCCTTTTCAGAGAGGCACTCATAGCCTTGTGCCCCTGTGTTCCTTTTACAATGGAAGATGACAGATGGCAAGCAACTATAATAACAAAATGACAACAAGGAACACAATAACTGAAAGTGAACATAAGAATTGGACCACGAAAAGGACAAATAGATATGTCTTGGAGAAGGTGCAGCCAGAGCACATCTTGGAGGCAAGAATGTAGGAGCTTCATCTCACATACTTTAAGCATGTTGCTAGGAAAGGCTATTCCTTGGGGAAGAACATCATGCTTGGAAAGGTGGAGGGATGGTGACGGAGAGGAAGACCTTCAACCAGATTAATTGAAATAGTGAGTGCAGTAGTGGGCTCAAGTATGTCAGAGAATGTGAGATTGGCACAGGATAGGCCAGAGTTCAGATCTGTTGTTCACAGTCACTATGTGTCATTCTCAACTCCATGGCACCTAACAACAGCAACCACATAAAAAAATAGAAACTTAAAATTAAAACTCATTGCCATCAAGTCAGAACCAGCTCAGAACTGATGGCACTGAGTTTCTGAGGCTGTAAATCACAGAGGGGAAGATTGATATCTTTCTCCCGTGAGCTTCTGGTGGATTCAAACCATCGAGAAGTACCTTCTTTGGGCAACCAAAGCAAAAACCAAAGGTCTGTCATATAAAAAAATGAAGCAGAAATAACTCTATTCATGCTGAGATGTATGGTTAGAAACTAACATATGTGAAGCATAAATGAAGAGCGATTAGCAACTAGAGAATAAGGGTTAAGAGTCTAGTGAGAGATTTGATAAAACTTGGAGACAATAACTAAGTTATTAGAATAAGATAAGCAGATTTGGGGAATCCAGTGAAGTTAATTTGGACATTAGATATCGAGGAGCCATGCTGCATATCTCAAGGCAGTGTTTTGGGGGGAGAAAGTAGCTTAAAAGTTGTCACAGGAAAAGATGGTGTTGATCTGAAGAAATTATGTGAACAAATTTAGAATAGTATTCAAGAAAAAAGTTGAGTTAAAGTAAGAAACCTGGGGAAATCCTTTTGAAGATGTTGAAGGAGAGAAAATTCTAAAACAAAAACAACCGACACACATAAAAAAAAAAAAGAAAAAAAACACCCAAAGAATGTTCAGGAAATAGCAAAAGATATTAGCAGGCTATGATATCACATAAACTGAGGAAGAAAATTTAACAGAAAAAAAACAGTCACTAAGTACTTTATCATATTAGTGGTTACAGAGCAAAGAAGTTATATGAAAGATTGAAAAATATTCTTTGTATTTGGCAAGACCATTGCTGATGAGATCAAAAGTTGTTACAATCTTTGTCCTAGTACTCTGGCTTCAGTGGTAGGAGATTGTGATGTTAGCTTAAAAGTTGGCTTTTCTAGCCATTACCTTAGCCTTCTCTGGTCTCCAGTTACCTTAAATGCAGCCACAAAGTCTTACAAATCATCAGCAGCTGTGGGACTTGAATAAGAAAGAGTGCTTCCCTCACTGGGCAGGAAGAGTTGAGGGAGACTGGAGCAAAACACTGGTGAGAGCAAGACCCTGGTGATGGTGGTAGAGAGACTGTGGCACTTCTGTGGAGAGACTGTGTAATTTGAGGCTTCTTATATTTATGCTGGCCACAGTTAAAGATTTTGCTTGCCAGATAATTGAAGAAGAAGCTGACTTATAACTGCTTTGAGGCAAAATTTGCTAGATGATTGAGGAAACCAGGGTCTTCTTGAATTTGTCTTGCTGAACTGAAACCAGGATTTTTCCTAATTAAGGAATTGTGTGTGGGTTTTTGAAAATAAAAATTTTCTTTTATTCTGGTTTACTTACAAAATTTGTATACCTTGTTTTTCACACCAGATTTTTTCCATTTACTTTACCCACTCCTCCCTCTACCCAACAAAATTTGTGACCCTCTAATTATCCCCTGACCATCCTCATCCTGTACTCCTACCATAACCTCTTTAGAGCCTCATACCTGTTTTCCTAGTTATCTATTTCTGCACTAAAGGTATTTTAAAATATTTGCATAATTTGAGTCCTTACACTATGCTGAGTACTAAGATTATGAACATGAAAATAATTGTTCTTGCCTGCAAACTAACAATCTGGCAAGGAATTTAGTCACAAACAATTAACAATAGTACAGCATGATAATAGATGTTTGAACAAAGTGCTGTGGAGGCTTCCAGGATGAAGTGATTAATTTGATGTCAATGTAGGAATGAGACTAGAATCATTTTATGTTTTAAAGTGGGATCTCAGTCATTAATATAGAGAAAAAATATAGCAGAGAAAAGAATGATGCCTTGTAGTTGCACATTTGGGGAGATGATTAAGGTTGCCTAGAAAGGAGAGAGATTAACTGGCTCATGGAAGAGAAGACTGGTTGTGGTTCAAGTAGAAAAACAGCATTAGGGATTATATTTTAAAATCCTGAAGAGCATGCCAAGAAATGGAATCTTATTCTATTACTTTTGGAAGCCATAAAAAAAAATTACAGAACAGAATGCTGATATATTTACAGTAGAAAAAAAACCCACAAAAACAGAACACCAACACCTAGTTTGTCATAGGAAAAAATTACAAGTAGGAAGAAAGTGGAGCCATCTTTGTATGAAATAATGAGGGATGGATTAAGGCAGGGATTAAGGGATTTTAGCTGGAAAAGTACATGATAGAGACTCAAGTAGAAATGCTAAGGACTATTGCTAACCAGTTTTATGCCGGTGATGCAAAAAAATTTTTTTAAAGAAAAAGTCAATGTATCCAGTTGTGGGTAAGTAAATTTCTTATTAGTCAATCTAGGCATTAATGGAGAAAAAAAGGTTTCAGAACGTGGATGAAGTATTCTTTTTTTTAAGAAGTTAGGTATGAACTTCCCAGGAAATATCTGAATAAAGATGCCTTGGAATAAAGGGCACATAAGGAGCTTGGCACCCATAGTGGATAGGGAAGTTGTGCAGTTTACCGGTGACTCAAGTGGGGAAAGATGGGCAATCTTCTGGCATTTACAGCCTCTGAAAACCTGCCTGAAGGTCAGCTCTGAGTTGGTTCTGATTCAATGGCAGTAAATAAAAGTGTGTGAGGTTGTGGGGGGGGGGGAAGGGGGGGAAGGGGCGGGTGGAGAAGGAAGAAGAGAGAGGAAAGAGAGAGAGAATAGATATAAAACACAAGAGAGGAAAGAGAGAGAGAGAATAGATATAAAACACAAGATATAAACTTCAAGCCTGAAACTCTAAGGAATGTCCATTTGATGGCTGCATATTAACAGGCATTCACTCTAACACTGGTGAGAGCTGAGAGGAAAGGGCATAGACGAAGATGAAGAAAAATAATGAAAAGGGATGACAATTAAGGCAGGAAGAGGAGCCAGCCTAGCAGACAGAGTGCTTTCTGGGAGAGGCTGGAGAAGAGCCAGATCAGAGTCAGAGCCAAGGGAGTGGAAGCAGGCGTGGATGCTGGGCGTCAAGTAATGTCTAGTGGCTATGTGAGACAAACCCTGAGATAGTACAATCAGATATTTTAACTATTGGTTGCATTTTTATAGAGAATATTATTTTGCCAGAAAGAGAAATCTGATTGCAGTGGGTGAAAGATTAACTACATGAAGAGAAAGGGCGACAGTGAGAGGAGAGCTCTCTCTGCAAGGGATTTGATACAAATGTTCTGCTGTTTTAGCGGAGATATTTCCAACTTTAATGAAAAGAAAACTTTACTCAGACTAACTGTAGTAATAAATGAACATTTATCATCTCCTATTAAAACAAGGGTGCTCTGGAGGTCTAGTGGTAAGAAGCTGTGCAGAAATCCCAAAGCACATGGTTCTAATTCACCAGCTTTTCTGTGGGAGAAGGATGGGCAGTCTTATGACATGTGATTTACTGCTTCTGAAAACTGCTAAAGATTCAGCTATGAGATGGTTCTGACATGAGGGCACAAAAGAAAATATGAAGGCTAAAGAAGGAAAGTCTTCCAGTGGCTCTTGACATTAAGAAACTAGACATTTTTATTCTCTCTGCTATGATGCTATCTATAGTAGTGACTTCATCCTAAAGCTTATTCCACCTCTGATCAATAGATGGCTGCCGGCAGTAACAGGTTTGCTTGTTCACATGGGAGAGGAGATGGATTTCCTTTCCTGGAAGCACTAAGCAAAGATCATATCGTGTCTCATGAGCCCTCATTGACTCAGCTTGAAGGTTGTAATTACTACAGCTGCCTTAGAGAGTCAATTGTGACATCTACTGCATTTACTATGAAACAAGTTTAGGAGGTGTTTCTGGATCTTTCTGAATCTATTGGTGTTGATACCAAATGCTATAGGACTATCATAGTCTATAGGACATAGTCTATAGGACAACCACTGTGATGGTGTCTTGGTTCAGGAGTTGTGAGCGATATTTGATGGTATCTCTCTGAGAAGATGTGGTAAACTTCTGGTTATCAGTTCAGGGAGTGGCTGAAGTCAGTCATGAGATAATATAATAAAATCATGTTAGAAATAGTAGAATTAGTACGAGCATGTTTTGGAACTATTTTTAGTTAGACCTCATCCTGTTATTTTTAACTGGGAATATCCAAATATGTATTGTTGGGGTTGTTGTTATTAGCTGCTGACTAATGGTAGCCCTGACTCACGGTGGCCCATGTGTGTCAGATCCATAGTGGATCAGTGCTGTAATCATTATAGAAGATGGCCATGATTTCTTCTGTGGAGCTGCTTGTGGGTTCAAACCACCAACTTTTAGTTATCACCCGATTACAACCTGCTTGCGTCATCTTAGCTCTTATTCTATGTTCACTTTGCTCTTTCTCTTGCCCACAAAACTAGCCTCAAAAGAGATTCATCGCTTCTGTTATTTATTTGCTTTAAGAAAATTTGCTTATTTGTTTCTATGGGATATTTTAATTAAATGTTTTGTTCCTTTAATTGAATGCCAGGTTTGAACTCCCTAGGGAGTGCTGGGGTCCTAGTGATTAAAGAGTTGTGCTGTCAGCCCGAAGGTAGGCAGTTCAAATGCACCAGACCACTGCAGGAGAAGGATAGACAGTCTCTTCCCTTGTGATCCATAGCCTCATAAAATCTGCTGGAGGATTAGCTGTGAATTAGTTCTTGCTGAACAACAGCACATGCCAACAATTTCAAATTGATATAAACCTGCCTTCAACTGACAGAATAGCAGAAGAATTTGATACTAGTTTTCCCCCAGACCCTTCCATCTGAGATTTTAATAAGTTCTATTTTTAACCAACAGTATTATTGTTATTGACACAGTGACTTCAAAAATTGGCTTAATGAGGGAGCTCTGGTGGCCTAGTGGCAAGAAGCTGCACTGCAATCCCAGAGGTACGCAGTTCAAATCCACTAGATCCTCTACTGGAAAAGGAGGAGCAATCTCCTCCTGTACCAGTCAGATCCAACTTGACAGTAAACACACACACACAATGGCTTAATGCAACAGCAGTTTAGAGAATGGCACAAGATCTGGCAGAATTTCGTTCTCTTGTACTAAGAGTCAATAGGTTGGTAAGAATCAAATCAGACTCAGCGACCCCTAACTAACAACAGCACTAACAGCATAAGATTATGATGTAAAAAAATAAATAAATTCTAGAATGACTTTGTCTCCTTTACATTGATCTTTGCTTTAAAGAATTGCTGCTGAATCTCTATAAATTTCTTACTTTTCACATTCTTAAATATGCTGTTACTTCTATACTAATAATATTGGGACATTTTTCGTTGAAAAAGCGCTTACATCATCAAGGAAGAAAATTCACCCTAAATCCTGATTAATTCATTGTTGTGACCAAATGACTTATTTTCTTCTTTTATTTCCTCCCTGATTCAGCAACAGGTCCTACTACTTGCTTCCAACCAGTCGGTGTGGCTGTGTATAAGGAGTGGGACATCATTTTGTAGTGTTCCTCCTATAAAACCTTGATTGTTCTTTTAATGTGTGCCTACTTAATATTTTGGTGAGCTCCAGGGTCAGCTGAAAAGTAAAATAATCATATTTTTTAAAGTTTCTAATAAAATTCTGATCTTTATAAGATTATACCTGAAACCAGATTCTTAAGTTGAGGTAATTAGCTCAGACTTGTAGACAGACACATAATAAAATGTTATGTTTATTACCACCTAAAAGGGAAATGAAGACAAATGCTTTCTAATTAGCAACAGAAGTCTCCAGGAGAGCCTTCTTGTTTCTTCTCTTCCAAGGGCACATTATGGTAAGATACCTGGTTTAAATATAGGAAACAGAAAGAATAAGTAGCATTTTTGTTGATGGAGAAATATTTAAAAGTCCAGCCTAATCTTCCCTAAGACTTAGTTCTGGGAAGGGTCTAATTTGACATTTACAAAAAGATCTGAAGGAAGGGAGTGTAGCATGAAACTGGAGTGTGCAGATGACGTTAACAAGTTGATTATGAGAGCCTAAGCTGATAAAAATTAGTTGAAGCAAGTTCACAAAACTAGTGATATGTAGCCAATTTGCAAAAGTGTTTTCATGTAAAAATGAAAGACTTGACATTGGAACAGTAACTCAAAATACTAATGGACAGTTTAGCATGGTGATTAATAGTATATGATTGCAGATAAAAAGTGCCTGAATTTGAATTCCGCATCTACTTTGTACTGTTTGTGCAACTTGGTCATGTTACTCTTTGTGTACCATTTTCAAACTTTGAAAGTAATACACTTTACAATATACATTTCCAGAACTATCTTTTAGTCTATCTAAAGTTCCACTTGGGAAATGTAACTTTTCTCCAGCTGCATTTCTCTAGATTGAAATGTTACACCCTTGTTCTTGTTGTCAGGTGCCATAGAAGAGTCAACCATGACTCTCTGGAAACCTATGAACAACAGATCAGAGCCTTGCCCTATCCTGTGACATCTTCTCAATCTCTGCTGTTCTTAATCCTATAGTTACAGCCACTTTGTCACACTCCATCTGTTATTCCATATTGTTGAAATTCTTTTTCTGACCTTCACCTTTATCCAAGGACTGTCCCCACCCCGCGGCACCCTTCCCCCCACCCCCCCACCAAGTATGTGACGTGACATTTCTCCATCTTTGTCTCTAAGGAACAACCTGGTTGTACTTCCTTCAAGACATAGTTTGTCTTTGAGCAATCCATGAGATATTTAGTATTCTTTGCTAATACCACAATTAAAACACATAAAATCTTCTGAATTATTATGCATTATTCATTGTCCAACTTTGAAATGCATAGGAAGCAACTGAAAAGACCAGGGGTTAAATCAGCCACATCTTAATCCTTGCTCATTAGCACTTTCGAGTGGTCCTTGAAAGCAAATTTTCCCAATACCACACGTTTGTTTGTTTGTTTGTTCTGTTGGGTTTTTTTTTTTTTCATACTTTTAATGAACATTTACAGAGATTTTGGATTTCCATTCATTCACTGCTGCACTTCTCTCCCCGCCCAGCCCTCCCTCCCACCCCAGTTCACTCCTCTCTTTGAAAAGTGAAATAAACACTCCCTGGTACACAATACCACACGTTTTGATTCCTTATTGCTGCTGCTACTATTACTGTGGGTACTGATTGTGAATCCAACTAAAATGAAATCATTAACAACTTCATTTTTTTCCTCCCATTTCTCATTGTTGCTGTTGTTATGTGCCATCAAGTCATCGGTGATTCAGCGACCCTATGTCCAACAGCTCTGAATCTTGCCCTATCCTGAGCCAGTCTCACTGACTCTTGACACACCAAACCTCATTGCCCCAGTCATCATGTCAGTCTATGTCATCTGGGGTCTTCCTCTCCTGCTCTGTCCCTCTACCCCTCCAAGCATGATGTCTTTCTACAAGAACCAGTCCCTCCTGCCCATGTGTCCAAATTATGTGAGAGACAGAGCTTCAAAATCCTTGCCTCCAAGGAGAAACTCGGTTTCATCCTCTTCAAGGCAGACATATTTGTTCTCCTGGAAGTGCATGGTATGTTTTAAGACACTTCTCCAGCACCACAACTCAAAGGCATCAATGCTACTGTCATCCTTAAGCCCTTACTTTTTGTTGTTGTTGTTTCTGCCAAAGTTTGAAATAGTAGATGATTAAGACCTCTACCTCTAATTTCAGCCTCACTAACAATTTTTAGAAAATAAGCTAATTTCCTATTTTTTTGCTTGTTTGTTTGCACTTTCCTTTCTTATTGACGGAAATATATGGAATACAACTGAGCAAACACTTACTGACTTGTGGTTCTTTGGTTTTGTCCTTTTCTGGTCATTCTGACACACTGAGTTTGTCAAAGGAAGTAATTATATGAATGTAACATGCTCAGGTTTACCCTGGAAGATGTATATGTTCTGTCATATATGAGAGAAAATATTAATAATTAATAATAAATATTAATAAATTAATATTTTAGTTAAGTACAGAAAAATAAAAATCTATTACAAACATTGTATATGTTTTACCTGTCTTATATATTTTTCATATATCCTCACTGAATCTTATAAAAACCACTTAACAGAAAACAAAACCTTAAGTACACTGAAAAGTGAGGAGATGAAGGTCTCCCCACTCTTTATTAAGTGAGTAGGGGAGAAACTGAAGAGACCTGAAATCCATGTTATGAAGAAAAGACTTGAGTGTTGAGCCTACAAGAGTTATGTGAACTCAAGATTTTGAGGGCAATTCCAAGAAACCAGGCATCTTACATTTTAATTGTGAGTATGTTCACAACAGGTTTGAGGCTTTGAACACAAATGAGCGAAGACCATATGAGTTGTGGGAGGATATCAAGGGTATCATCCAAGAAGGGTGCAAACATTCATTACAAAGATAGAGGAGGAAGAAAAGACGAAAATGGATGTCAGAAGAAACTCTGAATATTACACTGGAGCACAGAGAAGCCAAAGCAGAAGGAAAATTTCAAGATATTAAGAGATGAATAGAAGATATCAAAAGGCAGCACAAGATGACAAAGAAAAATATTACAGGGAAATGTGCAAGGAGCTGGAGTTAGAAAATCAAAAGGGCCAAACTCGCTTAGCATTTCTTAAGCTCAAGGAACTGAAGAACAAGTTCAAACCTCAAGTTGTTATAATCAAGGATGCTTTAGGCAGAATATTAAATGATCCAGGAAGTATTAAAAGAAGATGGAAAGAATATACTGAGTCACTATATCGAAAGAAATTGGCAGACAGAAGAATTTAAGAATTTAATGAAACAACATATAAACAAGAGTCTATGGTGATGAAGGAAGAAGGTCAAGCTGCTTTGAAGGAAATAGCAAAAAATAAGACCCCAGGAATAGAAGGTACACGAATTGAAAAATTTTCAACTAACGGATTCTGCCCTGGACGTGTTCACCAAGTTATGTCAAGAAATCTGGAGAACAACCACTTGGTCAACTGACTGGAAGTGATCTATATTTATTACCATTCCAAAGAAGGGTGACCCAACAGAGTGTGGAAACTATAGAACAGTATCATTGATTTCACATGCAAGCAAGATTCTGCTGAAGATTATCCAATAATGACTGGAACAGCACATCAGCAGAGAACTGCCAGAAGTCCAGGCTGGGTTTAGAGGGGTTGTGGTACTAG
>NW_006399825.1:985616-993682 GCF_000299155.1 Elephantulus edwardii | reverse complement strand
CCACTACAGAGTCAGCTATGAGTCAGTTCTGAGTCAATGGTATATAACAACAGTAGGAAGAAATTATGAAACTTATTTATCAATTCCACATATACATTTAATACACAGAGACACAAAAAAATTAAGTGATACCTACCCTTCTTCAACATTTCAAGAACCACTCCAACCAACAGCAAATTGCATTTCTTCCTTTCATTTATCACTATGTTTCCACTTTGCTGGGGAAAAAAGAAAGATATTTTGATTACTTTACTAACAGACCAAAGTAGTATTAGACAAATTTCACTCCTTTTCTTTAGCATAAATAATGTGTACCAAATTTAATTCTCATTGCTACCAAATCAGAACCAACTTGTAGCTGACTTCCCAGCTGTTTTTCAGAGGCAGTAAATGGAATACTATGCAAAACGCAGGAGCAATAATTTCACAAATTACTACCTAACTTGTGAACTTAAGGAAACAATGGAAGTTTTACTAGTGTTCAGGTCTTTCATTCATAAGATTGCTATGAGTCATCTACAACTCGGTGGCACTGAACAACCACCTAACTTGGGAGAGTATTATGCTAAGTGAACTCAGTCTTATAAAGACAAATATTGTATAAGACCATTATCGGGGACCAAGTACAAGGATCCAAGGAGGAGGGGGAGACAGAGGGATGAGGATGGGTGAGGGTCGGGGAGGGGAGGTTTAATCATAGGGTTGCACAAATTGATAGGTGGAGGGAGGAATAGGTAAAGGAAAGGGAAAGATTCTGTGTGAAAAACAATGTATTTGATCTTTGTAAGTAAACTAGCATATTTTTTTTAAAATAAAGATTTAATTTTAAAAATTTTTAAAAAATGTTGATTTTTTTCGTTCCATCATTTATACTCTTATTTTTTCATTACATTGATTGTGATACCCACAATAAAATCACAAATTTACCACATCCTTCCTATAGTTTTTATCTCCATTAATTTTTTTTCTTGCTTTAAGGTCTTTATCCTTGGGCAAATGCTACTCTTTTAACCCTATATTGTAGATTATTCTGTAGAGTGTTTGTCTGGTACCACTCACCTGTTATTATCTGGCTGAAAGTTCAGCCCTGGGATTCTCCTTAGGATTTCAATGTTTGATTTTGTTTTTAAGAAGTAGACCCTATGATATTCCCCTTACCTGGCCGCATCCCCCGGGCCCCACCACCACTTCCCCCACCACTGGGCCCCTGTACACTTTTTACTAGTTATCCTTTTGTTTTTAACAATAATGGTCGAATACAGTATTTATCATTCTGAGATTCAGTTCGCTCAGCATAATATTCTCCAGTCTCTCCCAAGTTACGTGGCATTTTTCTTTTACCCATTGGTCTCTAGATTGTCTCCGATCCATTCTCTAGTTTCTAGTTTCTTCTACCTCTCCCATATTTTCCTAAAGATCAATCTCATAATTCTGAAGACGTTTATTTAATTTTTTTATCTACTTTGAAGATTGATAAGGATGGAATAGTGACACAGTCTTTCAGGGAATTCATTGTCTAACTTTTTATGTGAAAAAAAATGCATTGACAAATACAGGACTTTTGAGACATGCACTTTAGAAGAAACTGCTTTCACTTTGGAAAAACATTTTTTTTCTTTATCATTATAATCAAAGAACAGTAGTAATCCATCCACAGGGTCCTCTCCGTCCCTTCTTTTACCATCTGGCCTTCTTGCTTTGGGGCAGTAACTATCATTCTTTCATCTTCAGAGGTATTCAGTTAATATTCCTTGGATAAATGAAATAGAAATGGACATTGCCTCAGTCTGTCCATATTTTGTATTTTTATCCACACACTGATATAATTTGTCTTTTAGAGATATTTCATATACTTAAAATAGAGTATATTTGTAAGAAGCAAATAAAATTGTTTTCATACCTCTTATAAATGGTTACATACAATTTTGTTAACACCAGAATTTTATCGCCATTTTATCACCATTTTTAACACCAATTTTATCACTAAACGACCGAATTATATTTTTTAATTGATATTTAACTAAATACTTTAAAATATAATCTATATGTTAAGAATCTTCATTGTTTAATTTATGATATATATTATGAAATTAATGAAATATGAACTTAGTAGGTTTTAAAAATATATTTATGAAATATATAGTGTACTGAACTAATTTGGTTACTGAAATATATAGTGTACTGAACTAATTTGGTTACTGAGACTATACAAAAAACAATTTCCAACAAGTCAGTCCCAACTTACATTAACCATGTGAGACAGAATAATCTCCCCATTGGGTTACCAAGACAGTAATCTTTATGAATGCAGATTGTTAAATATTTCTTTTGCAAAACTGGTGGAGTTGAACAACCAACCTTTATACTAGCAGTCAAGCACGTAACCACTGCACCACCAGGACACTTTGACAGCATGTTGTTGTTATCGTTGGAGTCTACTATGACTCGTAGTGACCTTATGACTAACAGATATGCACTCTGTCTTATCCAGTGCCATAACCTAAAAGCAGACATTTCAGATCCACCAGCTGCTCCTCAGAGAGAGATAGACCCTCTCCTCCTGTATGATTTACAGCCTTGGAAAATCTGCTGGAGTGTCAGCTGTGAGCCAGTTCCACTGCATCAGGGAGCTGATTGTTGTTAGGAACCTTCAAATCAGTTTCATCTCATAGCAGTCTTATGAGAACCCCAAAATCCTGTACCTTTCTTACGGAAACAGTCCCTCACTATGTTTAAATCCATACTGAGGCACTTGGTCAATCCACCTAGTTGACTATCTTCCTCTATTTCATTTACTCTCTATTTTACAAACCATGGTGCCCTTTTCCAGGGTCTGGCCCCTTCTGAAAACATACCTAAAGTATATGGCACAACGTCTCATCATATTCATTTCAAATAAGCATTCTGTCTGTACATCTTTAATGAGAGTTTTATGTATTCTTTTGCCAGTCCATGGTAAACTCAGTATTATTCACCAGCACTATTATTCAAATACACCAATTCTTCCCTTTTTCTTTTTCATTATCCAGCATTCACGTGTGTATGAGGCAATTAATTGTATGACCTTAATCAGGCACACCAAAGTCCTCAAAGTGAAGTCATTACTATTTAATACTGGAAGAGATCTTTTGCCGTAGGTTTACCTGATGCACATCTTTTTCTTTCTTAGATGCTACTTCCCTGGATGTTTCTTGTAGATCCAGTAAAATAAAATCCTTAAAAACTGCTATATTTTCTCTATTTATCATGATACTGATTATTACTTCACTGAAATCATAAACCAAAACAAACTAAACCCACAACCATTGGGTTGATTTTGATTCGCAGTTATCCCTGTTTATCTCTATGGGAAAAGCAGCTTGTCTTTTTCCTGCAGAGCAGCTGACATATTTTTTGTTTGTTTGTTTATTCACTCATTGTTGCACATTTTCTCCCCACCCATACTCCACTTTGCTATGCATCTCTCATTCCAGATTGTTGTCATACATTTAATGTCTAATCATATATTCCTTTCAGACAGTTCTTCCCTTCCTCTGTTATTTCCTGTTCTCCCCTCCAATCCCCCATATCCGTCCTATTTTATAGCAGTGGTTATGCACTATTTGTCCATCTATGAGCTGAAATATTTGAACCTCTGACCTTTCAGTTAGCAGCACAACATGAAACACACTGTGCCACCAGTGAGTGTGTGTGTGTTGTGTTTTATTTTTTAAAGAGCAAGTCAGAACCAGCTCATAACTGGCACATCAACAAGTTTTTAGAGGCTGTCAATTGCACAGCTAGAGATTACTCATCAATCTCCCTCAGAGGCCCTGGAAGATTTGAACCACCTGCCTTTGGGTTGGCAGCACAACTTTTAACCCATTAGGTCACCCGAGAACTCCCTTTTGAGCACAGAGCCACTCAAATGTTTACACTCTGGGCAGATACTACCATAAGAATTAAAAAAGATTGCGTTCCCTTAGACAAGTGGCCAAATCTAATATGACTGCTGGGAGCTCTTTAAGAGATTGCAGAAGGGACAGAGAAAATATTGTGGACAGCATAAAGAAACGGTAATACAGACATCAGTATATTGTCTTTTCATGTCCCTTTATATTCATTTGGAGGGACATCATGCTTGGGATGGTGGAGGGACAATGCAGGAGGGGAAGGCCTTCTATGAGGTGGATTGATTCAGTGACTGGGGTAATTGTGATGGGTGTGTCAGGGGCAGTGTAATTGGCACAGGATAGAGCAGGGTTTAGAGCTGTTGTACATAGGGTCACTATGAGTCGCAAACAACTCAATGGCACATAACAACAACAACAACAACACAAATACAATGAGTTTCTTCAGTGTTGCTTTGATTCTTTTCTTGCTGTTTGTTCATTTTCCCACTATCCTGTTTGCCCATTGTTGCAGGAGCCTTCATTAGTTCTGCCTCCTTCTGAAGCACACCTTAATCTTCATTAAGCACTGAACATCAATTCTGTCATTCTTCTTCTCAGACTTCTTTTATCACTGAAGAATTAGAAAACCTTATGGGCATCTGACATCTAACTTTGTACTTCCTTTTCCAACTTATTCTCTGCTAATTACAAGTAGAAACATGCTCTTCCTAAGAGACTCATCTACTTATGACTAACACCTTCATCTACTCTCATTGTATCTGTTATTCAGCCATAATCTCCATTCAAATAGCTTTTTTTTTTTTTTGCCCCCACCCTGTTAGGCCCCTCTCTTTTCACTTTGCTGCCTTCATTCTGGGTAATACTAGGAAATACATGAGTCTATTTCCCATCTCAACTAGGCGTTTAAGCTTTGCCTGAGAATCTAGCTGACTTTATTTCTCTTTCATATGTCTGTATTTTCTGTTTTCCTTTCTACCTTCAAACTCAGTGTGTCTGCAAGGAGCTCATTGTCTCTTTTAAAAAAATAAATAAAAGCCCAGGCATAAGAACTTTAACTCCTCATTTCTAAATCTACAAATAGCCTTCTTACTAACTGTCATCATAGGAAGGCTGTATCTCTCTTATAAAGGACTGATTTCTCTAGCACTATTTCTTTTTCTTGGACTTTATCTACTTGTCACCCCACTGTCTTTATGGTATTTAAGCACTTCACACTAGGAGGCTGCCTCCTTCAACACTTGCTACTTGCTGAAGTGTTCAGCAACTCTTTAAACACAGAATTTCTGCCTCTGAGTACTCTCATGTTGCTCTCCACCATTTTAAGGCTACTGCTTGCAAAAATCATATTTACACTATCTCTATTGTCATATAGTTTTATCCTTACTCATTTCACTGTATTTTACCAGACAGCCTCATGGCTTTGCTGGCACCATACTCTCCAGTGCTACCAGTGACTTCCAGAAACTAAACTAATAGACATTTTTCAGAACTTGTAAATCTCTCAAATGCTTTGGTCACTACTGATCACACCTTCCTCATGGTTCAACATATATCCTTGGCCCTGTTCTCTTAGGTTTCAGTTGTTCCTTTCTGTGCTCTGTTGTTATTTCTTCTTGATCCTTAAAAGTTGAGATTGACCCTTGACCCTCTTCTCTTCACACCTGTCACTGGCCACATGTTATTGAAACTGGTATCTGTCTGTCATTGATGCTCAAATTTGTGTTTCCTATTTAGTCGTCAATTCTGATATGCAAAATGAATCATCCTGTGGCCATCACAATCTTAGATAAAATTTAATAACCCCACATCTTTTTAAAAACTTACTCATCCTTTAATCCCTAGTTCAGTGAAAGGTTCTAAGCTATCATATGCCCAATACATGTGGGAGCTGAAAGTCAGTGCTGACTCCCTTCTCCTTAAATACATGATAATAATGACACTAAGGTAGTCTCTCACTCTATTTTGACAATTCTGTTGTCAGTTCTGGCTTAAGTAGAATACCTCTATTTTTTAATTTCATTTTCATGATTATTGCCTTTTTTGCCAATATCTTTATATTACTCTGATCTTTGAACATCTACAACTGAACATCTGAGAATGCTGATATCAACAAATGACATATTGCAATGTTGTTAGTCCTATTATGAATGATAAGACCCAAAAAATGCTTCTAAGTATTTGTGTCATAACTCTCATTGTTATGAGTATAGGGAGTTTCTGTACTCTTCAGGGATTTCTCACCAACCTTCATAGTTTAGTCATAGCTCTTGAACAGGCTCATATTCCTATCATGATCTTTCTCTCCTTCCAGGCCCTTTAATTTATTTTTTTTTTCTCACTAGAAACCACTTACATAAAGCCTTAATCTCTACTGATTTTTGCCATGTATGCACCCAGATACAAATGAGTAGTGGCTTTCTTTTTCAGTACAGCATTATTTCTTCTCCTTGATTAGTAGATATTCCAGAATTGGGTGTTTTGTGCTTTTTTTTTTTTTTTTTACTTCCTTTTATTACTATTTCGGGGGGAGGGCGCTTAGACACACCTTGGTCTTTTTTATAATTGGGATTTCAATGAACGATTATAGAACTTGGGTTTCCATTCATTCATTGTTTCACATTTAATGGTTAAATAACATATTTAATATTGAGCTTCTTGATAACCAGGACAAAAGGAAAGAATTATTTTTACTAAAGAAGGAAATAAGTCAGTTCATTTAGCAAACTTTATTCCAAAATTAAATTCCACATATAATAGCCAAGTGTTCTGAATGTTTTAATTTCTCCTATGAAAAAAATATTAAACACTTCACGAGTTTGTGTGTCATCCTTGCACAGGGGCCATGTTAATCTTCTCTGTGTCGTTCCCTTTGTAGTATATGTGCTGCCAAAGCGAGCACAAGAATTGGAGTTTTATTTTAGGGGTTTTTTGTTGTTCTTTTTTAATTAGTATGTGTGTGTGTGTGTATGTATGTATATATGCATATATATGTGTATATATGTATATATGGTTTTTTACAGCATGTTCTTTCCATTTAATTTTTCCCTATTCATTCATTGTTGCACATTTTCCTCCCTGCCAACCCCCCCAATTCATTTTTCTCTTTGAAGAAAAAAATATTCTTTCATTGTTATACAATCCCCCCAGTCCACAGTCCACTCTTATATGCATTTCTTTTTCTGTAACCTTGTCATAAAAATAATACCTAACCCTATATTCCTTTTAAACAGTTCTCTCCCTCATCTGTTTCAATGCAGTATACATTATTTATCCCCTCTTTTCTTGGTTCCCCCAACCCCGATGTCAGTCCCATTTTATAACAGTGGCGCTTTGCAATATTTGGCTTTTTGTAATTGAGAGTATCGGAGTTTTGGAGGTTTTTAAAGTCTAATTTTAATCTGTAACTCCAGCATCCCTTTATTACAATGCATACTTCTTTTCTCCTGATTTTTTAGTTTAATTATTAGAACAAGCAATTTTGTTTTAAAACTAAATGTTTTGTTTTGCTTCCATATTATTTCCTTTAAAGGATTATCTTGGACACAGCAATAAGCCTTTTTCACATGAATTTAATGTACAAAATTGAACAAAGAGGGTATAAGTTGTATAAGGAGGTGTTTGCCTCCTAGTTCTTAACAGTATGGGCGGTTTAAAGAACAGAAATATATTTTCTCAAAGTTTGGGAAGCTAAATTCTTAAATCATGTTACTAGCCTTGTCCGTTCCTAGGTTACTGACAGTTCTTTAGGCTCCTAAGTCCATGGCAATTCTAATATGACATCTTTCTTCCCCAATGTGTATATCTCTGTGTTTAAACTTTATATCTTGTAAGTCAGAAGTAATTAAATGTGAAACAAACCTTACTTGTTTGTGATCTAATGAACAAGAGGAAAAACAACCTCTTTTTTTCCAAACAGGAATATACTCACAGGTATTGAGCCTGGGATTCCAGCACAAGTTTTAGAAAGAGGCACCTGAGCCCATAATAAGAGTTTTAGAATATGTTACCCATGTACGTCCACAATTACTCATTTTTAACATTACTGATTTCAAATTTTCTAGGATATTCTGGGATTAAACGCGTTGTCGTCATCGTTATGTGCCGTCGAGTCGTTTGCGACTCATAGCGACCCTATGTACAACAGCCTTAAACCCTGCTCTATCCTGTGCCAAT
>NW_006399825.1:984311-985516 GCF_000299155.1 Elephantulus edwardii | reverse complement strand
CCAGAGGAATGTCTATCTGTGCTTCATTGATTATGCAAAGGGGATTGGCTGTGTGGATCATAACAAACTGTGGCTGACTCTGAGAAGAATGGGAATCCCAGAACACTTGATTGTGCTAATGCGAAACCTATACTTGTACCAAGAAGCAGTCATCAGAACAGAGCAAGGAAACAAAGCATGGTTCAAACTTGGGAAGGGTGTATTCCAGAGATGTGTCCTGTCTCCATACCTTTTCAACCTGTATGCAGAACAGATCATCTGGGAGGCTGAGCTCTCTATGAGGAGAAATGCAGCATCAGGATTGGTGGAAGATCTAACAATAATCTGCCTTATGCAGATGACACAACCCTGCTTGCTGAAACCGAGGAGGACCTGAAGTGCTTGCTGCAGAGGGTCAAGGACTGCAGCCTTCAGTATGGACTGAGGTTCAATGTCAAAAAGACAAAGATTCTCACGACTGGACGAATTGGCAGCATCAAGATGGATGGTGAAGAGATAGAGATTGTTCACAGCTTTAGTCTGTTTGGCTCCACAGTCAACACTCTTGGCACCAGTAGCTAGGACATTAAAAGACTTATTGCGATGGGAAAGTCTGCTGTTAGGGATCTCTCTAAAGTACTGAAGAGCAATGGTGTCTCTCTGGAGACTAAGGTGCATCTGATACAGGCTATGGTTTTTGCAATCACATGTTATACATCAGAGAGTTGAATAATGACTAGGGAGGACAGAAGGAGAATTGATGCCTTTGAGCTTTGGTGTTGGAGGAGAGTATTGAGGGTACCACGGACTGGTAAGAAAAAAAAAAACAGATTCAACCTAGAGAGGGTTAAACCAGGCACCTCCTTGGAGGCAAGGATTCTGAGGCTTCATCTGACATACTTTGATCATGTTGTAAGGAGAGACCCGTCCTTGGAGAAGGACATCATGCTTGGGAGGTTGGAGGGTAGGCGCAGAAGGGGAAGGCCCTCTAGGAGATGGATTGATTCTGTGACTGGGGTAATCAGGATGGGTGTGTTGGAGATGGTACGATTGGCACAGGACAGAGCAGAGTTTAGGGCTATTGTACATCGGGTTGGTATGAATCGTATGTGATTCGACAGCACATAACAACAATTTGAATGAACTTTTTTTTTAAAAAATGTTGATTTTTAAAACAACTATGAGATATCATCTCACCCCACTCAAAATAGAAAAATTTAACAGAA
>NW_006399825.1:960184-979756 GCF_000299155.1 Elephantulus edwardii | reverse complement strand
CGGTTTTTTTCTGCAGATGTAATCAGTCTGATTCCTATGGTACCATCAGGTGAAATCCATGTGTATAACCTGGGATTAAGCTAGTATGTGAAAACTGGCAGTGACCTTGCCCTCAAGGAACTTTCAGCTAAAACAAGGAAGACAGACTTTCATTGAATAATCACACATCAAAGTTGAATTAGAACTAAAACACATAAAGAGAGGTTCTTTGAGTATAGGTAAACTGATTAAAATGCAGTGCAGCTTTCTTCAGAGATTACAGTTTCTAGAATTCCTTTGTTTTTGGTTTTGCACTCCAATGTATGTAGTAAAGGAATGCCTTAATAGATAATAATGTGAAGATCAGTTTGTATGTTATTGCAGCAGTCCAAAAAAAAGTCCTAGACTGAAAAAAAAAGAAGAGTCAAATCAGTAGCAAGATAGAAAAGAATTCTGTGACATGATACTATGATTTAAATTGCAAAACAAAATAAAAACACTAGTGAAGGCTTGTAAAACCATTGTTACTGAGTGTGTGTTGTTTTGTTTCTTTGCATCATGAATCTTTTCATTTAAATAGAAAGTTAAGTTGTATAAAAAAACAAGTCTCATTGTATTTTAAAATGAGTCATGCTTATAAAGTGTATTTTATAAAAATAAAGAAAACGGATAAAACTAAAATGTCTTAAAATGAAGGTGACATGTCAATCATGTAATTATAATTTTCATTTTACAGAGATCTTAAGAGATAAAGCAAACTTTAATTTTCAAAAATTTCTACCAGTAGTTTTAAGTATAATTGGCCTTCTTGTGTGTGTGTGGGGGAATGAAATTAAACTTGTTTGTCAATGAGCAGCTACATTCATTCAAAAAGACTTTGCAACAATTTGAGTTCTTTATAAAGGTAGAATACTGCCATCTGTTGTTCACTAAGTTGGTTTTAGGCCCTAAGCAAACAGAAACTTGTACTCAAGTTTGATTCCAATTCTTAAAATTGAACCAAAAATTCACTCAAAGTGAATAGATTTCCTGAGTCATAGTTGAAATTCTTAATGCTTCTAGTAATGTTTGCAAACTCGTGCTGACATAAGAGAATCTGGTTAAGTTCTCTTTATTAATTGCTTGCACTATCTGAACTAATTGCCATTTTTATTCATATAGCAACATTATACTTCGCCAAGACTTCCAAAATTCACTTACTTCTGAGAGGAGTCACACGAGCCACTCATTATTTGAAAATCTCAAGTCTATATATATATTCAGTCTTTTCTAACTAGAAGGCAGAGTGAGGACCAGCCTGGAAGTCAAAGACAACTAAAATTGTTTTCCAGATACAGCTGCTTGCTAGTATAAACTACTTAATAAGTATGTTTCAGTTTTCAAATAATCAAATTATATTCTGTGATAATCATTGTTTTGGGAGTTTTAGGGGTTTTTTTGTTTGGGTTTCGTGTGTGTGTGTGTGTGTGTGTGTGTTTAGGATGTTGGTGAATTTGCTTGTGTCTGAAATTGCTTAGAAAATATAAGAAGAGGGATTGTATTAAAACATTTTAGCTTATTTAAAATGTGAGGGCAATGCAATACAACCCATTGGGGGCTTAGAATGCTCTCTGAATAGCAAAAGAGAATGAAGTTATGAATTCCAGTGAATGATCATATTTGCTGTATCTCATATCTTCAATGGAGACTGCTGACAGAGATCTTATTGGAGAGTAGTTTGATGAAGGACCCTGTATATTTTCCTCCTACTGTACAAATATACATTATCTTAGGGAGAAAATCCAAAAGTAAACTCATATTCTTTGCCAGAAAATTAAAATAAGCAAACATCTGCTTCTTTAGATGGCACTTGGCCAAGGTTCGGCCTACAATGACTTACTGCAAAATTTTCACATGATTTCATTTTTTAAAAATTTCCCCAACCAACTTCAAGTCTAAAATTATAAATGAGTCCTATGAAAGTATAAACACATATGCAGTTTTGCTGGCTCTGAGGTCAGAAGCAGTCATAAAGAAAAGACCATTTTATCAAATCTAGTTCATCTTCTAAATCATTTTAGCAAATGAAAGACTAAGATACTGCTTCTTTGTCTCTCAGAAAGCTTCCCAGGCAAAAATTTGGAGGGAGCTGGCCAGCAAACTTCATTATAGAGGTGTAGGAGACTACAGTTTCCTAAACCCCACTGGGCATCTATTTTCCCAGTACTGAGGACCAAAACTGAGTAAGAAAAGTTCCAATGACTCTTTCCTTAATGTGTCATCCTTTACACTGTTTATTCCTCTCTCATCCCAACTCCCTTTTCACACTGAGAATGTTCTTCCCAAGCTTATGTTTGCCTCCCAGGGCGCCTCCCCGAATAACTAAATAGAAAGAAAAAAGTTTGTGTAACAATGGAACTAAGAGGCCTGCTTTCAGAATTCCTTTTACACACTGAGTTATAAATCATACCAGTGCAATCAAGCGTGTTAACTGAAACCAGGATTTCTGTACAATTACGTTTTTAGGGGTCTAAAATTAATCTTAGAACTATTACAAGTATATGCAAGTGGGAAGTACAATCATTGTGACTATAGTTCAGTCAGAATAAAACACGGAGGTTTTCAGTTTTGTTGTTTAGGTTGTTAGGAAGGAAGTCATATCTCCATGCTGTGCTTGTTTGCAAAGAAAGTACTGGCCATCTACAGGTGGAGAACAAATGGTGCATGCACAACAAACCTCCCTTTGCATGTTGTTGTTGTGTACTGTAGAGTCAGAACCCACCCATCTCTGACCCTCTGGCGGGTTTTCAGAGGCAATGAATCACACAGGATGAGATTGCCCATCCTTCTCCTGAGGAGCAGCTGGTGGCCTCAAACCTCATACCTTCAAAAAAGATAATGTCCTTTTGCATACACAATCTTTTTCCATGGAATAATAATGATGATATTATCAGTGTTGTTATTGTTGTTGTTACGAGCTATCGAGATGAGTACAACTCCTAGCAACTCTCTAAACAGCAGCTCTGAATTCTTTCTTACCCTGTGTCGTGCTCACCATCAACGATACACTTGAGCCCATTGCTGCCATTACTCTGTCAAGCCATGGGTTTTTTCCTCTTTCCAAGCATGATATTCCTTTCAAAGAAATAGCCTCTCCTAGCAACGTGATGAAGCTTTGTCATCTTTGCCATCAAGCAGCATTTCGGCTGCATATCTGATGTGTTCATTTGTTTTTGGGGGTGCGTTTTGTGATTTGTTTAAGGTTTTGTTTGGGGAATTTGATTTGTTGTTATTGCTGGCAGTTAATAGGATAGTGCACACTCTTCTACAACACCACAGCTCAAAGGCATCAATTCTTCTAGCATCCTTATTCATTGTCCAGCTCTCAGATGCATAACAAGTGATAGAAATGACCATGGTCTGAATAAGGTACACCTTAATCTTCAAACTGACATCATTGCTCCTCAGTAATTTGGAGAAGTTCCAAAGGTATTGATTGTGGATTCAAGTAAGCTCAAGTAGTTCACAATTTCAATCTTTTCTCCATCTATCATGATGATTCTTATTTGTCCAGTGGTAAGGATTTTTCTCTTCTTCACATGAAATGCAATCTTTATTGACAGCTTTGCTCTTCTATACTAAGTCCTTCAGGTCCTTCTCACTTTCAGTAAGCAAAGTTGTCATCAGCATAATGTAGTTTGTTGATGAGTCTTCCTCCAATCCTAATGTCACATTCTTCTTCAGAGAGTCGAGCTTCTTAAATGATTTACTCAGTATACAGATTGAAAGGTAGGCAGTAGTGTCCCATGAATGCATATTGTGGGTCAAGCACTCTACTTAGGTTTCTTATGTGTATCATTTCATTTAATCATCGGTAGTCATATATAGCCATTGCAATTTTTACTATTGTTGTTGACCGTTGAGTTGAAACTGACCCACGGCTGACTCTCCAGTGGGTTTTCAGAGACAGTAATTCCCACGAGAAGAGATTGCCCATCTTCCTCCTGTGAAGTGAGAGATTTGAACTACACACCTTTGTGTTAGCAGCACATGCCTAAGCCACCTTATTATCCCAAGCTCCTTCATTACTATTATTATTAGCTCTTTTTTTTAGAGAAGAGAAAACAGGAGTTAAACAGTAATTAAATTTCCCAAGATTTTGAAAATAATTAGCAGCACATCTGATATTTGAACACTGGAGGTTTTACTCTCAGTTTAGTAGTGATTCTAAACATCTCATAAAATAAATACTTGAAATTGGTTAATGAATAAAAGTACTCTCTACAACTTCACATTGAAACTTCTTAAAAATGCAGCCTTGCAAATTCTGTACCTGGTGGAAATGTGTACTGCTCTTTTTATATACCCAGAATACTAATTCATAAGTCAAGCTTTTCTTTCCTATCACTGACCTATCATACCATGTTTTATCTCAAGTAGAAGGAAACATTAAGTTTAAACAACTATAGAGTTCTCATAACATCTATCATTAGAACCCAAAGTTGAACTAGTATTTTGAAAATGTTTTATAACAGAGAATCATAAAAATAACAGTTGTTTTTTTAGCATCTGAATTATCCATAACTCAGATAATACATTTTAAATTAATACATTAAAATATGCATATTTTTGAATGTATTTTTTAAAATTGTATTTTATTAATTTTAATAAACATTTACCGAGATTCTGGATTTCCATTCATTCATTGTTGCATTTTTATCCCTGCCCATCTCTCCCCCCACCCCCCAGTTCACTCTTCTCTTTGAAAAGTAAAAGTGAAATTCCTTCATTGGTATACAATCCCCCGCCCGCTCACCCCGAGTACACTCCACTATGCAACCTTCATTCTGGACTCTTGTCATAATCATAATACCCAATTATATATCACTTTTAAACTGTTCTCTCCCTCTTCTGTTTCAGTGCAGTATACATAATTTTGTGACATTGCATTAATATTTTTCTTTGAGTGTATATCTGCTTCTTTGATTAGAGTTTCTTGTTTTTACATACAACATACTTAATTGCATGTGATTGCTAGTTTAATTAGAGTGGAAATGACATAGATATTGGGAAGCATTATAAAATCTCTCAGGTATAAGATTTTCTTGTTTCATTTCTTACAACTGTATGACCTTCATTTACCACCACCACCACCCTTGCAATTAACTAAATAGAAATTGATTTTAGGACCTCACCTCTATAAAATGTATTTAAAGCAGTCCACTTAGCTTTTAAGGAAATCTTTCTAATTTTTTGTATTTGCATAAACAAGCCTATTGTAATAGTAATATATGCAGTTTACAATGGCGAGTACAAATGGCCTGAAAAATTTGACAACTAATCACAGCTGATACTTGACAAATGTACGACTTAGCTGGAAGAAGGAGTATGTGGGAGTTCCAGACAATGGTCTGTCGTACATGATTGCTCATCGTGAAGGTGTTTTTCCACATGGAGAACAAAGACTGAAAAGAATGAGGACTTAGCATCATTAACTCGATAGTCAGTTATTGCTGTCAAGTGCCATCAAGTCAACTACAACATACAGTGACCATGTACAACAGAATGAAACACTACCCAATCCTGTGTCAGCCTCACAATCACTGCTATCCTTGAATTCCTTAGCAAACGAAGATAAAAGAACTTTGTAAAATCTACTAAGTAATTTTAAAATCTTTTTAAAACTATTAACACCTCAGGATACCAAGAAATAGGCTAACAATCATTCCATTTTTTTTTCTTCATTAAGGCATGTACATAAATTTATGTTAGACTGAGAAGTAATAGAAATCCTAAAGAGAACCATATCTCTTCTTTTACAGGAAAGCATGAGTGCCCCCAAAGAATGAGGTATTATTTGTAGGAGACCGTCTGGTGGGGCAGACAGAAAGTGGTCTAATGGCCTAATTTAAGCCTTAATCTTTCCACTAAATTATCTAGATATTCATCTCAATGGTGACAATGAAATTGCGTTTTGCAGGTTATCCTGTAGAATAATAAAGAGAAGCAAATGACATATCAAATGATTCACTGGGAATAATTGCATTTTCTGCTTTTGGGTAGAGATACTTTGAACTAATTTCATTAAGTTATCAATCTAACCTTCCCTTTAAAATGTATAGCAAGAAGAGCTGTGAGTTGAATGGACTAGTCCTTCTCAAATCTAATTTACATTATCTTCCTCACACATCAGATAATCTCTTTAAATAGCAGTTTTCCCTATTCCTTTCTCTTTTCTTGTCTCTCTAGTTAGGTCTAAACTGATTAAAAGACTTTGTGTTTTCTAAATCTCCCATGCTGAATAATATGGGCACATAATCTCAAATTATCAGGTGTGATATTTTATATTCTCTTAGTAATTTAATCACAAAAACTGGATTGCTAGAACTTTTATTGTTCATGTCGTATGATAACTTGGAAACTAGATGTGTCTCAAGAGGTGGAAGTCATTCCCATTCTTCATCCTCATTCCTATTCTCTGAGAACTTTCTCACTTCTCCCCTGCCTCCTTGCTGGCTTTAAGTTAAGAATGTGTGTGTGTGTGTGTGTGTGTGTGTGTGTGTGTGTGTGTGAAGTGAGGAAGCTTTGGTGGCCAAGTGGATAGGGAGCCATGTTTCTAACCCAAAGGCTTGTGGGTCTGTCTAATCCACCAGCTGATCCACAAAAGAGAGAGATGGACAGTCTTTTCTCATGTGATTCACAGACTTTGAAAACCTGCGGGAGGGTCAGATACAGACTCTAACTCTATGGCAGTGAGGGAGATGGAGAAGAGAGAGAGAGAGAGAGAGAGAGAGAGAGAGAAGTGACCTGAAAGCAATCTATGCTTTACATGTCCTATTAGCAAGGCTATTGATATTTGTGAAAGTCTGCAGCAACCATTAGGGAGGCTTTGAGTGGCATAAATAGAAAAGAGCTCAGCTACCAACCAGAAGGTTGATAGTTCAAACCCATTGACATCCAAACCCATAAACACCTTGGTTGAAAGACTTGACAGTCTACCCCAAAGAGTCACAGTCATTGAAAACTCTATGGAATCCATTGTTATTTTGAAACATAAGGGATCAACATGAGTCAAAATCAACTAGAAAATAGCTGGTTTGGTTTTAAAGCAGCATCAGGAAAATATCTGGTAATGACAGAGTATCATGGATGGTGACAAAGAAAGAAAAGGATGTTTTAAAACTGAATACATTAAGGTGGCCTGAATTTACCAAGAGACTTAGTTATTTTTGGTTTGAGATATAAAACTGCACTTTCCTCCACTGTTTATTAGACTTGAAATTCCAAATTTTCTGTTTAATGATGGTAATCCAAATTTGGTGGTCATTTAAATAGTGTCTGGAGAATTATACTTGCATTTTCTTCACTGTTAAGTATAAATATTTCTATTACAAGGAGGGCCTGTATTGTAGAATGTTTTGTAATGCTTGGTAACATTTTTGAAGGAAAAGATTTGTTTGATCATCACCATAAAAAGACTCAACTGTGGTTTATATGCTTTATAAATCTCATTACTGTACTTGAAGATGGTTTCATGATGGTTCTTTAAGAATTTCCTTTAAAGTGGTTTTTGTATAAACTCAACCTTTAGTATATAACTGTGTAACACTTCACCAGTTTCAAGAAGTATTTCTTTGTATATTATTTTGAATACCAAGAAATTGAATGATAATATTTTTAAAACTGAGAAATGCACATACCCTTCATGGGAGTCATTCAATTGTTTCATCTTTTTTATTATATAATGAGAATACTTTGTCATCAACCATAGACCCTCTCCCCTGAAATTCCTTAGCAATGCTTGGAAATTTGCTTGTCTTTATAGCTTGTCTGCTGTTTGTTGAAATAGCAGTCAGCCTGTATATCACTCTTTCAGTATTTCACGTGTGGTTACTCTTGACAGATTCATGGCACACAAATCTGATTGTTGGTTTTAGATTTCATGCCTCATTGAGCCTTTAGTCATTTGATCTTAAAAGTTGTGATAAGCTTTTGGAGGTTATACAATTTCATTCTTAAATCAGTAAACCAATACAAAAAGTCCCAACTTAATAATAACAGAGAAAGTTTTGCATAAAGTGTTAGCTTTGATTCCCTACCCAATTCCAAAATGGGTAATTTGCTTCTTTCTGACTTGAGTATTGATTTTATTTTCTTTTGACGATCTTGCTTTGAAGAAGCTGTATCATATGCAATATTAAGGTACATTCTGGGCCTATTTTCAAAATTCATGTGGAAAACAAACATTGATTCATAAGGATGGTGTTTTAAAATCTATCTTGAAGTTTCAATTTTAAAAGATTACATAAACAGAAAAAGCAAATATTGAACCCTTTGTTTTTAAAAATGAATGTAAATGTATTATAATGACTTGTAACATTAGGTTTGGCCTCTCAACAATATATAATCCTAATTTTAATTCTATCAAAGTTATTGTTGTTATCTGCCATCAAGTTACCTGTGACTCATGATGACCCTATCTACAACATCCCTTAACCCTGCTCTATACCTTGCCAATCTTAATGACACACCTGTCCCCATTACCCCAGTCACTGAATCAATCCATCTCATCAAGGTCTTCTTCTCTTGTACTCCGTTTCCTTACAACATGTCCAAAGTATGTCAGACGAAGCTTCAGAATCCTTGCCTTCAAGGATCAGCCTGGTATCTTCCTCTGTAGTATGAACATGTTTGTTCTTCTAGCAGTGCATGTTATTATATTCAATACTCTTCTCCAGCACCACAGCTCAAAGGCATCAGTTGTGTCAACAGGCATTTTCTATTTTAGCCTCATATTTATATAGTCTATATACTGAGAATATAATGGAAAAACATCTTTAATTATTAAATATTAATGTATAAAATGTTCATTTCCTCTTAGCTTTAAAATTATATATACTGAACAAAGTTTGACCCACCAGTGAATTTCCACAGCTGTAAATGACACCGGAGGAGGTTGCCCATTTTTCCTGTTGAAGCATCTGGTGGTTTCAAACTGCTTGCCTTTGGGTTGCTAGCATTCCTTACCATGAGGACAGCAAAGCTCCAGTAGAAATAATTACTTTATAACTTTGTAACATATAAGACAAGGATGCAAATGGTACAACAGCACTCTGACAGCAGCAACCAAAAAAAGAAAAAGAAAAAAATGGGACCACTAAATGCATACCAATAGAAAATGGAGAAAGTGGCATTTTATGGTTGGCTGGAAGGTTTCAGGGTTGCCATATCACTGCATTATATAACACATTATGTGTTTCTTTAAAAGATGTGAGTAGATAAAAATGATGGTTTGGGAAAATGATTATTGCCATTACTGTCATCATAACTGTCAGTACAATATAACATTAAACACTTTACATATGTTATCTGTTTCATTCTTATTATTACCTCAATTTTGAAGCTGGTATTATCGCTATATCTATTCTGCAAATGAAGAGGGCCTAGTGACTTGACAAGCATGCAGCTAGAAAGTGGTAAAATAGAAATTCAGAATTGGATCAAAATTGCAGAATTCTCAAAGTTTTTTTTCTTTTATATTTTTCTGGCTGACTTTCTTCTCTTCTGCCCCAGCATGGTGGGCAATATATTTGTTCTGTTGCTCATATTTTCATTTGTTAATTGACTGTAGGGCAATGACATCAGACAGGCAGTTTGGCAGAAAGTGTGCTGCATTCAGAACTAAAATTTCTGTCCTTGCCACTCACAAGAAGATCAGCAACTAGTAAATTTAAATGTGATTTGAATTGATTTTTAAAAAAATATTTGCCGCTATTTACCAAAATAATTAAGTTTAGGTATTACAGTACAATATTACTAAAGTTGAAGCTATGTACTATAATAATGACACTCTCAGCACGAAAAGTCTAAAAAACAGAAAATCTGTACTCTTCATAAGATTGGGTCAATAGGAAGTTTTTCCCAGTTCTCTGGAATTTTTTGCCATCTTAAAATTTGTTACCAGTGAGTTGATTCTAACCCATGGTGATCCCATGTTTGCAGAGTTGAACTGCTCCATAGCATTTTCAAGGCTGTGACCTTTGGACAGGAGATTTCTTGGCCTTCTTGTAAAGTGTAAACCACCAATGTTTAGGCTAGCAGTTTATTGTCTAACCATATGTATTACCTAGTATTTCTTTTTAATATCTTCAATATTTATGCTACACCCAATGGATGAAAATACGGGGGAATAAAAGCAGACCACAGATGTATAAAAGATGAAAACTTTTGCCTAGAAACTTCCAAGATTTTGAAACAGAGAGTTGTTTTGAATTTAACTTCTTTCAGAAATGCTATGAGTCACCTCGATTTTTTAGTGCAAAAGTCCAATTTGACTTGTTCCCTAACCTGCCTTTCCTTTGTTTGGTATCTCAGTCTTCAGGAACCAGTATTACTGTGGATATTGCTGTGATGGGCGAGGCCCACGGCCTTATTACGGACCTTCTGGCAGACCCTTCCCTGCCCCCAAACGTGTGCACATCCTTGAGGGCAGTGAGCAATCTGCTGAGCACACAGCTCACCTTCCAGGCCTTTCACAAGCCCAGAGTTAACCCCATCATTTCCTTCAGTGAAAACTATACCTGCTCTGACTCTGAAGAAAGCGCTGAAAAAGACAAGCTGACTATTCCCAAGGTAGGTGTTGATAATGCTCTGTAAACAGTTGACCTTTTTTTTTCTTTTTAATTGATTGTCTTCTAGCTCTTTCTTCCTGTCATCTCAGAGTTGTTTAACTAGCTATGTAAGTTACTCAGTAGGCTGAGCATGGTGACAAAAGTAAAATTATCTAAGTCACAAGGACACAAGGATTATGTCCTTTTACTTGATCACCTTCTATAAACAGAAAAATCAAAATCAAATCCACGACCATCAGATCAATTCTGACTCAAGCATTTTATCTGGTTTCTGAAGGAATAAATCTTTATGGAGGTACACTGCCCATCTCTCTCTCACAGAGTACCAGGTAGATTTGACATGCCAGTCAATAGATTAGAATTCATTACATACTATACCTCCAAGTCCTCACTGTCTGTATTATCCAAACTTTCAAAATTACTATTGATTGCCATCCAAATGCCAAGCCTTGTCCCAGGTGCTAGATACAGTAAGGCATTGTAGTGAAAAACAGGCCGAAAACAAACAAAGCACAATCTTATTTTCATTCTGGGATGGCTTATCTTGCTTCTGCTTTCTGTAACGCATGGTTCCTTTGCTCTTTGATTTCTTTCTATGATATTTTTTAATCAAAGTTTCCAAACTAACCCAGTACTTAGTCATTATAGATTTCGCTAAATTTTTTAATATTTGAAGTGAAAGATGACCATATGTGCGGGATGTAAATGTTTTCCAGAAGTAAATTGTAGGGTCAGTTTTTCTAGTGACAAATCTGAGGATGCACAACCATACCTCTTTCAGACCTCATTTATTAAAACAAGTCATATATAAAACTTTTCAAAATATGAATGTAAGTTTCTGATACATCCAGTCGACAAGCCATTATCTCCTTAAACTGGTGTTATGGCTATTTTGAGACTCTTGGAATATGAGTTAGTACTGTAAAGTAGGTGTTTACATAGTTCCCTTCTAGCATCATATTCTCTGGAAATGTTATACTTAAATAGCTTATGATAGTAAATAATGAAGAAAGTGATCAAGAGATTTTTTTATTAGGTCAAGATGTAAGATCCATATCTAATTCAGGACAGAAATACTGGTATCTTCCAATTTTTGACCACTTCCTCCTACTGAGATACATTCTGACATGCGTACTATGACAATATCCAATTTGATCTTTAATCTCAATATGGCATATACACCACCTCTCAAATATTTTGTAATTTTCTGAAGAAGAGAATGTGTTCCTGGAGATAAAGGCTGTATTCAAGCCTCGAGTTGCAATACTTAAGAATGCTGTGGGCAGAATGTTGAATATCCCTGAAGCATCAAAAGAGGATAGAGTCACTACACTCAAAAGAACTGGCTGACACAGGAAAGAATTTCATGAAACAACATATGACCAAGGGGTAATGGTGATAAAGGAGGAAGTTCAAGCTGTTCTGAAGGAATTGGCAAAAAAAAAGGCCCCAAGAATTGATGACACACCAATTCGCATATTTCAATAAACAGGTGCTGCCTTGGACATGCTCATCAAGTTGTGGCAAAAAATCTGGAGGGCAACTGACTGGCCAACTGACTGGAAGAAATCCATATTTACTCAGATTTAAAAAAAAAAAGGTGATCGATAAATATGGAAATTATTTAACATTATCATTAATATCCCATGCAAGCAAGATCCTGCTGAAAATTATCAAAAAAACCTTCTGTGACAGTATATCAACAGAGAACTGCCAAATGTACAAGCTTCGTTTAGAAGAGGCCGTAGCACTAGGCACATTATACCCAATGTTAGCTGGATCTTACCTGAAAGCAGAGAGTACCAGAGGAATGTCTATATTTCATGGACTATACAAGAGATTTGTCTATGTGGATCACCACAAATTTTGGCTGTGAGAAGAATGAGAATCCCAGAATACTTATCTATGCTCATACAAAACTTATGCTTGGAACAGGAAGCCATCATCAGAACAGAGCAAGGAAACCCTGTATGGTCCAAAATCAGGGAAAGTATACATCATAGATGCATCCTATCTCCATACATTTTTAGTCTGTATGTGGAACAGATCATTCAGGAGGTTAGACTTTATAGAAGGAATGTGGCATTAAGATTAGAGGAAGACTCATCAAAAACTTGCATTACACATTTGACACAACCTTGCTTGCTGAAACTGAGGAGGAGCTGAGGCGTTTGCTGCAAAATCGCAAGGACTGCAGTCTCCAACATGGATTAAAGCTCAGCATTAAGAACACAGAGATTCTCACAACTGAGCCAATTGGCAGCATCATGATAGATGGAGAAGAGATTGAAATTGTTAGCAATTTCAGCTTGTTTGGTTCCACAGTCAACACTCTTGAGCAACAACAGTCAAGAAATCAAAAGACAAATTGCACTGGGAAAATCTGTTGTCAGAAACGTTTCCAGAGTGCTGAAGAGGAAATCATGTTAGTCTAGAGACTGACATGCACCTGATCCAAGTCATAGCCTTCACAATTACTTGCTGTACATTGGAGAGCTGGGTAATGACTAAGGATGACAGAAAAGAATTGATGCCTTTGCGTTGTGGTGCTGGAAAAGCATATTGACCATACCTTGGACTGCCAAGAGAACAGATTTGACCTGGAGAGAGTGAAACCAAGCTGCTCTTGGAGGCAAGAATTTTGAATCTCTGTCTCACATATTTTGGGCATGTTGCCAGAGGTGACAGTCCTTTGAGAAGGCCATCATGCTTCAAAGTGTAGAGGGACAGTGCAAGAGAGGAAGACCTGGAAGAGATGGATTGACTCAATGACTGGGGTAATGGGAGTAGGTATGTCAGAGATAATGAAATTGGCTCGAGATAGGACATCCAGAATCTAGTCTTGGTGCTGCTGTTGACACCAAAGACCCTGTTTAGCAAATGGTAGGAGAAAAAAAAATTAATAAAAAGGAGAAGAGATAACTAATTCACTCTTATATTAAGCAGATATAAGATTTAGTATTGGTTGTGCTACTATATCCTTTGATGTCTGAATCAGATTTATCCAAAGTAAAGGGGAGTATTTTATAAAAACACTCTAGTTTTGCATTAGTTTTTGTTTTGTTGTTAGGTGCCATTGAATCAATTTCTACTCATAGAAATCGTGTTGTAATGTGCTGTCCATCAGAAGTGGGCTATAGTTGGTCTCTCCAGCAGGTTTTTAGAGTCAGTAAATCACATGGGAGCAAATGGTTCATCTTTCTCCCTTGAAGCAAGTGGTGAATTAGAATTATGTGCTTTTGTGTTGGCAATACAACTTTTACCACTAAGCTCTCAGGGCACTATAACAACCTTAGATGCAACAGAACAAAGCACTGCCCATTCCTATGCTATTCTCACAATGAATGCCATGTATTGACTCCATTGTTGCAGCCACAGTGATAATCAGTGTTGTTGAGAGTCATCTCATTTGCTCACCCTGCCTTTACCAAGCATGTTCTCCAGCAACATATCCTTCTCAATAACAAGTCCAAAGCATGTTAGATGAAGTCTTGCCATCTTCATTTACCAAGATCATTCTGATTGCACTTGTCTCAAAATGAATTTGTCATATTCTTTTTTTCAGTCAATAATAAATTCACTGTTCTTGCCAACACAACAGGTCAAGAGAATTAATTCTCTTTTGGTCATCCTTCTTCACTGTTCGACTTTCACATGCATAAGAGGCAATTAAAACTGGCTTGGATCAAAATCACCTTAGTCCTCACTCACCTCCTTGCTCTCTAGAACTTTAAAGAGGCCTTTTGCAGCATGTTTTCCAGTTCTAATAATCCTTTGATTTCTTGACTACTTGCTCCATGGGCCTTGATGTGCATCTAAGTAAAATACAATCCTTGAAAACTTCACTCTTTTCCCCATAATACTGTTTATTGATCCAATTGTGAGAATTTTGCTTTCTTCTGTACTGAAAATACGTCATATTAAGCTGGTATAACAATAAAGCTATACTTGTTTTTATGTGCTGTTAAGGCAATTACAACTCATAGCAACTTTATGAACAATAACTCTGAACCTTGTCCTATCCTGAGCCAACCTCCCCATCTCTGGCACACTTGAGCCCTTTGCCACAGCCTCTTTTTCAATCTGTCTAAGATTTTCCTTTCTTGTGCTGCCCTTTTATCTGTCCAAGCATGATGTCCTTCTCCTAGGAATGGCCCCTCCCAATTACATGCCCAAAGTCTGTAAGACAGTAAATAAATTTCACCATCCTTGCTTCCAAGGAGCACGCTGGTTTCACTTCTCCAGCGCAAATATGTTTGTTCTCTTAGCAGTCCATGATATATTCAGTACTCCTCTCCAGAACCACAATTCAAAGGCATCAGTTCTTGTCATCCTTAGTCACTGCCCAGCTTTCATATGCATAGCAAGCAATTGAGAAGACCGTGGCTTGATCAGGCACACCTTAGCCTTTAGACTGGCTTTCTTGCTCTTTAGAACTCTGGAGAGTTACTTGACAGTAGATTTTCTCAGTGCAACTCATCTTTTTGATTCCTAACTGCTGATGCCAAATATATTGATTGTGGATCTTTCATCTCGATATTGTGCTTCCCATAGGTTTAGTGGTGAGGATTTTTCTGTTATTGATAATGATATTTCATCCATGTTGAAAGCTGTAGTCTTTAAGCACTTCAAATCCTCCTCATTTTAAACAAGCAAAGATGTATAATGCATTATGAGGTTGTTGATGGATTTTCCTCTCTTCCTAATAACACAATCTTCAGTAAAGTCCAGGTTCTTGAATGAACTGTTCATACTGAAAAAGTATGGAGAGAAAAAAAAAATACATCCTTGATACACTCCTTTCTTGATTTTGAACCATGAATTGTTCCCTTGCTCTGTTCAAACAAAAGCTTCTTTGTCTAGATATAGGGTTCACATGAGCATAATCAAGTGTTCTGGGATTTCCATTCTTATCAATATCAGCCTTAATTAATTGTGTTCCACAGGGTCAAATGCCTTTGAATAATTGATAAAATACAAATAGACATCCTTCTGGTAGTCTCTGCTTTCAGCCATTCTTTATTTGACATCAACAGTGATATTCATAGTGTCATGGCCTCTACCAGAGCTAAGGGAATTGAAATTCATTCTTGTAATTAATAAGTATTGAAGCTGAGACTACACCACATTTTCATTTTACCAATAGCCATCTCTTTTATTCTGAGTTTATTAAATATCTAAGTACTCAGATTTCACTTTGGCAATATTCAATCAAGATATTTAAAGAAATTAACTTTTAATTGAAAGCCGATTTCCTATCATTTTATCTAGAAGTTTGTTGTTGTTGTTGATATGTACTGTAGAGTTGACACCAACTTACAGGTGAACCTCCAGCAGGTTTTCAAAGGCAGTTAATTGCACAGGAGGAGATTGCCCATCCTTCTCCCATGTAGCTGGTGACCTCAAACCACATGTCTTGCATGCAGTGCAGCTTGTTGCCACTTGGCCACAAGAGCTCCCTAGTGGTTAGAGAAATAAAATATGATTGGTAATAAAATCTACTTCTCTTCTTCCTAGCGCCTGAGAAGGAGTTTGCCTCCAGGATTATTGAGACGTGTTTCATCTACTTGGACAACCACCACCTCAGCCACTGGCCTGCCTACATTGGAGCCTGCACCAGTTCGGAGGGACCGT
Source organism: Elephantulus edwardii (assembly GCF_000299155.1). Classification (NCBI taxonomy): domain Eukaryota; kingdom Metazoa; phylum Chordata; class Mammalia; order Macroscelidea; family Macroscelididae; genus Elephantulus; species Elephantulus edwardii. Next base: position 963,533 of record NW_006399825.1, on the reverse strand, counting down.
AGTGCCAGCATCAAGTTACATGAAACACCTCTGTCCAGGTAAGACATTGCTCTTGTTGGCCTCTTGTGTCTTAGGGATATTACTTACCAAAACAGATTTTTAACTTGTAGATGAGGAATATGAAGATTTGCTTAGAGTTCAGATTCAAGGGTGGAAAAGTTTTTTATTACTTAAATTTATAGTGGTATAGCAATTAAGATCATAATTAGACCTAAGTTCTGTTGTTTAGTTCTAAGTGTAAGCAGATTAGCTTGAGGTCATTTCTTGCACTATGACCTGGGTTGATGAATATTGAGCCCTGAATGAAGGCAGGTTACATTTTTACCTAGATCAGACAATTGAGGTCCATATGGACTCAATAAGGTCCCTTTAATTCAAAGAAATACAACTTGACACTTAAAATTGATTTAGATTGTGAAAAACAATGTATTCAGACTTTGTAGATAAATCAGAGTAATATAAAAAAAATAATTTTTTTTTTATATAAAAAGATTAATTTAGATTCCCCAAAGCCAGAATTGCTGCCCCACCATTTTTGGGCTGAGGCAAAAGTGCAGATCAAAAAGTATATTATCATCTTAAAATCATCTCCTATTGCTTTCAGTCAATTCTGAATCTTGGTGACCCTGTAGTACAGAGTAGAACTGTCCCAGAAGGTTTTCATGGCGGTAAATCTTTATGAAACAGACTGCCACATTTCACTCCCTCTGACTATCTGATGGATTCAAACTGCCAGCCTGTCAGCTGCTGAGCGCTTAACCATTGTACCACCATGGTGCATAAGATTACCTAGACATGTTCAGACATTTGGTAATTTAATTTTCTTTAGTACAATATTTCTTAGTACAAAATTTTCTTTAGTGGCATAATCCATAGGGAGTTGTGCTAACTCAAGGATGGTGCCTTTATAGCAATTCAAATTCACTAGCTGCTCCACAGGACAAGAATGGACAGTCTCCTACCATGGTCTTTACAGCCTCTGAAAATCACTTGAGGGCCAGCTAGCTAAGAGTCAGTTCCTACTCTATGGTAAAGCGTTAGCTTAGATAATAATTACAGTGTTGGAATATTACTGGAAAGCCAGAATTACCAAAACTAAAAAAAAAAAAAACCAAACCAACAAAACCCCAAAAAGAGAACATTAAGAAGTTTGAAGGAACCCCTAATGAAAGGTGTTTGTTTAGTAGAGTGATATTGTATTTGGAGATAAAGTGGTATGTCTTGGAGAGAATGCAGCCAGAATGCTCTTGGAAGCCAAGAACAATGAAGCTTTGTCTCACATACTATTGGGCTGGTTGCTAGGAGGGGCTATTCCTTGGAGAAGGACATGATGCTGGGAAGGATGGAAGGTGGGTGAAGGAGGGGGAGACCTTCGACCAGATGGATTGACGTGGTGACTGCCACAGTGGGCTCTTGTGTGTCTGGAAGTGTCAGAATGGCACAAGATAGAACAGAATTAAGATAATTTTCATAGACTCGCTATGTGTCATACTTGATCCAGCACCTAATAACAACTGTATTTGGTATTATTCTAGTGGGGAAAAAAGGATGACATATGTAAATTCAGTAATTATGCAAATATTTCTTTGTTCCTAGGGAGCTGTAGTAACCTCATAGGTAAGGAGTTGCAAGGCCAACTCAAAGACTGGTGGCACATAACTACCAGCTGCTCTTTAGAAGAAATAAAAGCAATCTTCCCTCATGCAATTGACAGCCTCTGAAAACCAACTGGGTGGTCAGCTGTTAAGTCACTTCCAACTCAGTAGCAATGCATTTGAAGATTTTTAATTTTAAAACATATACCACAGTTCCATTAATGATCAATGAAAACATCCATATCTTTGGGTGAATAACACGGCAGCACCATCAGAAGAAATTTTCTCCTAATCTTGTCTCTATTGAGTCTGGCAGAGAAAAGATTCTCGAACTCATTGAAAGATGCTCACTACTCCTTTTAAATACAATGTATTCAAGTTTTGTAAATAAACTAATAGAAAATTCAAAAAAATTTTCATTGGCTTCTTCCAAATTAATGTTCATAGTCTAATAAATATGTAGAGTCAGTTATAAACTAGAATAATTCTTGCAATTACATTCTACCTTACCTAATGTGGGGTTCTAGGGCATCATCCATGGAGAAGTGTGCTGCTGACCTTCTCTGGCAATTCTAAGGCACTAGTGACTCCAGAAAGACGGGCAGTCTCCTGCCTTGTGATTTACAGCCTTGGAAACCTAATGAAGGATCAGCTCTAAGTTGTTTCTGACTCAACAATGTTAAGAGTTTTTATTTACCTAGACATAGTTGCAATACGTGGGATGCCACGTGGGTTGGGTATACCCAATCTCCTTAATAAATATGTCCTGAAGTTTGAAATAACACTTTTATTTATGGTTTCCTGGAAAGTACTGATACCTTTGTTAATTTGTATAGCAGTAAATACTACATATCTCTAGTAGTATAATTGTTAAATATGTGTTGCTTAAGCACATGAATTATGTTCTTAGTGTGGACTATATATCGGGCTGTCATTTTACTAGCTTATTTTACCAAATTCCCCAAAGTCCTATAATTAGTACTCTGTAGTTTTTCATTTTATAGCATGGCTCTGCCACAACTGTTTAGACCTTGTTGGGTACCGTCTTACTTTGTATTCTACTTTGTTACTTCTGGAAAAGCCTATGTCCTCTTATTCCTCATATTCAGAATAGAGACTGAGATCAAATCCTTAAGGAGAAATAGTGTTTTAAGGATTTTTATGAGCGTAATCTGCAAAGTTCTAGTCACTCTGCTTATAAAATTAATACCCACATAATTAAAAAGAGACAAGACATAGTGTGTGATCTCAAAGAATATATCTCTTATATAATATTCATAGATAAGTTTTGGCACATACATCCCAACCATAACATCCGATGTTATTAATTTTTTAAATTTTATTAATTGTAATGAACGTTAACAAAAATTTTGGATTTCCATTCATTCATTGTTGCACTTTTCTCCCTGCCCAGCCCCCCCCCCCGCCTCCGCCCCCCAGTTTGCCCCTAATTTATTTTTATCATGTTTCTTTCACTAAATTTTTGTTACTTTGGTATATTAGTAGATAAATTAGCTGAGAAAAATCAAGAAATATGTAAATGTTGTATATGATAAATATCACATTTCAAAATATTATAAGAGGGAAAGATAGACGTCTTATGGAGAAATAGGACAGATTTTTGTCTTCATCTTCTGCTGCATGCCTTCCATATTAAAAGTTAAATTGTAAGAATAGGAGAAAAATATGGCCTCTAATTTCTCCATTGTCATCTGCACATATGTCATAAATAGGAGTCCCTTTTTTTGTTTCCA
>NW_006399825.1:953532-958863 GCF_000299155.1 Elephantulus edwardii | reverse complement strand
GGATGAAATAATAACAGAGTAGTACAAAGTAGCAAACATAAAAGAATTCAATGTTATAGGTTCAACAATATTCCATGATAGAAAACCTGTCTACTTTGAAAGCCCTAGCAAAATAATCATTCTTGTTTATAAACAACCTATTTTATCATCTGACCACACGCTGAATCCTTTTTTCTTTCCCCTAAGTACTGAAGAATCTTACATTCAGCCTTTAAGCATTCTGCATTTCTTTGCCAATCTTGTAGCTGAGTATCTTGTTCCAGTCGATTTTGGTGTGAGTAATTGTTTTGCCCTTTATTTATAATCCCTTTAATTTGACTGTCCTATAAAAATATTCTAATATAAAATACGAACACAATGTAATTTCTTCATTAATATGAAGAAATGAAATTCGGTTTGAATAGACTTTGAGCCCTATACGAGTAAACCACACATAAGTGGTAGGTGGTGGTGGTTGTGTTCTATTGCATCAGAACCAATCCATAGCTGGCCCTGCAGCAAGTTTTCAGAGACAGTGAGTCACATGGCAGGAGATTGCACATCTCTCTTCTGCAGAAGAGCAGGACCTTTGTGTTCAGTGCAGTTCCTTCTCACTAGAGCCTCAGGGCTCCTAAGTGGCAGTAGTAAGTACCATTTTAAGAGGCTGTTTGGGTACTGGCTTGATCAAAAACAGGAGAGAATTGCAAATAAAATTTAGTGTCTATAGCTTGTAACCCTTTAGTTATGTAGCTGAGTAATTTATTCTGTGATAATTATAAGTACGGGAGGTCTGGTGGCCTAGTGGTGATTTCTATTATAAATACAAAAGGAAGATGATATTTTTAAATACCTATGTCTGTACATCAACAAAGAAGTAGTTCTAACAAACAAGGGGATACTGAATGGTTTAACATGAGGGAAGGTGAGCCTCAGGATTTCATCTTCTTACCATACTTATTCAATCTCTATGCTGAAAAAATAATCTGAGAAACTGAACTATATAAGAATAATATGGCTTTCACATTGGAGAAAGACACATTAGCGACCTGTGATACAAAAATGATACAACCTGGCCTGACACACTTACTGATTAAGATCAGATGCTGCAAATTTTAATATAGATTAAACAAAAGAAAAGAAAAATCCTCCCAACTGAACCAATAAAGAGAGAAAAATAATTTACATTTTCAAGGATTTCACTTCCTATAAGTCTCATTTCTCATAAAAACAGCAGTTTAAAATATGCAAAAGGACATACTGTATTGGAAAAATGCTGCCAACTGCTAACAAGTGAGGATGTCAATTTAAAGACTAAAGAGTACTTGTAATGGTAGTGCAATTGGCCCAGAATGCTCGGAGCTCCCAGAAACTAGGAAAAGGGCATGGGACAGTTACTTTCTTGAGACTTTTGGAAGGGACCAACATGGTCCTGCACTTTTCTATTCCTAGAAGCCACCCAAACACACCTCTTAACAAGTTCAGGGGATTTCTGCAACAGGAAAGAGCTTTTCCCTCTTCTCCATCACCAGTGCAAGGGATGAAGTTATGAAGGAATGAGTTAGTTATAATCTGATCTTCCCGGTTCTGTCTCCCTTTATTTCTTTACTCCCTGATTAGTTTTGTTTATGCACACTTGTTGTTATGTGCCCTCAAGTCACCTGCAACTCATAGCAACCCTGAGTACAATAGTTCTGATCCCTGCCCTGTCCTCAGGCAGTCTCAATGACTCAGACACACCTACCTCCACTCTGCAGTAGGTGTGTTAATCCATTTCATCCCTGGTCTTCCTCTCCTGTGCTATCCCTCCACCCCTCCAAAAGATGGAGCTTCAAAATCCTTATCGCCAAGGAGAAACTTGGTTTCATCCTCTCTGGGACAGATCTGTTTATTCTCTTGGCAGTCCATGGTATGTATGTTTGGTACTCTTCTCCAGCACCACAACTCAAAGGCATTGACTCTTCTGCCATCGTTCATTGTCCAGTTTTCTGGTGCATAGCAAATTACTGCAAAGACCTTGGCCTGGATCTAGCACACCTTAGTCTCTAGACAGACGTTGTTGCTTTTCAGTATTCTGGAAGTCCTGACAGCAGATTTTTTTTTTATTCAGTGCATTTTGTCTTTTATTTCTTAACTGCTGGTGCCAAGGTGGAGCCAAGAAATAATAATAATAAAATAATACTTCTACCTCCAAAAAAAAAGAAAAAAAAAAAGAGTACTTGTTCCAAGTTAAAGAGCAATCATGTTCAATTTAAAGACTAAGGTGTACCTATTCCAAGCCATCTTTCACTTGATGCATATGCATGTGAAGTGGGACTTTGAATAAGGAAGATCAATGAAGAATTTTATCAATGAAGAATTAAGAACAACCATATCTGTCTTGGAAGAGTTGCAGCCAGAATGTTCTTTAGAAATAAAGATGATGAAACTTGCTTACTATGTTCATTTTATTGGGAGAGGCTAATTCCTGGAGAAGAACGGCATGTTTGGAAAAATAGAAGAGTAGTGAAAAAGAAGATGATGCTCAGTGAGATTAACAGGAACAGTTGCTGTGTCAGTGGGTTTAATCCCAGCAGATACAGTGAAGACAGTGCAGATCCAGGCAAGGTTTTGCCCTGTTGTAAATAGGGTGTCTGTGAATTGGAACCTGCCCAACAGCACGTAACAACAATAGTTGAAGTACAATATCTTTGAAATTAAATGACATTAAATAGTACTATAGAGACCAATATGACAAATCAGATTTAGTGCAGAATATCTTGTTACTATCAAAACATAACCAGTGCTAAATTGAATAATTACCAAAAGCACAGCCAATAACAACTTACCTAAAAGCCCCTTTCCTCAATCAGAACATGTAAGCTGTTTTGGATTCCAGATGCAGGGCTTTTAAAAATGCACACATAATGTTGCCTGCACACAGTGAGGCATTTAGGTTTACACTATTTTCAACTTATGTCCCTTACTTATACAGCTAAAAGAACATTCTCTAGACATTCAAATCCCTTGATATCACCAATTTCATTTATAGTCAGTCACTTAGAGAGCCCCGCTGCATCCACTTTACAGTACACAATGAATAGCAAGATACTGACCAACTACTTTTCTCTTGGAGTAGTTCAGTGTTACCACCACACTACTCTAAATATCCCTCCCACATTAAAATGGATTCTATTTCAGATTTAACATGAAACATTTTGAGCAATGCATCTAAAGAAATCATGGTTGGAAACAACTTAAAAGACTCTAACCCTTTAATTACGTGATTTACCTAATATTATCCAGCTTGTTCCTCCTTCCCCATAGATCTGTTAATTTTAAGTTTACTTATAATATGTAATCTAAGAAGACAATATCTTACTGAAAGTATATCATAGGTGAACATTTTTATCATCATTCTCCTAATATGAAACTGTTGATATATTTAGCATCTGGCTCATCATTATTAGCTGGGTAACAAGGGGATTTGACTGAGTCATCCCAGAATACCTTCAATAATGATAAATTGTAGCTTAAAGACCTACTGCTAAACTTTTCCTTCCCTCCCCCCCCCAAAAAATGCTGTAAAGATCATTATCACTGTAAGCATATAATCTTTAAACATAGATCTACCAAGAACAATAACTAATAGAGAGCCACCAAGGAATTTTTACAGCATTAATAACATATAAATTATGTATTTTGACCAGCTCATCTGTGGCTATTTTTCATGTTGTTTCAGAAAATCTATGACAGGCATTATTACATAAGTAAAATGAGAAAGTTTGCTTGTACACATATTGATTTGCATGATTACTTTTTATTGGATGAATAGGAAAATTACCTAACATGTTGTTAACCTACTATGTTTGATCTTGAAGAATAACTGCTGTATCCCTATAGCAGAGACTAAGTTTAGAAAATGTATTTGTCTTTATATGTAAAGTTGTTCTGTTACTGTACCTGATCAGTAATCAGAATGGTAACTATATTTTGGGAATAATAGTTGGATTCTGGCAAAATTTGTCCAAACAATCGATAAATTATTTTCTTCATTTCATTTTTTTTTCTGGTTTTTGCAGTGCTGTTAGCCCTGATTCTTGGAATAACCCAGTCATGATGACTCTCACCAAAAGCAGATCCTTCTCATCTTCCTATGCTGTTTCTGCAGCTAATCATGTAAAGGCTAAAAAGCAAAATTGGCCAGGTAAGCAATTCACTGGATGAAGCGTTTATTCACATTCATTGTGTGGTCAGTAACTCTACCCAAGTGTTGAAACGAATGTCCATTCTTTCTTATTGGCTATGCCAGATTTTCCATCTTTGACTTGTTCAATGAAGAGATTATCAGTGTAACCATTGAGAAGAATCTCTAGAAGCATTTTGATATAAAGTCTAATTGTTTTCTTACCAAATTTATTTTATATTTTTTAAGTCTACTAAGTATTTTTTCAGGAACATGATATTTATGGAAATTTTAGGAAATGCCTTAGATAAAATACATATTATAATTTTCTTCAGTACAATCCTTGTTGTGTCTTACCCACTCCTCCAGGATATATATTGGAGGTGTATGCTTTGGAGATATTTCTGATAGGCAATGGTATTTAAATTTAAGGAATGATAATTCAGAATCTTTGAGAGCTATCAGGAAATGAATTGATTCCCCCTGAAACATGTGCAGACTTGACTAAGGCATGATCTTCAGTAATTTGGCAGTTATTTAATAATGTAACATGACACTGAAGTAATGAATGGCGTAGTATGACAGTTATGCAATGATGTAATTATCCCTCATAATGTGATCTGATATAATCATCCCTGATCCTTATCTGATATAAAAATATTAGGGTGGGATGAAACATCCCTAGTATTATCACAGTACTCATCAATGTGAAGAGAGTTCCCTGGCATGTGGTCTGCAATATCTTTATCTCATAGTAGCTACAAGGACAGAAAAATGAGCACACAAAGAGAGACCATAGTATCACCAAGAAAGAAAATCCAGAAGAGTATGTCCTTTGGAGGCAGCCTTCCTGCATGATCAAATTCCTAGATCCAGAAAAAGATTGATGTGAAAACACAGAGTTCTACCATAAATTCCAGGTCTGTAGATTCTGAAAGAAGACAAGGGCTGTCCTACAAAAATAAAGCCCTTCCCTAGAACCAATATTCTGAATTTTTACTTCTAACCTCATAATCTGTGAAAGAACAAATTTCAGAATATCAAAGAAATCCACTTGTATTATTTCTGGTATGTTGTTGTTGTTATGTGTCGTCGAGTCGTTTCCGACTCATAGCGACCCTATGCACAACAGCCCTAAACCCTGCTCTATCCTGCGCCAACCGCACCACCTCTGACACACCCATCCAGAT
>NW_006399825.1:943874-948347 GCF_000299155.1 Elephantulus edwardii | reverse complement strand
CATATCCTTGAAGATGTATCATGGGGGTGTTGCACCCTAGAAGACACAAATTTGACTAACAAGTTATAAGTACATGAGTCCAAAAATTATGGAAAAGTAAAAGAAAAGATTCTTTCATTGTTTTACAAACCTTCTAAGCAGAAGCATATTCCTTACTGCAAGCTTCATTTACTCAGCAAGTATTTGTGGAATGTTTATTGTCTAAGACACTGAACTCATTTCAGGGACACAGCAGTCATTAAGACAGATCCAGTTGCTTCAGAATTTATATTCTAGTTGGAAATATTGACTCATCAATAGCTATCATTTTGCAGTATGCTAAGCACTAAGGTAAAGAAAGAGGATGCTTTCAAATGATAAAAGGAAAGAAAAGAGGAATAAGAGGAAGGAATGGAAAATATTCAGCAGAGTTCGAGAACTCAACATGAGATTCCAAATGACAGGGAGCAAAAAGGGGAGAGTACAGGCAATTGAAATGTTTCAATCAGATAATGCAGAGTTAGAAATGGCAAAGAGTTTGGATATTAATGAAGCACAATTAGGTTTTAGGTAAAAAAAAAATGGAATTATTTGGGGAAGGTTTGCCTTACTTTTTAATCAGAACTTGTGGTCACTCAAGGCTGGATTCTACTTTTTGAGAGTCTAATTCATCTCTTTGGAGCTCTGGTGGCCTAGTTGTAATGAGCTGCTCTCCCAGCTGAAATGCATGTGGTTTGAAACCACAAGCTGCTCCATGTGTAATCTTCTCTGTGAAGTTTAGTACTTCTGAAAACCCATTGGAGGGTCAGTTATGGGTTGCTTCTGGTCAGGCAATATATAACAACACCAATCCATCTTTATATTGACCCTATTCATAGAGTCTCAGTGGAGAACCTAGGTATTTGCTATGAACTTTCCATTTTGAGTGTTCCAAAATGAAGAGTTTATTGTTTGTTTTTGTTTTGTTTTTCTAAGCATTGCAGAGAATTCTATTGAGAGTTTTATTAGCCTCCTAATTAGTGTTCTAAACATGTTCCTGTAGCAAGAATTTATCAGATGGCTCAAGTTAAAACTACCTTATCTAAAATCTTAAATATTCAGATTCTTGTTATCACTGCATCTTCATACTTAAATTTTTCTGTCATCAGCCCTTTTTGTCTAATTGTTCTCAAAGCAGCATTGATTCATTCAAACTATTCCATCAACAAGATGGACTTATATTGTGATTGCAACAATGAGCTGGAGCATGTCAGAGACTGTGAGGCTTGCCTTTGAGTTGTTGTTGGCTCTGTAACACCTAACAACTACAAAAATTCCATCATTGCCAGAAGCAGAGTTTTCCAAAATGGTGATGTTTGGAGAAAATTTCTAGAAACCGTACTCATTTTCCATTAATAGTTTAAAAACCTCTTTTGAAATAACTTCACTTTAAAAGCATCAACTTAGCAACTAATTTATATTTTTTCTTATATTTTAAAAGGAAAGTTTAGTTATTTGTTTTCTTTTCAGTTACCTTCTTTATACTGGATAACTAATTCTTTAAACCACCAATTTCCTTTAAATCTATACTGTATAGTACAGGAAGACACTTTCTCTCAAAAGTACAATTTTGTTGGGATGGCAACCTTGAAAGAAATCATTAAAGGTCATCTTCCCCACAAAGTAACTAATCCTGCTCTATGTGCTCTTTTTTTATTATTCTTCAATTTTTTTAATTTTCTTTGATACTGGTTTACTTACAAAGTTCATACACTTGGTATATTCTATTTTTCACACCAGATATTTCCCCTTTTCTTTACACTCCCCTCCCTCTACCCATCAAATGGTGTGACCTTCTGATTAAACCCCAACCTTGGATCCATTCTACAGTAATAGTCTTATACAGTATTTGTCTTTATGAGACTGTTAGTTCACGTACCATGATGCTCTCCAGTCCCTCCCATGTTAGGTACTATTTTACAAAACCATTGCTCCTTTGTGCTGCATAGTATTCCATTGTGTGCATGTACCATAATTTCTCATTTTTCCATTCCACTGTGGTTGGGCATTTGAGCTCTTCCATGTTTTTGCGATAGTGAATAATGCTGCTATGACCATTGGTGTACAAGTTTCTACTTGTTTCTCTATTCTCATTTTCTAAGGGTATATTCCAAGTAGTGGAATAGCTAGGTCATATGGAATTTCTGTGTTCTGCTTTTTGAGAAAACACCAAACTGCCTTCCAGAGTGGTTATACCATTGTACAATCCCACCAAAAAATTATAAGAGTTCCTATCTCCACATCTTCTCCAACATTTATTACTTGCTGCCCTGTTTGTTAATCTTTGTCAATACTACTGGGGTAAGATGGTATCTTATTGTGGTTTTGATTTACGTCTCTCTTATTTCCAGTGATTTGGAGCATTTCTTTATGTGTCTGTTGATCAAACTAATGTCCTACTCTGTGAAAAGTCTTTTCATGACTTTTGCCCATTTTGTAATTGAATTATAAATTCTTTTCTTTTGGAGGCTCGGGAGTATTCTATAATCTTTCGTTATAGGACCCTTGTCTGAGATGATACTGCCAAATGTTTTTTTCTAGTCAGTAGATTTTCATTTTACTCTGTTCGGAAAAGTTGTTAATGAACACAGAGGTATACCAAGAAAGCAATACCATTCACAATTGTTGTTGTTGTTGATTGCCTTTGAGTCAAGCATGACTCATACAGGCCCTATGAAAAAAAAGGCCTGAAGCCCCTGTACAACTATCGACATTTATCAAAGTTCATAGAGTTTCCAGAGGCATATTGGTTAGGAAGTGGATTCCACTCTTGATTTCAAACTGTTTACAATAACCAACCACAAACTGAGATATTTGGGAGTAAACCTAACTAGAGATACAAAAGACCTGTTGTACAAAGAAAACTACAGAAAAGTTTTGCAAGACGCAAAACAAGACCTAAATGAATGGGAAAAGGTGCCCTGTTCATAGATAGGAAAACTCAATATTGTGAAAATGACAATCCTACGAAAAGTAATCTACATGTTCAATGCAATCCCAATACAGATACTAAATTCATTTTTCAAGGAGATCAAAAGGGAAATTGTTAAGTTTATTTGGAGAAGAAAGAGACATCGAAAAAAGTACATCTGAAAAATGGAAAATGAAGTAGGAGGAATAGCACACCTTGACCTTAAAACCTAATACACAGCAGTAGTAATCAAAACAGCATGGTGCTGGTACATGACAGGCACATAGACCAATGGAACAGAATTGAGAACCCAGAAATAGACCCATCTATCTATGGTCAACTTATATATAGCAAGGAAATAAAACCTATCAAATGGGGAAATGACAGGCTCTTCAACAAATGGTGTTGGCAAAACTGGACTACTAACTGCAGAAAGCTGAAACAGGTTCCACATCTCATACCGTACACAAAAATCACCTCCAGGTTGATCGGAACCTGTGAATAAAGCCCAAAACCACGTTATTCATAAGAGACAATCTAGGATCAGTCCTAGAAGGCTTTGGTTTAAAGGGACTGCCAAATATAGCCAGAAAGGCACAATCTGAAAAGGATAAAATTGATGAATAAGGCCTTCTATATGCTCTTTTCATAAATTGTACAACTTAAAAGTAACTGTTACCAGGAGAGGCAATACCTCCTTTTACATGGAGAATTAAAATAGATCCTTGAAAGTTTGTCAGTGGGGCAAACCATGTATCTGAAAGCAGATTACAATTCCCCAGATCAGATATGTCTTTATGTTTTAAAAATTTGTCTCTGTATATTAATGGCCCATAAGTTCTGATTCAGAGTTGATCTGTAGGACAGAATGGAATTGCCCTTAAAATTTTCAATGATGTAAATCTTTACAGAAGCAGACTGCCTCATCTTCCTCTCATGCAACAGCTGGTGGGTATGAACTCCTGATCTTTTGGATAGCAATGAAGCATCACAGCTGCTATACCAATATAGTGTAGTCCCCTCATATTCAATCAACTATGTAGAGTAAGGCTGGGAAAACCCCTCTGAGTATGAGTATGAGCAGATGAATTAAAAATGAGGGAAGAATCTGACCAGAAATGTGAAGTCAGTAGGCAAAAGAAGTAGTGTAATGCAAGCATAAAGCGAAAATTTTAAAAATGAAAAGATAAATTATCTATTTTTCAGAAAGGACTACTGAAATATGTCTCTTTTTTTTGGTCTTTTTTGTTTTGTTTAAATTTATTATTAATTTCAATGAAAATTTACAGAGATTTTGGATTTCCATTCATTCATTGTTGCACTTTTCTCCCCTACCAACCCTCCCATCTAGTACACTAACCTCCTGGAAAAGTAAAAGAAAAATTCTTTCATTGTTTTACAAACCCTCCCCCCAGGTCCACTCCACTATGCAGCCTTTGCTCTGAACTCATGTCATGACAAAAATACCTAATCACATATCCCTTTTAAACAGTTTTCTCCCTCATCTGTTTCAATGCAGTATACATTATTGAACCCATCTTACT
>NW_006399825.1:925904-941604 GCF_000299155.1 Elephantulus edwardii | reverse complement strand
TTTACAACAGTGGCACCATGCAATATTTGTCCTTTTGTGACTGGGATATTTCACTCAGCATAATGTTCTCCAGAGTCAACCATTTTGAATAACATTGCATGATTTCCTTGTTTTTCAATGCAGCATATTATTCCATTGTGTGAATATACCACAGCTTCTCTATCCACTCGTTCGTTGATGGGCACTTAGGTTGTTTCCAACTCCTTGCTATTATGAACAAAGATGCAATAAACATGGGTGTGCATATCTGCTTGGATGTCAGTTATGGTCTCTTTGGGGTATATTCCCAGTAGTGGAATTGCTAGGTCAAATGATATAGCTATTTGCAACTCTTTGAGAAAGCGCCATACTACTTTCCAAAGGGGTTGCACCATTTTACACTCCATCCAACAGTGAATAAGGCTTCCAGTTTCTCCACAACCTCACCATCATTTGTTGCTTGCTCTTCGGTAAAATTTTGCTGTTTTGACTGGGGTGAGATGATATCTCATAGTTGTTTTATGGTTGCACTATTTTACACTACGACCAACAGTGAATAAGGGTTCCAGTTTCTCTACCACCTCAGCAGCATTTGTTGCTTGCTGTTCTGTTAAATTCTGCTATTCTCTCTGGAGTGAGATGATATCTCATAGTTGTTTTAATTTACATATCTCTTAGAGCTAGGAATTTTGAACATTTCTTCATGTGCTTGTTAGCCATCTGAATGTCTTCTTCGGTGAAGTGTCTGTTCCTATCCTGTGCCCATTTTTCAAGTGGATTATTTATCTTTATCTTGTTGTGGTGCTCAAGTATTTTATAAATTCTAGATATAAGTTCCTTATCTGATAAGTCATTACCAAATACTTTTTCCCAGTTGGTGGCTTCCCTTTTTATCCTGTTGGAGAAGTTTTTGGATGTGCATAGGGATTTGATTCTTAGAGGGTCCCATTCATCTATCTTCTTTTCTCCTGGTTGTAGGTGAAATATGTTCTTTGAGATGATAAATAATACATTCTCTGACTTAATGATCACTAATTTTAAGTAGCTGAAGCACAATTAAAGAACATCCTCAACTTCCAATGTGGTTTTGTTCTGATAACTCCATAGTAAATTTGTTGACATAAGCTAAATGTTTTATTTTTAAAGTTAATTGTCATTTGTTGTCAGTATCTTTATAAGTCCATTCTTTAAGAGTTTTATACATTATATATAAACTTATAAATACATTTAATAGATGTATACATTTAAAAACTCATACATTTCTTTGCAGTTACATCTTAAATTTTTCTATTCCTGAATATTTTAAGTTTATATATTTGTATTAGGGTAATTTGTTTTATGCAAAGGTTGATTCTCCCCCACCTATATATTTGTTAGACTAAAAGAGAACTTTAAATATACATCTATCTAAAGTTGGGCTCCATCACTGACGTTACTAATCCACTTCATAAACCTAAAGTAAATTATTATAAGGCATAGTGAGAAATACTGGCTTGGCTTTGGAAAAATATTAATTTCTGTGTTTATACCTTTATCTTCTCACCTACAGTATAAAAATATCCCTTCTTCTCATGGCTGTTGCCAAGGTTCATACTTGCTTAAAAGTGTTTAAAATATGCAGATTAACAGTGTTACAGAAGTACTGAGATTATCCTCTGGTGCAAGGTTTATTATAAATTGTGTCTAGGCAGTAAATGTGGAGTCTTCAAGTCTACTTATTTGTTTAAATTTACTTAATCTGTGAGTTCCAAGAACTCTAATGTCTGAGTTTATATTTAAATTTATGTTTAAGGGTAAATGGCATTTCTCTGAGGATATCAGCTGATTATTATTGTTGTTGTTGTTGTTGTTGTTGTCAAGTGCTGTCAAGTCGTAGACCACATATAGCGACTCTATGAACAAAAGACTTAAACACAAGACCTGAACACTTATGTGACTTTCATCCTTTCTCCAGGTTTATAGGGTTTCTGGAGGCAAGCTATTACAGAAGTGGATGCCACTCCTGCTT
Organism: Elephantulus edwardii; assembly: GCF_000299155.1. Lineage (NCBI taxonomy): Eukaryota > Metazoa > Chordata > Mammalia > Macroscelidea > Macroscelididae > Elephantulus > Elephantulus edwardii. Next base: position 939,617 of record NW_006399825.1, on the reverse strand, counting down.
CCAAGCTTGTTTTAAGCAGGGAGCTCCACCAAATACTGTCCACCATGGGTAACCATTATCATGTTTGACACGACTAACAAAATTACCAATTAAAAGCTCAACTTCTTATAAATTGCCTTCAGAAAATATATCATGTGAAGAAAAAAAATGGGCAGTGGTGGCACAAACTTTGTACCACATTTCTGTTTTTAAAAAGAAAATTTTCAAAAGAGAAGAAGAAATTAGGAATTGTCTAAAATAGCATACATCACTGTTTTCTTTTTCTCTCTCCATTGTGGACCTTGTCTTAATGAAGACACCTTTCTCATCTATCCTCTTTCCGTCCTGTGGAGATTTACTTTTAGTAATTTGCTACAGGCCTGAAACTTATTTGTTGCATACAGTGATACACTGGCTAAGAAACTCTGAGCTAAAAATTTAGCAAACTCCTTTCCATTTGGTCTAGAAGACAGCTGATTGAAACTATGTAATGAGAGAGTTTTTCCAACATTGTTGGCAAAAATAGGTAATCCTTATTCTAGTTATAGAAAAAAAAAGAAATACCATAGTTTTTATTATAAAGAGCAGTGCACATACTTCCTAATAAATATTTTTATTAATTCTTTCCTTCTTCTGTAGGCAGTCACTGTTAAAAGGTACCAAAATAACCTTTTACTGAGGATATTTGGGCCCATTTCTTATTCTCACATTAAGTAGTATTGTTCATCTGAGAAGGTCATTTAAACTCCCTGGATATAACAAACCTTAATTTTTAGCACAAAAGTAGAAAGTGGATCTTTTCTTAAGAATCAATATTAGAAAAGAGAAATTGACTAGGAAAATGGTGCAACCAGTATGGATAGGAAACAGTTTGTTATTTTTTGGAAATGGTGGGAATGAAAATACTTTTTGAGCCAGCAATCATGCTATATAATCAAAACAAATAAGACCTACAATACAAACTGATATACTCACATCATGTTTATTGCAACATTACTTATAGTAGTATAAAAGGAGTAGCCGTAACATGAGGAAGACTGAGTCTGACTTCTACTTGCTTCATATAGGGACACTGTTCCCATCAGTAATATCCATCATACCAGACAAATAGCTACATGGCCAGACATGCCACCCCCCATCCTCCTGTTCCTATTTCTGGAATCACTAGGTCCAAAGTTTATTGCAAATTGGCTCTTAGACTTGGCTTATTAAGATTTATTAAGGACATTGGTAGGGGATGAGGAAGACGAAAGATATCACATAGTGAAAGTCCAGGTTTAGTGAACAGCACCTCCGAGACAGACTAACATCAAGATGCAGTTCTTCAGTTAATACAGACCAATTTTAAGTCATTAAATGAAAATCCAGGTTCAGTTCAGCAGCAAAAAGTTTCCTCAGTACCCAGCATGCTTTGTATGGTTTCTGGGTTATTATGGCTCTGGTTTCTTCCATTGTCCAGCAATCTTTGTCTCATAGCAGTCATAAGTCAGCTCTTCAGGCATCCAGGAGCAAAACCTTTTACTTTGGCTCCATTTCCAAGGTTCTGTCACGCTATGTCTTATCACAGTCTCTTCGCTCTCCCTTCCCTATCTCTTCACACTGCCTTCACTATCTCTTCATACTCTCACCACAGTCTGCATAGTCTAAAAAGTGCTCTCTTATATTGATGCCATAGCTGTTGATGATTTGCAAGACCTCATGTCCATAGTTGAGGTAGTTGAAGACCATGCCGTTAATGGGTGCTAATACAATGGATAGAAAAGCCATTTTTTAAAGTTCTGACACCATAAAGAGTTGGAAGCAACCGAAGTGTCCATCAGTGGACAAATTGCTGAAGGAGCTGTGATATATTCACACACTAGAATATTATACATCACTTAAAAGTACCAATACATCAGTTTGTGAAATACCACACAGCATAAAAGAATCTAGAACAAATTTTGCACTAAGTAGCACAAAAAAGACTTATGGTCTAAGATCATTAATAAAAAAATCTAAGAAAAGGCTTCCACAGAGAGTCAATCTTGAAGAACTAATAAGAATAGGAAGAGAGAGAGAGAGGGGAGCAAAAATGAATAAATAGGTAAGTTGGGTGAAGAGAAGGGCAATATGCAATAAGGGTTTGATTAGACCTTGTAAATAGTTTAAGCAATTTTAATTTATTACCTAAAACAAGGTGTCTGAATGGTTGAATGCAAACACAGTATGATTTAAAAGCTTAAATAAAAGAAAATTTAAAAAAAGACATTAAACCACAACAGGAAAAAAAGGTTTCTGACTAGACAATTGTACTATAAATTTTAAGGAGAAAATAAAGCTACATGCCATATATTTTCAATTAATAATGATATGTCATAGCATAATTATCTATAAAAGGAAGGGATGAAAATGGGATCACTATGGCCTATACTGGATCAAAACAAAAGAAATTTAGAAAGAAAAATTATAAAAACTCATAACCAAGCATATCCCAAATGATGGATCAGAAAAACTTTGATGATGACAACTAAAATTTTAAGGGGATGGACATTTGAAGCTAACTGCTCTAGCTAAGCACCACCTAACCACATGTGTTATGTGATGATGATTTTACATTTTCCCCAAGTGGTGGGAAACAGAGAAAGTGACTTTTAATGGTTTTATTTCATTTTTCCTGAAGACAATGAGATCATGAAAAACAATAAGTAGATAGTTGTTCTGAAGTTATTTTTCCTAGCAATTTTAAGAATATTGCTACCTTTTTAAGTCTAGGATCAAGCAACGTTGATGATATAATTTTTTTTACTCAACAATGCTGCTTTGAAAGCTAACCTGTCCTGTAAAATTCTCACAGTCTACAGAAAACACATCAGAACTGGCTCAAAGATCAATTTTCACTATATAGTTTCAAATGATATGTGTCAACTGAAGTTTCTAATGTACTGTCTTGATCTGAAGTGAATTTTCATACTTTTATGTTTTCTTTAGAATTTTTTTTTTAATCAAAGCACCATTCCACTGAAAATGTGAATGGTTAATTGCTTAACCTACATAAATTCTCTTATCTACGTGTTGTTAAGCATCCAGTGTCTTCATTTTCTGCTCTTGAATAATTAAAGTCATAGCAGATCTTGTTTCTGCTTCAAACACATAATGACCTAGGAGAATATGTGAAAATGTTGTAATTATTATCATCATGTCAGAATGGCAAGACTAAACAAAAACTGGAAATTCTTCTGTCACAAAGTTACTCCAGGACACCAAGGTTTTAACTGAATTTGGCAACATTGCCTTCAAGTTTTTCAGGATGATTCATCACTCTTTCCATGTTGTGGAGACACCCCAACCCCATGCCTTCCAGATGGTGGCTGGGGAAGCCTGCCCCAGTGCCATGAGCACATGGTGGTTGTTAACTGCAGTTTGAGGTGAAGTTTAAGGGTTGCAATTTTGCATTTCAGAGACAGTGGTTTAATGACATAATATCTCTCTTTTCTTTCTCAGATGCCCTAGCTAAGATTTCTCCACTCTCTTCACCCTGCTCTTCACCTATCCAAGGGACACCGGCCAGCAGCCCTATCAGCAAAATTTCTACAGTGCAGTTTCCTGAATCTGCAGAAACAACGGCTAAACCAGGCCTAAGTTCTCACAGGACCTTAGCTTATTATACTCAGAGTGCTCCAGACCTATCCCCTCAGATCCTGACTCCGCCTGTTATTTGTAGCAGGTAAGAATTTTTATATTGTTAACTAACTAGTGTTTATAGTAGTTTAATACATGAGCAAACTAACCCATCAGTCCACACAGCTCTCTGTAAGTTTACCAAAGACAATGATGAAAATATATGGAGTACTTATATTTTCTGTTGAATAGGCTTTAATAGGAACTGTTCTTCTTAGTAATAGAAATTTTGGTGGGATGATGAATAGTTAGTTGTATTTTTATCTGCTTACTTTGGAAAATATATAAGACACATAATTTTAAAATTATATAAATTTTATATAATTCTGTATTTTGACAGAATGTGTGTGTGTATTTAGCAAAATATTTGTGTGTGTGTGTGTGTGTGTGTGTGTGTGTATGTGTGTATAATTATACAGGCTTTCTTGAAAGCATTTTATATTGAAACCACAAAATCTATTGGTACTTTACATTTTAATATTTTAAACATATTCAAATGATGTATATCCTTTCCAGCAGGATTCTGGTTATCTTCTGAATACAGTACTGAGTTCCTCTAGTGTGATGAAATAGAATTGTGCAGTGTTGTCTATCACTGAAGCTAACACAAGAAATATTTATTCTGCTGACATTGTAGCTAAGGAAGAAATATTTCCTTTGCTGGTTAATATATTTTGGTTATTCTTCAGTAATAGCTTCATCTGGAGTAATGTATCATGGTATATGCTATCGAGTTGGAACTTATATCTGGCTCTCCAGTAGGTTTATTTCTCTATAGGTGCAGCCAATTAAGTCAAATGGCCAGCTTTTGTGTTGGCAGCACAATCCCTTACCCATAAGGCCAACTGAGCTCACTTTCCTTTAGGGCATTACAATAGTTGTTAAGGAGACAAGAGTTGAGTATTTTTAAGTTTGCTCATTAGTTTTTTGTTGTTGTTGTGTGCCGTTGTGTTGCTTGCAACTCATAGCGACCTTGTGCTCAAGAGGCCTAAACTCCGCTCTATCCTGTGCCAACCTGTCTCCAACACACCTATACCCATTACTCCAATCACTGAATCAATCCATCTCATCGAGGGTCTTCCTCTCCTGTGCCATCCCTCCACCTTCCCAAGCATGATGTCCCTCTCCAAGGACTGGTCCCTCCTTTCAACATGCCCAAAGTATGCCAGAAGCTTCAGAATCCTTTGCCTCCAAGGAGCAGCCTGGTTTTACCCTCTCCAGGCCGAACCTGTTTGTTCTCCTAGTAGTCCATGGTATGTTCAACATTTTTCTCCAGAACCACAACTCAAAGGCATCAATTCTCTTTCTATCATCCCTTGTCACTGTCTAGCTCTCTGATGCATAGCATGCAATTGCGATGATATAAACAAAATTATAATTTATTTACTGAGATTAATGATGTTGAATATTTGATTAAATTAGTGATATACTTATCTTCAGGTACCAACTATTAGTTCAGATTTTATCAGTCTAGTTAAGAATTAACTAAGGTTAAGTTTCATATGCTCTGTTTCCAGACATATTAAGCTTCACATGTTCTGCATTTATGCACTCTAGAAGCCAATCAAATGTATTTATTTAATAACTTTTATTTCATTCTCCTTCTAACTGTTTTCAAAAGGGACATAATTTCCCTTGTTTTTCATTTGTTTGGCAAGGATCAGAATAAAAGTTATTCTACTGTCCAAAAATTGTTCTACTGACCTTTTTATGACAGCTATTTTGTAAAATAATTTCTGTGGCATTTTAATTCCATCATCTTTGCCCACAAAACGTGTGTTGTCCTACCAAAAACTTCACAAGGCATAATTCTATTTCTCTGTTAGAGATTTACACTAACATTCATTTTGTAAAAGTTCTGAAGAGTCCTGCTAGGAGAACACCTGTGAACTTTTCTAATGGCATCTAGTGTTTTCTGAATTTATTTCACCACAAATTGCATTTCTTTATGCTAACACCCAATAATTGTCCATGGATCTAGTGTTTGGCAGAACACACTTATGAAGTACTGTTTTGTGGTATGTATCCTGAGCCAAGATGAAACCCAGTACAAGAATTTGCATCAAGAACATCTGCTTCTAGCTTTTCTAGGGAGACTCCCAATGAAGACTCCAGACTTGTAGAAAATAAGTAGCCCAAAGAAAGGAGAAAGACTTCAGATAATATCTACCATTCATGTAACTTTTCTTGTCATAGTCTATTTTTTATGGGATTTTTATGAAGAAGAAGCAGTGAAAAACAAGGAAGTTTCACTGCCTGCTTGTTCAGCCGTGTTTATAAATCCAGTAGAGTGTGTTTTATTTGTTTGGGCTTTATAAATCTATAATTTAAACCAGGTTTTATTATTGCCTTCAGGACAGCCACCCATGTAGCCACAGAGAGCTCCAAAAACACACGACTAATTATTGTGGTTTCCCCTGCTGAACTAGATGGGTTTGGCATTGAATCTTAGTCTCTTGGCTGCTGTAATGTCTATGCAACAACCTATTTTTCTGGCATTAAGAGCTAGTGTATTTGAACTACTAATTTAAATGTTCCTTTTAAATATCATCTTACAATGAAAATCTTAAAACCAATAAATTTTACTTACTAGAGACCACCAAGTTTAATCCCAGAATGTAAGCCCGTCAAATAATTGCATATACCATATTTTTGCACAAACAACAAGTCTTCTACATTTGTTTGCTACCCGTTCCCTCTTCCCAGGAGGTATTTTTAAAAACCTGGTATGCTAATTTTTTTAACTCCAATGTGCTTTTAAAAACAAATAAAATTGAGAGAGCAAAGCTTATGAAAATATCACTCGGGAGGAGGAAGAAGTTGGCCAACAAAAATAGGAGAAACGAGTTATTTGTGCAAAAAAATATGGTACTTTCTACCTCAGATTAGTCTTGTCATTTTTTTCTTTTTTTTTTCATTTCCTTATGGTACTTATGAGATTGCATAATTAAAACTATTTTATGTATAATGGTTCCCACTTATATTCAAGGCTTGAAATAAAATTTACTTACTTTTTCTTTTATTTGGAAAATGCTTATCTTTACTTCACATACGAGCACAATTCAGGGGGAAATGATGAGGCATTTAGGATATTAAATAGTAAACTATTGCTTATGTCTTTCATTTCAGTATGAGTAAACTGTGATTAACAAACAAAACCCTTTGAGACCACTTGTAGTATTAGATGGGAAGGGAAAAGAAAAAAAGAACCCAGAAGCAAAATGCAGAATTAAAATCCAACTATGAAATCGCTAAACAAGATAAATGAGAAAAAAACCAGTTTAGGACTCTGCCAGGCCTTTTGTAGGTTTCCTTTCTTGTTTGGTAAAGCAATTAGTACTATTGAGAAAGCAAATACATTCTACATCCTTGAACTGCTGTTAAGAAACATTTCCCTTGGAGCTTTGGTGTTACTGAAGGCAAGAGCATATAGCTGGTAACCAAAAGGTTGGTGGTTTGGACCCACCAATTGTTTTCTAGAGGAAAGGTGAAGGAGAATATTTGTGTAAAAACCACAGCCTTAGAAACATATATTAGCCAACCAACTCTTTGTGCAAGACAACTGTGAGTCAGCATCAACTTAATGGCAGTGGGTTTTTTAGTGTGAACGTCCGTCCTAAATACCTTCATTTTTCTTTTTTGCCTATTGTCTACCTCCTTGGCTAGTATTGTTTTATTTTTATTCTTTACCCAGAACCTTATGCTATCAATCTTACATTCCTCTTTAAATCCTACAAGAGTTTTCTGATTTTAATATATTACATAGCAAAAGTAATTGTTCAGTAATACCGTAAGAAAAGACAGTTAGTAGACATGTCAAGACATATAAGAGGTCTAGAATTTCAATAGCAATATTAAAATATGTCCATAATTTTAGCTTAAGTAGTTGGCCAATCTGAAAATGTACTCATTTTACTTTGGGGTAAAAAATGAAATTAATGTGCCATCATTCTTTTTAAATCTGTTCATTTTTATAAAAAAGACTCTGGATTTAAAATATCTTAGCTTAAATAAATAAATCTAAATTTTTTTTTTCTTAATCAAATACCTCTGGTGGCATATCTGTAACAATTTGCACAGCTACCTAAAAGTGTATGCATCTCTGGCAGTTTGAATCAACCAATAGCTCTACAAGAGAAATTTAGGCAGAGACAGACTCCTCCCACTAATATTTGCAGTCTCCCCTTAAGATTTACAGCCTCAGAAATCTGATAGAGGGTTTCTCTGAATCCAAACCAACCCAACAGCAGTGAATTTGGGAGTTTTGGTCAAATACACACCAGCATCTCCAAAATCACTGCTTTAAATTGGTAGCAGCCAATCCAAGTATTTTTAAAATAGCATAACAAAATATTTGTTAATAGATTCATTTCAAATATGTCTTACATTATGGAGAGTAATTGTCCTTTTGTGACTGAGATACTTCACCTAACATAATGTCTTCCAGGATCACCCGTTCTGTGTATTTCTTTTAAATTCCTTGTTTTTCAGTGCTGCACAGTTTATATTATGTGAATATACCACAGCTTCTCTATCCATTCATTTGTTGATGGGCACTTGGGTTGCTTCCATCTCTTTGCTACTGTGAACAACACAGCAGTAAACATAGGTATACATATATGCGTTTTGGTGGAAGTTCTGGTTTCTTTAGAGTAAGAGCATGAACTAAAAGAAATTTCTAACCATTTGCTTTGGTCATTCTCTCACACTAAAAACAAAGTATAGTGCATTTTAGAATTCTTATATAAAGTACAATTAAACTATTGAAGGTAGAAATGATTAATTATTATTTTCAACAATGTACAGATATTTATGTCTATAATTTTTTAAAAGATAATATTTTATTCTTTGAATATACTCCAATATTTCTTAGCTGTGGCAGACCATATTCCCAAGGAAATCCTGCTGATGGGCCACTGGAGAAAGGCAGTATGACCATTAGGACACCAAGCAGAACAGGTAATCCATTTGTTTCTGATTCTATTTTTCAAAATGGAAATCATTTTATTGTTATTGTTGTTTGTTTCTGGGGAAAAAAACACACATTTGTTCTTAATGATAAAATTTACAGCTTAAAAAAGCCAAAGAAGAAAGCAAAACCATTATTATTTCATCACATAGCATTAATCACTGATAAAATATCACTTCAAAATTATCCAAAATATTTCTGTAAATCTACACATAACTGTCCATCTATTTTACAAAAGATAGATGACTATTTTATATAAGTCAAAGACAACATAAGACCCCTGGATTGTTTTGATAAGTTGGCTGTTAATGATTAGGTTGAAGACTCGAGTCCACTTAAAAGCCTCAGAAGTTAGTCTTACCCATCTACCTCTGAAAAATCAGCCACTGAAAACTTTATGGAGCATAGCTGTACTCTGACACACATCGGTTGCCTTAAGTCAGAATTGGCACATAAGCAATTGATTTATTAGTGAAGAATAATGTAGACACATCATTTGATTTTGTGACACAGATTTTCTCAAGCCACTCATTTTTGAAGACATTCAGTTATGGCAGCTCTTTGGAAATCATTCTTCTTCTGTCACTATAGAATGCATGAAAGATAGGGAAAAATACATTTCTGTTAAGTGCTGACTTTAGAATGATGGAGCTACTAAAGACTGATTCTTGACTTTCTCCTTTGGCAGTTCTTGGTAGACATTCAATAATATAGGTTACTGATTGACTATGTGCCTTTAAGAAGGATGTACTATTATGAAATACTAGGGAAATTATGTGGGTGGTTGACATCAGGTTGTTCACAACTCATGTGGTTTGTTGTTGTTATGTGCCGTCGAGTCGCCTGCAACTCATAGCGACACTATGTACAACAGCCCTAAACTCCGCTCTGTCCTGTGCCAATCACACTGTCTCTGACACTCCCATCCCGATTATCCCAGTCACTGAATCAATCCACCTCATAGAGGGCCTTCCTCTCCTGCGCTGTCCCTCCACCCTCCCAAGCATGATGTCCCTCTCTAAGGACCGGTCTCTCCTCACAACATGTCCAAAGTATGTTAGATGGAGCCTCAGAATCCTTGCCTCCAAGGAGCCACACGGTTTAACCCTTTCCAGGACAACTCATAGCAACCTTATATACAAGAGAACAAAACAGTCTCATTTTGTGTCATCCTCATAATCTCTGCTCTGCTTGATCCTCTTGTCATTACCTCTGTAGTAATCCATCTTTTTAAGAGTCTTCTTCCTTTTCACTGACCTTCTATTTCACCAAGCAAATGTCCATCTTCAGAGACTTGCTTTTCCTGATAATATGTCCAAAGTACATGATAAGAAATCTTGCCATCCTGCTTCTAAGAAGCATTCTGGCTGTACCTTTTTAAGATAGATCAGTTTTTTTCTTCTGGTAGTCTTATTGTGTATTCAGTATTTTCCTGCAGCATCACAATTCAAAGGATCCATTCTTCTTCAGTCTTAATTATCCATTTTTCATGTGCATATGAGTCAATTAGGATTACCACGACTTGGACCATTCATAGCTTGGTCCTTAAAGTGACATCCTTGATCTTTAACAATTAAGGAAATCCTTTAGAGCAGATTTACTAATTGCAATTCATTTTTTCATTTCTTGACTTCTACTTTCATGAATTTTGACTGTGGGTTCAGTAAAACCATGCCAATATCAATCTTTTCTCCTTTTGTCACGATGTATTTACTGATCAATTTGTGAAAATTTTTGCTACTTTTCTATTGAGGTGCAATTCATCCTGAAGGCTGTGATATTTCATCTTCATCAGTGTGTTACTCCTCTTTTCTTTTCAGTTATGTAATTTACATATTACAGGCTGGTGATGAGTCTTCCTTCAATCTTGATGCCACATTCTTCTTCATAAAGTCCTTCTTCTCAGATATTTGCTCAACAAAGTTTGTTCTGACATCCATTTCAGTCTTTTCTTTCTTTCTTGTCTTTTTAATAATATTTTGCTTCTTTTTGATATGATGTCCTTGATACCATTCCACAACTTAACTGGTCACTACTGTTTAGCGCATCAAATACATTTTTGAAATGGTCATTAAATTTATTGGCTATTATTAACTTGTTTTAGTTTTATTCATCTTAATCTTGAACTTGCATATGAATAATTGATAGTCTTTTTCATAGCCATTGTTTGATAGCCTTGTTGACGAATAATTATTTTTTCCTTTTTCAACAGTTAAAATTTATATCATTCTTATATATTCTGATTATGTCCATGTATATAGTCAACATTTATGTTGTTTATAAAAGATACTGCAATTCACAAGTTGCTGTTCATACAAAATTCTGTCATGTGATATCTAGCATTATTTCTATAAGCAAGATCATATTTATAAGGACTGATTCCCATCCATTTCTGAATTTTACATTCCTATCAGTATCAATGCATCTTCATTTCATAGTTGATCATTTTCAGACTGTGGAAGTGTGTTGTTATTGTAATGACCCCTTGGAGGACAGAACAAAATATTCCCTAATCTTCTAGTGTCTTCACAATCTCTGCTCTGCGTTCACCTATTGTTGCTGCCATTGTGTCAATACTTCAGCTTAAGGATTTTCCTCTTGTTCACTAACCCTCTAATTGACCAAACATGATGCTGTCCTCTAATAATTGGCCCTTCCAATTAATTTGCCTAAAATATGTGAGATGAAATTTGGTCATCTTTATTTCTAAGACTCCACTACTACTTCTGTTGTCCTTATTTATTGTTCTATTTCAAATGCATTGTTGTTGCTGTATGTTTTCTATTTGGAGCCATCTCTAGCTGACCCTATAGTTTTCAGAGGGAATAAATCACATGGGAGGAGAATAATTAAAAAGACCATGACTTGGATCAGGCACACCTTGGCCTTTAAACTGACATCCTTGTTCTTTAGCACTTTGAAAGGGTCTTTGACAACAAATTTTCCCAGTGTAACGTGTCTTTTGATTTCTTGATGAGTCTGTCCTGAAGGAAATGCAACCAGAGTGTTCCTTAGAGGTAAGGATGGTGACTTTTCATCCCAGATACTTTGGGTGCATTGTCAGGAAGGGCCCATCTTGAGCGAAGAACATTCTAGGAAAGGTGAGAGGGTCAGTGAAAGAGAAGATCCTCAGCAAGGTGGATTGACACGGTAACTTTAACAATACATACAAGCATATCTGAGATTAAGAAGATGGCACAGGTTAGGGCAAAGTTCAGATGTCTTTTTCATAGGGTCCCTAAGAGTTTTAATTGATTTAATGGCCCCTGAAAACAAAAACACTATTAGTAAGGAGCATTCTGCTTGGTATAGTCAATATTCCTCACCAACACCACAATTTTAAAACATAAATTCCTCTGCAATCTTCCTTATTCACTGTTCAATTTTTAAATATATCTGAGACAGTTGAATACAGCATGATTTGGATCAGGTTCATCCTTAATCTTTTAGCACTTTATAGAGGACATTAGCATGAGATTTTTCCATTGCAAGATACCATTTGATTTTTTATTTGATGCTCCCATCAAGTTGATTGTAGACCAAATAAAATTAAATTATTTCCGTCAGTCTTTTCTCCACCTACCACAACAGTCTTTATTGAGTCAGTTGTGAGGATATTTGGTTTCTTTATATTGATGTATGATGTTATGCGTCGGAGAGTTGGACAGTGACTAGGGAGGATAGAAGTAGAATTGATGCCTTTGAGCTGTGGTACTGGAGAAGAGTATTGAAGGTACCATGGACTCCTAAGAAAACAAACAGATTCATCCTAGAGAGGGTTAAACCGGGCTGCTCCATGGAGCCAAGGATTCTGAGGCTTCATCTGACATACTTTGGACATGTTGTAAGGAGAGACCAGTCCTTAGAGAGGGACATCATGCTTGGGATGGTGGAGGGACAGCGCAGGAGGGGAAGGCCCTCTATGAGGTGGATTGATTCAGTGACTGGGTTAGTCAGCATAGTATTGCCAAATATTTATTACCATTTGGTAGATTTTCTTTTAGCCCTATTGGAAGAAGTTGTTGACATCCACAGGGATTTAATCTCTAGAAGGTCCCATTTATCAGTTTTATTCTCTGCAAATAGTACATTTTTGGATGTATTTGGCAGCCCCTTTATACCATAGACTAGGCCTTCTAAAGATTTTTGTATATGGTATGAGATGTGGATCCTATTTCATTTTCTACAGTTAAGAGACCAGTTTTGCCAGGACCATTTGTTGAAAGGCTTTCATTTCCCTGTTTTATAGGTTTTATTTCCTTGTCGAATTTTCACTTGATCATAGATAGCTGGGTCTATTTCAGGGTTTTCAATAATGTTCTATTGGTCTTTGTGCCTGGCATTGTACCAGTACCATGCTGTTTTGGTTACTACAGCTATGTAGTAGATTTTGAAGTCAGAGAGTGCTATGCCTCCTATTTCATATTTGTTTCCCAGAAGTGTTTTGCTTATGCAGGATCTCTTTCCTCTCCATATAAACTTGATCATTTTCCTTTTGATCTCCTTAAAAAGTGAATTTTATATCTATACTGGGATTGCATTGAATATGTAGATCAGTTTTAGTAGGACTGTCATTTTCACAATATAGAGTCTTCCTATCCATGAACAGGGCACATTTTTCCATTTCTTTAGGTCTTTTATTGTGTCTTACAGAAATGTTCTATAGTTTTCTTTATATAGGTCTTTCATATCTCTAGTTAGGTTTACTTGCAAGTATCTCAATTTGTGGTTGGATATTGTAAATAGCATTGCTTTCTTGATTTCCGTCTCTGAGTTCTCTTTGTTACTGTCAAGGAATCCCACTGGTTTTTTAATATTGCTCTTACATCCTACTACTCTTCTAAATTGGCCTACTAGCTCCTACAGGGTTTTTTTGTTGAGTGTTTGGGGTTTTCTGTCTACATTATCATATCATCTGGATCTAGAAATAGTTTAAGAATCTTTGCCGATCTAAATGCCTTTTGTTTTCTTCTCTTTTTGTATTGGCCCTAGCAAGCGCTTCCAATAGAATATTGAATAGAAGTTGTGACAGTGGACATCTTTGTCTGGTCCTTGTTCACAAGGAAAATGCTTTTAGCCTTTCTCTATTGAGAATGGTGTTAATTCTT
>NW_006399825.1:925182-925804 GCF_000299155.1 Elephantulus edwardii | reverse complement strand
GTAAATTCCCTTCTATTCCAGTTTTATGAGTGTCTTAATCAGGAAAGGATGTTGGATTTTGTCAAATGACTTTTCTACATTAATTCTAAGATCATATGGTACTTATCATTTACTTTGTTAATATGGTGAATTACATTGATTATTTTTCTTTTGTTGCATCATCCTTGCATACCTGTTATAAATCCTGCCTGGTCATGGTGATTTATTTCATTATGTGCTTTTGCTATTCTTTTGGCTAGGATTTTGTTAAGAAATTTTACATCTATATTCATGAGACATATTGGCCTGTAGTTTTCTTTGTTGATAATATCTTTGCCCAGTTTTAGGTATTAGGTATTAGGGATATGCTTGCTACATAGAATGGTTCTGGGAGTCTTGCTTCTTTTTTCAATTTTTTAAATAGTTTCAGTAGAATTAATTAGAGTTGGTCCTGAATGTTTGGCAGAATTCAGCTATGAAGCCATCAGGTCCAGGTGCATAGCAAATAATTGAAGAGACCATTGTTTGGATCAAGTGCACAGTAGTCTTTAAACTAATGTTTGTTGCTCTTTTTTTTAAATTATTAAATTTTATTAGTATTATTGAACATTTACAGGGATTTTGGGTTTTCATTCCTTCATTG
>NW_006399825.1:922010-924357 GCF_000299155.1 Elephantulus edwardii | reverse complement strand
TTTGAATAATATTGGATGAGTTCCTTGTTTTTCAATGCAGCATAGTATTCCATTGTGCGAATATACCACAGCTTTTCTAGCCATTCGTTTGTTGATGGGCACTTAGGTTGTTTCCAAATCCTTGCTATTGTGAACAAAGCTGCAATAAACATGGGTGTGCATTGCTCTTTAGAACTTTGGAGAGGTCCTTGGTAGCAGATTTTTCCCAATGCAGCATAATTTTTTAAAGTTTTTTTCAGTTTCATTCTTTCTCCATCTATCATGATGTTGTCTCTTGATCCAGTGGTGAAGTTTTTTGTCTTCTTAATTTTGAGGTCTAATTTTTATTTAAAACTGTTGTAGTCTTTGATCTTACACATCAGGTATTCCAAATCCTCAACTTTCTGCAACCCGTTCAGTATCTTCTGTATAGCACAGGTTGTTGATGAATCTTCCTGCAAACCTGATGCCACATTTTTCTTCATAAATTCCAGCTTCTTGAATCTGATTGAATAAGCTTGGGGGAAGGACATATAGCCTTGAAACACACCTTTCTTGGTTTTAAACCATGCAGTGTTCCACTGCTCTGTTTGACCAATAATCTCTGTCTAGGTTAGATTTTTCATGAGTACAGTTAAGTGTTCTAGGGTTTTCATTCTTCTAAATGTTAGCCATAGTTTGTTATGATCTTCTAGTAACTTTAAAAATCAGGTAGAAAATGTGTAACAATGTGCAACAAATATAGCATAACTTAAGAAAAATAGCAGTGTTAAAAAAATATATTTCCAGACATTAATTCATAAACTAGTAATCAAGACAATAAAGATTGGCAAATACATAATATAAATAAGCATGCTTATACACACCTAAACTATAAAATAATTGTTGTTGTTGTTACGTGCTTTCAAGTCGTTTCTGATTCGTAGTGCCCCTACATACAGTAGCTTTGAAGTCTGCCCTGTCCTGAGCCAGTCTTATTACTGCAACACACCTATCCATGGCCCCAGTTACTATATCAATACATCTCGTTTGGGATCTTCCTCTCCTTCACTGTCCCTCCCTTCTCTAAGGACCAGTCCCTCCTGGCCACATGCCTAAAGTATGTGAGATAGAGCTTCAAAATCCTAGTCTCCAAGGAAAAACTTGGTTTCGTTCTCTCCAAGACAGATCTATTTGTTTCCTTGACACTCCATGCTGTGTTTAAGACTCTTCTCCAGCACCACAACTCAAAGGCATCGAGTCTTCTGTCATCCTTAGTCATTGTCCTGCTCTCTGATGCATAGCAAGTAATTGCAAAGAATAAGGTCTGATCAGGCATACATTTGTCTTTAAACTGACATCATTGCTTCTCAGTATTTTGGAGAGGCTGACAGCATATTTTCCCAGAGCAGTTTGTCTTTTGATTTCCTGGCTGCTGGTGCCAAGAGTGTTGATTCTAGATCAGAGCAAGCTGAAATTGTTAGCAACCTCAGTCTCTTCTCTGTCTATCATGGTGCTGCCAATTGGCCCAGTGGTGAGAATCTTTGTCTTCTTGATGTTGAGCTTCAATCCTTATTGAAGATTATAGTCCTTGACCTTCTGCAGCAAGCACTTCAAGTCTTCATTTTCAGCAAGCAAGGTTCTGTCATCTGCCTAATGTATGTTATTGATGAGTCTTCCTCCAATCTTGATGCCACATTCCTCTTCAAAAAGCCCAACTTTCCAAATTATCTGTTCTGCATATAGATTGAAAACTGCGTAGTGTAGGTTATTGATGAGTCTTCCTCCAATCCTGATACCACATTCCTCTTCAAAAAGCCCAGCTTTCCAAATGATCTGTTCTGCATACAGGTTGAAAACGTATGAAGAAAGAATGCATCTGTTTCCTAGGTCTGTTTTGACGACACTCCTCCTCCTAGAGTACGTTTCGCATAAGCACAATCAAGTGTTCTTTGATTCTCATTCTCCTCAAGGTTAGCCACAATGTGTTGTGATTAACAACATACAAACTATTTCCCCAATAAAACCAACTGACAGATTGGTGTTGTATCTCTAACATTGAGAAAAATGGGAATCCCAGGAAACTTCATTATCCTCATGTGAAATCTATCTTTAGACCAAGAAGCTGTAATCCAAACAGAACAATGAAACATTAAATGGTTTAAAATTAGAAAAGGTGAGCATAATGTTTGTATCTTCATATCTATTTTGTATGTTGTTGTTATTGTTGTGTGTCATCGAATCGTTTGTGACTCATAGCGACCCTATGCACAACAGCCCTAAACCCTGCTCTATCCTGTGCCAACCGCATTGCCTCTGATACACCCATCCCTATTACCCCAGTCACCGAATCAATCCATCTCATAGAGGGTCTTCCCCTCCTGCACTG
>NW_006399825.1:916219-918718 GCF_000299155.1 Elephantulus edwardii | reverse complement strand
TGAAATCAAAGTCATATTTTGGCTCCTGTGGATTTGGTTTAATTTTCCTCAGCTTCAGCTTGAACTTGCCTATGAGTAATTGGTTGTCTGTTAAGGCAGGTAAATCATTCAAATCACCTTAACTCTGTGTAGAAGAATGTGACATCAGGATTGAAGGAAGATTCGTTAACAACTTACTTTACATAGATAACACAAGCTTACTTGCTTAAAATAAAGACTTGACGTGCTTGCTTCAGAAGATTAAAGAATACAGTCTTCAATATGGATTGCACCTTAATGTCAAGAAAATTAAAATCCACACCACCATACTAAAAGGGAACATAATGAAAAATGAAGAAAAGGTTGAAACTGTCAATGACTTCATCTTATTTGTATCCACAATCAACACTCTTATTACCAACAGTAAAGAGAGCAGGAAACTTATTGCACTGGGAAAGTCTATAGTCAAGGACCTTGCCAAGTTACTGATCTCAGTTTAAGGACTGAGTGCACCTAATTCAGGTCATGGTCTTGTCAATTACTTGCTATGCATCTGAGAGCTGGCCAGTGAAAATGATGAGAGAAGAATTCATGCCATTGAGGTATGATATTGGAGAAGAGTACTGAGTATCCTATGGACTGCCAAAAGAACAAACATATTCTTAGGGAAAATATAGCCAGAATGCTCTTTGGAGACAAGGATGGTGACACTTCATTTCATGTACTTTGGGCAGATTGCTAGGATAGACTATTATGAGTCATACTCTACTCAATGATACCAAACAACAACAACAAATACATCAAATTAGAAGAGTTATGCTGCTGCCTCTGGAATTCAAATGCACCAGCCACTCTGCATGATCAAAGATGGACAATCTCTTTCCATTATGATTTATAGCCTCAGATGTTGGATGAAGTTTCATAACACATTGATCAACCGATGGCAGTGAGTGAAAGTTTAAGAGTCATTTGGCTTTTTTAGCAAAGATACCAATGGAATAAAAAAATAATTTTTTAAAATAAATGATATTGTGGGCACAAAATGAATGTCACCCTTATCTCATGTAATATTAAGTTCTGTAATCTTTGACTAATGACATATTCAGGTAAGATGAACCACTTTTATGACCAGGTGTTTTTCTAACCACTAAAC
This sequence comes from Elephantulus edwardii, assembly GCF_000299155.1. NCBI lineage: Eukaryota > Metazoa > Chordata > Mammalia > Macroscelidea > Macroscelididae > Elephantulus > Elephantulus edwardii. The sequence continues at coordinate 917,586 of NW_006399825.1, read as the reverse complement.
CACTAGAGGTCTATCATTTGTAATATATACTACAGTGTGGCAGCATGTAATCTATTAACATTGTCATTCCCAGATATTCAGAATTATAATTTACTATGCAAAACACTACTGTATTACAAGCAATTTTAAAAAATTGAAATAAATAATAAAAGAGGTATTCTACTTACATAGAACAAACCACTGAAAGTTTCATCAGAACAGGAACCCATCATAAATCAGAGCTACCTGTATTATACTGAAACTACTAACTGATAAGTCTGTGATTTGAAACCACTGGCCATTTTCTGGGTAAAAGATCTTTATTTTCATAAAGATTTATGATTTAAGGAAGTCTGTTTCCATAAAGAGTCTAGCTTATGAGAATCTAGGATACAGTTCCATTCTGTTGTATAGGGTTATTATAAGTTGATATCGACTCAATGAAAATGGAAAATGGGAACATGCACCTGAATGTGAAAACAAAAATTGTAAAATTTGTGGAAGAAAAGAGAACAATATCTATATTACATTAGAGAAGGCAAAAATTGATTAATATAAAAACCATAAGAGGCAAAACAAATATCCACAACAATTCATTTAAAAAAAACTACAACCATTTTATATTAAAAAAAAAATAAAGAGCATATAAAGTAAGCACAGATTTTTATTTTTTCATTAAAAAATATGATTAGGTGTGATTGTCAAGACAGGAGTCCAGCAAAAGGCTTCATAGTGGTGTGGACTTGTGGAGAAGGAGGGGAATTGTATAAGAATGAAAGAATTTTTTCTTTTACTTTCCAAAGAGAAGAGCAAACTGGGGGTGGGGGTTGTGGACAGGGAGAAAAGGGAAACAATGAATGAATGCAAATCCTAAGTCTCTGTAAATTTTCATTAATATTAATAATAAATGAAAAAATGTTTATGTAAAAGTTATCCTTCCACGTGTGTGCTTCCTATCTGCAAAGTGAGGATAATAATGCAATAATATCTACCTTATAGGATTGTTGAGAGCATTGAATGTGTTAATAATAATACACTTTTATAACTAAATGTGGTTTATATGGCACTGCTGCATAGCAAGGACCTCAACACATTTAATTCAGGTGCCTTATTAAACTCAAATTTCTTCGGGTTTTGCTTCCAGGAACGTGTTTAAGAGATGTGTGATCCTTGAGGTAACAGTTTAGTGTGTGACAAGAATGCAGTGAGACAGTGGAGGAGGATGTGAGGGCAGCCACAGGATCCAAGGAAGCAAAACCAGATACATTAAACATCCCCACCTGGCCAACTGCCTGGAAGAGATCTATATTTGTTCCAATCCCAAAGAAGGGTGACCCAACAGAGTGTGGAAACTATAGAACAATCTCATTGATTTCACATGCAAGCAA
>NW_006399825.1:914458-915084 GCF_000299155.1 Elephantulus edwardii | reverse complement strand
TTGATTCAGTGACTGGGGTAATTGGGATGGGGGTGTCGGAGATGGTGTGATTGGCACAGGACAGAGCAGAGTTTAGGGATGTTGTAGATAGGGTCACTATGAGTCACAAGCGACTCGACAGCACATAACAACAACAACAACAACAACAATAACCTTAAGGGTCACAATCTCTGACCTGTTCACGTCTGTTGTTGCAGTCACTGTGTCAGTCTACCTGTCTTCCTTTTCTTCACTGTCCCTCCACTTTCCCAACAACGATGTGCCTGTTGTTGTTGTTGTTGTTGTTGCTGTTGTTGTTGTTATGTGCTGTGAGTCACTTGTGACACCTAACGACCCTATATAGAAGAGCCCTTAACCCTGCTCTAACCTGTGCCAACCTCACTGTCTCTGACACACCTACTCCCATTACTCCAATCACTGAATCGATCCATTTCATCGAGGGTCTTCTTTTGCTCTATCCCTCCACTCTCCCAAATGTGATGTCCTCTCCAAGGACTGGTCCCTCTTGCAACATGCCCAGAGTAGGTCAGACAAAGCTTCAGAATCCTTGCCTCTAAGGAGCAGCCTGATTTTACCCTCTCCAGGACAAACCTTTTTGTTCTCCTAGCAGTCCATGGTATATTAAA
>NW_006399825.1:910475-914108 GCF_000299155.1 Elephantulus edwardii | reverse complement strand
CCAGTGGTGAGAATCTTTGTTTTCTTGATGTTGAGCTTCAATCCATATTGGAGGCTGCAGTCCTTGACCTTCTGCAGCAAGTGCTTCAGGTCCTCTTCAGTTTCAGCAAGCAGGGTTTTTTCATCTGCATAACGGAGGTTGTTGATGAATTTTCTACCAGTCCTGATGCCACATTCTTCCTCATACAGCCCAGTGTCCCAGACGATCGTTCTGCATACAGATTGAAAAGGTATGGACACAATGCATCCCTAGCGGACCGCACTTCCTGATTTTGAACCATGCAGTGTCTCCTTGCTCTGTTCTGACGAATGCCTCTTGGTCCATGTATAGGTTTCGCATAAGCACAATCAAATGTTCTGGGATTCCCATTCTTCTCAGAGTCAGCCACAGCTTGTTGTGATCCATAGTTGAAAGCCTTTGCATAGTCAGTAAAGCACAGAGAGACATTCCTCTGGTATTCCCTGCTTTCTGTCTAGATCCTTCTAACATTAGCTATAATATCCCTAGTACCGCGGCATCCTCTAAACCCAGTCTGCACATCTGGCAGTAAATTATTGGATGTTGTATAGCTCACAGATGATAATTCTTGTCTATATTATAGGTTTGAAAGGTATGCTTTTCATACTCTATGATCCTAATATTTGGTGCTTAAGCAGTATTTTTTCTAAACTTTACATTCACAATATTCATTTTAGGAAAGTTGTTTAAATGAAGCTCCTTTCTCCCATGGCAAGTCCCGTAATACGCTATTCTCTTTCAATCACAGATGACACAGCTCAGGTTACCTCTGACTATGAAACCAATAACAACAGTGACAGCAGTGATATTGTGCAGAATGAAGATGAGACTGAGTGCCAAGGAGAGCCACTGAGGAAAGCATCAGCTTGCAATACCTACACCCCGGAGGCCATGATGTTCCTGGTAGCCCCATTACACTTAACTCACTCATTTGCATGTGTAATTGGTTTCTACTGTAGAGCTAGGCTCTGCTATCGATCCCTGGATCATCAGAGTTACAGATGCATCTTATTTGGACCATACATATGATACATACCTATTTTGATCAATACAACTCTGCCTTCCGAACCTTATTGATCTCTTGATGGGGCTATTACTTGGTGGTTAAAAACAAAAGTGTTCATTGCCTCAAGTGGTTGCCGTCAAAAAGTATAAGCACCCCCTAAATTATTATAGTCTGTAAAATAGTATTTTAAATGATGCTATGTCTATAAATATGAATAAAAGAAATGTATATGTCAGTTATCTTATGATATTTTACCCTGGTGGTTTTTCTCCAGTACCTTATTGCTTTCTGAAACAATCAAATTTTTATTTTTATTATCATATTAAGAAATTCTATTCCTTTCATTTTAATATTTACATATATATATAGTTAATTTTTAAATTATTCTTTCCTTTTAAAAAATTTATTGATTTTCATAGAATAATCCCTTTACATTATGATTAAAATATTCTTTAGTGGTAATTTATTTTGCACATGTTGGGTCATTTAAGGAGAATGAAAGCTCCAATTTGAATAGATTTAATTTGATAGGAGTAACAAAGATGAAAAATAGATGGCCTAGTGGTAAGAAGCTTGTGCTACAATCCCAAAGTCACCAAATTCAAATCAACCAGCTGCTCCATGGGAGAAGGATAGGCATCTCCTTCCATGTGATTTACTGCCTCTAAAAACCCACAGGAGGTCAACTATAGCTAAGTTCTTACTTGATAGCACACAGCAACAATATGATATGATTATCAATTGTTGTTATTGTCCTTTTTATTTTACTTGATTTACCACTTTTGATAAAAATATATTGTTACATAAAATTTTGTAAATCATCACAATTTGGAATTGGTTTTTTTTTTTTACCTTTGTTCCCTCTCTTTTGAAAATGCACATTTAAGAGTGTCCTCATTTGGACTTTGCATTTACATGATGCAGCTTCTCAGGAAGTAGTAGAATTATTCTTAAAGCTTTTTAAAAATGTGGTAATGTCATTCTTTATTATTAGTACTGCTTCTGAAATATAAGCTATCCCTCTCTGAGTCTGGGTTTCTTTAATATTTACATAAATTTATCAAGAAATAAACAGCCAATTTAACAGTTCTCTAACATCCTTACAGGAACTTCCATTTAAGAAAATAAGCCTTAAATTTTGTAAAATGAGCTCCTCAAAAATATGCATGGCTAGGGAACTCTGGTGGCCTAGTGGCAAGAAGCTGCACTGCAATCCCAGAAGTATGTGGTTCAAATCCTCCAGAAGAAGGAGGGGCAACCTCCTCCTGTACCAGTCAGATCTGACTTTACGATACACACACACACACACACACACCACACACACATACATAATAAAATAAAATTAAAAATATATGCATGGCTACATATGTGTATATGTGTGAATATATACATATATGTATGTACCATTTATATTTAGTCAATTTTAAATATCAGAAATGCCATAGACAGAAAGTTAAACTTCCCTGTAAGGTTTCCATGTTTGTTACCTTCACAGAAGCTGGTATTCACATCTTACTCTCACGGAATACCTGATGAATTCAAACCATAGTTAGCTTCCAAATGCTTTCAATACATCTTAGAGTAAACTAGTGGTTTCTTTTCACCCAGAAAAAGGGAGAGAAGGAAATAGGTTCAGAAAGAAAAATTAGTCTGTAGTGTTTTGGTGTTCTAAGTGGTAAGAAACTTCACTGCAATCCCAAGGGCACACGGTTCCAGTTGACCAGCTGCTCTTTGGGAGGATGGCCAATCTCCCTATGGGATTAAACTGCATCTGAAAACCCACCACAGAGTCAGCTGTGAGGTAGTTCCAATTTGACAGCATGCACCATAACAACTTTTAGAATAAACATCCACTGTTGCCAGAGTTTGCATTAACCAGAGACGGATGATCATCAAACAATGCAAAGTTCATAGTCTAAAACAGGTGTTTTACTTCTAAGGTGGGCACAATAGTCCTGTTCATCTTAAGTTTTTTAAGAATATTCATTCACATGAAATTTTAAGTCCTTTGCTTTTGGTAATCCTTGTTAAATTGAAATTGCCAAAGCATGAATGGCTTTGTATAAAAACTGTGTGATGTTAAAAACACTTCTCCCTTAATTTTCATTACAGGACAAACCAATTCTTGCTCCTGAACCTCTTGTCATGGATAATTTGGACTCAATTATGGAGCAGCTAAATACATGGAATTTTCCAATTTTTGATTTGATGGAAAAGATAGGAAGAAAATGTGGCTGTATTCTTAGTCAGGTACGAAATGCATTCATACATATGACTAAAGATAAAATAATTCCTCAGCTGTATGTAGATATCTAGATTACTCAGCTGTATGTAAGATATGTAGATTCTCCTTAGAAGCAAGATTGGTGAAGATTCATCTCAAATAATTTGGGCATGTTGCTAGGAGAAACTATTCCTTGAAGAATGACATCATGCATATAAAGTTGGTGGGGTGGCAAAGAGAGGAAGACCCTCAACCAGGTAGATTGACACAGTGACTCCATCAGGGGCTTGAGTGTGTCAGAGATTGTGAATTTGGCATGGGACTGTTTACAGGGTTGGTATGCATTATACTCTATTTGATGTTCTTGTTGTTGTTGTTATGTGCC
>NW_006399825.1:892365-908870 GCF_000299155.1 Elephantulus edwardii | reverse complement strand
ATATTCTGCCTAAAGCATCCTTGATTATAGCAACTCGAGGTTTGAATTTGTTCTTCAATTCCTTGAGCTTAAGGAATGCTGAATGAGTTCGGCCGTTTTGATTTTTCTGACTCTAGCTCCTTGCACATTTCATTGTAATATTTTGCTTTGTCATCCCGTGCTGCCTTTTGGAATCTTCTGTTCAACTCTTTAGTATCTTGAATTCTTCTTTGTGCTCTGACTTCTCTACGCTCCAGTGCAATCTTCAGAGTTTCTTCTGACATCCATTTTGGTCTTTTTTTCCTTTTCTGTCTTTGTAATGACCGTTTGTACTCTTCCTGGATGATATATTTGACATCCTCCCCTAGTACCTAATAATAATAGTATAATGTCCATTCTTAAAAATGTGGATGTATTGTGTTTCAAGAAAGTAAACCTTAACACCCTATATAATTCATTGTAATGGGGACTTTCTTTTTTCTTTAACTTTAATTTAGATTTTAATGAAAGTTATAGAGAACTTGACTTCCACTTATTCATTTTTGCACATTTTCCTCCCTACTCACCCCTTAGTTCGCTTTTCCCTTAAAAAAATTGCTCAGAAAGTGTAACTTTCAAGTGAGTAGAATAGCATATATTCTTCATTTAAAATATGTATATATTAAGAAGAGGCAATAAGTGAATAAATGATTAGCAAATAGCCTAAAATTCCTAGAATGTAGCAAAAAAAGACAGCACAAGCCCCAAAACCTGTTATTAAAAACACTAACCTATTGTTTACATTTTTCAAGAATTAATTCGTAGCATGTAAATATTACAGTCCTTGTGTTATTATTGTTGTTACGTGCTGTCAAGTCAACTGTGAACAACAGCTCTGAGCCTTGCCCTGTCCAGAGCCATCCTCCCCATCTTTGACATACCTGACAATATTGCCACAGTCACTGGTCAGTCCAGCTCAGCTAGGATCTTCCTATCTTGCACTGACTTTCCACCCTTCCAGGGATTATACCGTTCTCCCAAGGACTGGTCCCTAGTGACAACGTGCCCAAAGTATGTGAGACAGAGTTTCAAAATCTTTGCCTCCATGGAGCAACCTGGTTTCACCCTCCTGCTCCAGGACAGACCTGTGTGTTCTCTTGACAGTCAGTTCAATGTATGTTTAATACACTTCTCCAGCACCACAACTCAAAGACATCAATTATTCTTCTGTCGTCCTTAGTCATTGTCCAGATCTCAGATGCATAACAAGCAATTGAAAAGATCACAACCTGGTACAGACACACCTTAGACTCTAGAGTAACATCATTGTTCTTTAGCACACTGGAGAAGTCCTTGACAACAGATTTTTCCCCCCAGTGAAACTATCTTTTGTTTTTCTGACTGCTGGTGCCAAGGGTGTTGGTGTGGATCCAAGCAAGATAAAATTGTTAACAACTTCAGTCTATTCTCCATCTGCCATGATGCTACCTATTAGCCTACTGTGAGGATTTTTGTTCTCTTGATGTTGACATATAATCCATACTGAAGTCTTTGATCATCTGCAGCAAATGTTTCCAGTCCTCATCAGTTTTGCTGAGCAGGATTGTGTCATTTGCATAACACTTAGGTCTTTTAAAAATAATGTGTTGTGTAGAAATATGATTCCTCTGAATGATGTGAGGAAAAAATAAAAAATATTTTTCTGCATTTTAATATGGAAAATACCTGTGTTTAGCACAAGAAATGTGGATGAGAACTCTTGCTATATAACAAACATGTGTCTGTGTGTTTGAGTATGTGTGTGTGTTTGAAGCTAAATTACGCTCAAACTTCCCAATTAAAAAATAATTTGTTTCTTTAAAGGATAAACTGGTACAAAATTTATAAATTTTAATGTATTTATGTTCATAAAGCAAAACAATATAAAATGATGGATTTGCCAAATTACTTAATATGTACCCAAATATACTCTCAAAGGAAAATGTTTGTTGCTTTTTGTCAACTTATTTAGAAATGTTTTATGATTGTTCTTAAAGATTTAAGTAATTCTCACTACAGAAATAAGCAAATTTACCAATTGTTTTAAAAAATAAAACTTAGGTGAGAACTGCAAACACAACACAGAATCATTGGGGATTTTAATACTTCCATGAAAAATGCAATCAGAGGAAGCCTCATTTTTTTCTCTGTATATGAGGCTTGCCTGACAGTTCCAGTGCTGGGGTGGCTTTCATGTTGCTCTAAGCTATCCTCGGTTGAGATAAAGCCGGGTCACCTATGACCTTGTGATTTCCCCTCGCCAATGATGGTTTTATTTCATATTTGTCCTTATGAGACTGAGTTCACTTACCATAATGCTCTCCAGTCTCTCCCAAGTTATATAGTAATTTTCAGAATCATTGCTCCTGAGTGCTGTGTAGTTTTCCATTGTGTGAATGTACCACAGTTTGCCAATGCATTCAACTGTGGTTGGACATTTGTGCTGTTTCCATGTTCTTGTGATTGTGAAAAAAAAAAAAAACCAACACGTGGCTATGAACATTGGTGTACTAATCTCCATTTGTGTCTCATAATTAATTTCTTTGGAGTATATTCTTAGTAGTGGAATAGCTGGGTCATATGGAGTTTCTATGGTCTGCTTTATGAGGAAATGCCAAACTGCCTTCCAATGGTTGTACTATTTTACAATTCCACGAACAGCATATGAGAATTCCAGTCTCTCCACATTCTCTCCAACATTTATTGCTTACTGACCTGTTATACTTTGCCACTGCTAATGGGATGAGATTGTATCACATTGTGGTTTTGACTTGCTTCTCTCTTAATGCCTGTGATTCTGAGCATTTCTTCAGGTGCCCATTGGCCATCCAAAGGTCTTATTTTGTGAAAATTCTTTCATGTCTTTTGTCCATTTTTGTAATTGGGTTATCAGAAATTTTCTTTTTGAGGCCCTGTAATATTTTGTAAACTTTTAAAAACCATGTTAAGAATGAAGTTGATACACTGAACTCTAATGATCAAAGACCAGACAAGTTGTGAAATGACATCAAAGATGTCATTCTATGAAGAAGGAAAACAAAATCAGGGAAGAAAGAAAAGTGCAAAATGAATGTCAGAAGAGACTCTGAAACTTGCATTGATGGGGGTGGGAGAGTCAAAACGAGGAAGGAATGCAATGGAAAAATAGCTGAGCAGAAAATTTCAAGGGGTAATCTAAGAAGACAGAGTGAAAGATTATAATAAAATGTGTGAAAAATTGGAGTTTTGGAGTTAATGCCAAAAGGGAAAGAACACTCTCAGGATTTCTCAGGCTGAAGGAACTAACGAACAAATTCAAACCTCTAGTTGCAATACTGAAAGATTCTACTGGCAAAATCTTCAGTGATATAAGAAGCATCAAAGAATTGTTGTTGTTATGTTTAGTCAAGTCACTTGTGACTCCTAGTAACCCTATGCAGAGCAGCCCTAAATCCTGCTCCATCCTGAGCCAACCTGATTGTCTCCAACACACCTATCCCCATTACTCCAGTCACTGAGTCAATCCATCTCCTCGAGAGTCTTCCCTCCTGCACTGTCTTGCCACACTTCCAAGTATAATGTCCCTTTTCAAGAACTGGTCCCTCCATACAACGTGCCTAAAGTATTTCAGATGAAGCGTCAGAATCCTTGCCTCCAAGGAGTTGCCTGGTTTTACTTTCTCCAGGACAAACCTGTTTATTCTCTTAGCCGTCCATGGTATGTTCAGTACTCTCCTCCAGCACCACAGCTCAAAGGCATCAATTCTCCTATCATTCCTAGTCATTGTCCAGCTCTCTGATACATAGCAAGTAATTACAGAGACAATGACCTGAATCAGGTGCACCTTAGTCTCCAGACAGACATCATTGTTCTTCAGTACTCTGGAGATGTCTCTGACAGCAGATTTTCCCAATGCCATTCATCTTTTATTTCCTGGCTGCTGGTACCAAAAGTGTTGATTGTGGAGTCAAGAAAACTAAAGCCGTTAACAATCCCAATCTCTTCACCATCTCTCATGATACTGTTAATTAGCCCAAGTGGCGTGAATCTTTGTTTTCTTGATGTTGAGCTTCAATCCATATTGATATAAAAGGTATAATATTATATAACATGGGAGTATTATGCTGAGAATTAAAGTGTATTATGTTGAGTAAAATAATTCAGTTACATAACTACTACACAAGACCACTATGGTTTCACTATCTTGCTTCTAAGGAGCACTCTGCCTACACTTTTTAGAAGACTTTTTACAAGAATGGCTATTTTTTTCTTCCTAACTTAGACTTTAGAACAGCTAAATTAGCATTAACATTCCAAGAAATCACCTTTTGGCTGAGACTACGCAGAAATAGTATCACATCAGAAGATCTTTAAAGAGATTTACATGCAAAGGAAACTTCTCAACTTCAATATACTGTTTGCCTGTTGGATGATTTTTGTGTTTATTCGCCAAACTTAAAATAACATCCTACAGATTTGTACGCAGATATTAGTGTCATTTTTAATGAGTTTGAAATGACCATTACGTCTGTTGGTCACTAATTTTGATACCTTTGAGTTGTGATAATGGAGAAGAATACTGAATATCTATAGACTGCAAAAAGAGTGAACAGATATCTTGGAAAAAGTGCTGCCAGAGTATTCCTTGGAAGCAAGGAAGGCAAAGCTTCATCTCTCACTTTGTACAAGTTGCTAGGAGAGGGTATTCCTTGGAAAGGGATATCACTTGGAAAGGTCAGTGAAAGAGAGGAAGACCTCCAACAAAATGAATTGACACACTGACTGCAGAAAAAGGCTCAAGTGTATTTATCAGAGAAGATGAGGATCATACTGGACAGGACAGGCTTTGATCTGTTGTTCATATGGTCACTATGAGTCGTATTTAACTCAATGACAACTAACAGTAACAATTTTAGTAGCTTTTTGATATTTTATTTTAAAATAATGCTCTGGTGTTCAAGTGACAAGAAAAATGACAACAGCCAGAATAAGAGATAAATCATTGTAAAGAGGACTGAGGAGGGGGAGGGAGGAAATTGTGCAACAATGAATGAAAGTGATCAGGGGGAGGGGGAAGGGAGAGCAAGGGAGGAAAATGTGCAACGATGAATGAAAATTTAACTTCTCTGTAAATGTTTGTTAAAATCACAATTAAAATTTTATTTAAAAAAAAAGAAGAAGAAGCTGTGCTGCGATCCAAAGGCACGCGGTTTGAGGCCACCAGCTTCTCTGAGGGAGAGGGATGGACAGTCCCTTCCCGTGTGATTAACTGCCTCTGAAAACGTCTCGGAGGATCATTTATGGGTCATTTCCAACTCTATGGTACACAAGAACAATACTCTGAAATATCCTGGTTTTCATATTTTATTGTTTGAACTTGACTTAGAGAAAAATAGAGAATGTATTTTGTTTTATGAGCTCACTGATTTAGAATCAATTCATTGACAATTAACAACAATGACGTGACTTTTGAAATAACTGAAAGATTTGATGCAGTTAAGAGTACAATAGTTGAAGCCAAAAAGTTAATCTTGAATCCTGCCTTTGATATTTATGACCTTAGACAATTTAGTAACTCCCTGTGTTTCAATTTCCTCTACTTTCAAATATTGGTAGTTAATAATCTGTATCTCATAAATTGTGAGAAAGATCGGTTATATGTAAAAAATTAACATTTAAAGTATTTAGATCAGGCCTCTCACTTATTAAATGTCACATTTATGTGCACTGTCATTACTGCTGTAGCAATTATTATTGAAGTAACACATAGTTAACAAACACCTAAGTAAATAAGAATTAAAATATAATTTGAAGTAATTATGGTAAAAAAAGAGACAACTAAAAGAAGATTTAGCTTGAAATATATATGACAGATACTAAAAAGTTAACTTTGCACTACTTCACTTTTAAAGAGGATAGCTAGGAATGCTTGTTACACAGAAAGAAAAAGAATAAAAACTCTTCCTTATCTGGAGAAAGCATGAATAAGTTGAGATTAATAAATTATGCAGAATAATTATGAATAAAGTGTTCTCAACCAGCAGCAAAAGTGCTTCTTTCAAAATATAAATTAGATAAGTCATGGTTCTGTCCAAAGCTTTCCACCTCACTCAAAATAAAAGCCCCCTTAATAATCCATCTAGCTACTAAAACACTGATCTAAATCCAACCCTCAACCCTACAGTTATCTGACTTAATTTCCTATTTCTGTTCTCATTCACTCTGTGTTAGCTATGCTGGCCTTTTAATACCTGTTTTTTGAACACATTAAGCAGACTTTAAGACCTTTGAACTATCTGTGTGGAAAACTTTATCTTTGGCTATTTGTGTAACTTACTGCATACCTCCTCCAATTTTTTCTCATAAAATTCAGTATGCTCATTTTCAATGTCCTAACACTCTGTGACAACTATGACCTAACTCTACACTCCTAATCCTCCATTCCAGCTCCACTTTTTATTTTGACCATTTGACTTTATCACCTTTTAACAGTGTGTATAACGTACTCATTTATTATGGCTATCAATTACTGTAAGGTGGTCCAGTGGCCTAGTGGTAAGGAATTGTGCTACCAACACAAAGGAAGGCAATTTGAATCCACCTGTTGTCACTCCACAGGATGAAGATGGGCAGTCTCCTTCTGTTCTATTTACAGCTTCTGAAAACTGCTTGGAGGGTTAGCTATGAGTTAATTCCACCTCAGCAGCATGTAACAGCCATCACAACGTTTTGTTTACTGTTCTCCCTTGCTAGAGGCTAAGCTCCAGGAGGAAACAGATTTTTCTTTTGTTCACCATATGTGTCATAGACACAGAAAACGTCTGACAAATAGTAGACAAATCAATAAATGCTAAGTGAATTCAATCTTTTGGAAGGTTTGAATGTATGTGTGCTTATACTATATATATATCTTATAAACAGTGACTATATAACTGAAAAATACTAGTTAATTTGAATAGATTAAAATTAAACTAAAAGAAATTTAGCTTTGAAGCAATATATTGAAGATCTAGAAGAAATAGCTCAAGAAATTTTTAGTAATAATGTCAGTAATAAAAGGATGAATAAGCCTTTCTCAAAATAATCCAAAGTCTTTGTGATGTAACATAGAACTATTTTAAATGATGCAAGGGCTTCATTCTATCAGGTAAATAACCATCTATTTTCATAATTACCTTCTAATCTTCCTTTTTTCCCCCCATCTCCCTACTTTATGTGTCAGATGTGGCCAGTCTCTCTCAGGGAGGAGTGATAGGGAATGGCAAAGGACACACCGACAAAGGAGATTAATCAGAACTGACTTTGACAAGCACTGTGGCAATTGGGCAATTAAAACAGACATTCAGATGGCGGGGAAGAAGAACAAACTGGGGAGGAGGGTGGAGAGAATGGTGCGGCAATGAAGGAGTGAAAGCCCAGAATCCCTGTGAATGCTCATTGAAACTAATAAAATTTAATAATAATAATTAAAAAAAAATCTTGAACTGAAAAAAAAATTGAAAAGGGAATAGATAGTGGAGAAAGGAAGAAACTTGTAAAGGGAAATAGTCTAAATATTTTAACTCTGTATATTATCATCTAAAAAACGTTTTTTGAGGGTAAAAATGAGTCCAAAATAAAACTTTATATCTCTCATTCTTTATTTATTTCTGTATTTATGGTGTTTTTCATGAATTTAGTATATGTTAATATCTAGTTGTCCACAGGGCACACAGCATTGTTCTCTGTGTGCTTGTATATTGTTATGGTGAATAGAGTTGCAATGATATATATCTATACTCTACCATTATAAATAGATTATAAAGTCCTTGATATTAAACACTAGAAAGGCCAGAACAGGGAGGACCTGAATGTACTCTTCATTAGTCATTCCCTGTTAAGTACGCTCTGCTGACAAAAAAATACCGTTAATGAAACCTGCTTTTACTTCTCCTTTTTCTCATACATCCTGAAGACCATTTGGTAAGGCTTTGTCTTTCTCTTTTACAGGTATCATATAGACTTTTTGAAGACATGGGCCTCTTTGAAGCTTTCAAAATACCAGTTAGGGAATTTATGAATTACTTTCATGCTTTGGAAATTGGATACAGGGATATTCCTTGTAAGTATAAATTGCTTGTAAAATAATATTTTTTTTAAAAAACAGTTAAATTTGCTGTGAGTATTGTGGTTCTGCACTGTCAGCAACTAGCACAGATTTATACACTCTAGCCACTCAATATCCTCATAGGATCGAGTGGTGAGAACATACAACCTGCACTGGGAACTGGTCTTTTGCTTACCTCCTCTATTACCCTTCATCTTACGTAACATCTATCTGCTTCATTTCTTTACTCCCAAACTGTGAGCATAGTTTGCTTTCTAACAGTCTTATGAGGATGAGATAAAGTCATAGCTTTAGATAGATTCTAATAGTACTTTCACATAAATGCCGCTTGAGGATTGACAAATAAATAAGCATATGTTAAATTTATTGCTTGACTTACACTCTGTCTCTTTCATTGGATGAGTGAATTTTGTCTGGCATCTGAAAAAGTACTCAGCTAGGTTCATTTTAAGGAGCTGTGCTAGCCTCTTAATAAGCTGTACTGAAATCCCATAGGCATGTGTTTCAATTCCACCGGTTGCTCTGCAGGAGACAGATGGGTAATCTCCTCCTGTGCAATTTACTGCCTCTGAAAAACCACTGAACGGTCAGCTATGGGTTAGTTCTAACTCGATGGCACACAACAACAAGGTGAACTCAGCTCTAGGTAGAGGAACAAATGCAGGTAGATGATGGTGTACTTTATAAACTGGTAGAAGAGAACTGTAAGCGGATATGGAAAAATATAAAGAGTTTAAACGAGGTAAATGCAAAGATTTAAGGGGAAGACACAATTAAGTGTCCAAACTTTTAAAGTATTGGGACCATTTGTAGTAATGAGAAATTGGAGCACAGAGATGTTAAATTAGATTTTCAACTTGTAACATTTCAGGTATTATGTGAATATGTAACGAGAGTTGTTCTAAATGTTTGTGTGACATTTATAAAATAAGATATAACAAGAGGAAAATGCTCAAACCAAGGAAGTTGTAAGACATGCAGAAACCATGAGGCACTTCAAGAGAATAAATATAAAGCATAAGAATAGATACATATTCCATAGCTTGGAGCATGTTTCTTTGGAGTACATGAGAAAAAAGAAAGCTCAGAAAGGAGAATAAAACAATTACATTTTAAATATAATATTAGATGTATGTGGAGAGAATGAGTACTTAAGCAGTATGTTTTACTTAAATCTTGGTCTTTCCTCTATTATTAAGATTTAAACAATTATTGTGTTATTATGTGCCATCAAGTCACCTGTGACCCATAGTGACCCTATGTACAGCAGCTCTAAAGCATGTCCTGTACTGAGCCAGTATCACTAATTCCACCACACCAACACTCATTGTCCCAGTTACTGTATCCATCTATCTCATCCAGGGTCTCCACCCTTCTGAGTATGATGTCCTTCTAGAAGGGTGGGTTCCTCCTGGCCACGTGCCCAAAATATGTGAGACAAAGCTTCAAAATCTTAGCCTCCAAGGAGAAAGTTAGTTTTACTCTTTTCAAGACAGACCTATTTATTTTCTTGGCAGTCCATGGTATGTACAAGGCTCTTCTCCAGCACCAGAACTCAAAGGCATTGATTCTTCTTCTGTCATCATTAGTCATTGTCCAGATCTCTGATACATAGCAAGTAACTGAGAAAACCATGACCTGGATAAGATGCACCTTAGTCTGACATTGTTACTTTTCAGTACTCTGAAAAAGTCCCTGACAGCAGATTCTCCCAGTGCAATTTGTCTTTTGATTTCCTGACTGCTGGTGCCAAAATTGTTGATTTGAGCTGAGCAAGCTGTAATTGTTAACAAGCTCAATCTCTTCTCTATCATGATGCTGCCAATTGGCCCAGTGGTGAGAATCGTTGTCTTCTTGATGTTGAGGTTCAGTCCACATTGAAGACTACAATCCTTGCATCAAACACTGCAGGTCCTCCTCAATTTCAGCCAGTAAAGTTGTGTCATCTGCATGACTTAAGTGGTTGATAAGTCTTCCTCCAATCCTGATGCCACATTCTTCCTCATAAAGCCGTTTCCCAAATGCTCTGTTCTGCATTTAGATTGAAAAGATATGGAGACAGGATGCATCCCTGACACACTCCTTCACTGATTTTGAACCATGCAGTGCTTCCTTGCTCTGTTCTGAGGACTGCTCCCTGGTCCCAGTTTAGTATAAGTGTAATCACATGCTCTGGGATTCCCATTTTCCTCAAGGTTAACCACAACTGTTGTGATTCACACAAACACTTTTGCATAGTCAATGAAACACTGCTAAACATTTTTCTGGTACTCATTGCTTTCTGCAAACATCCATATGACATTAGAGATAATGTCTCTAGTGCCACAGCTGCTTCTAAACCCATGTTATATTCTCTGTCAATGTACTATTCCAGTTGTTTCTAGATAATCTTCAGCAGGATTTTGCTAGCATGTGATATAAGTGATACTTTATTTTGAATGGGGACAATTATGGATCTTTTCCAGTCATTTGGCCAGATAGTTGTCCTCCACATTTCTTGTCACAACCTGGTGAGCACATCCAGAGCAGCATCTCTTTGTTGAAATATGTCAGTTGGTATGCCATCAATTCTGGGGGCTTTTATTTTTTTTCCAAGACCTTCTTCCTTAATCACCATTGCCTCTTGATCGTATGTGGATTCTTGAAATACTTCTGTGTCATCGAATTCTTTTTGGTACACTGACTTTGTATTACTCCTTTTAGCTTCTTTTAATGCTTCCTGAATCATTCAATATTCTGTCCATAGCATCCTTAAGCATTGCACTTCATAGTTTTAATTTGTGTTCTTTAGTTCTTTCAGCCTAAGAAATGCTAAATGAGTTTGGGCTTTTAAAATTTTCTACCTCCAGCTCCATGCACATTTAATTATAATACTTTACCTTGTCTTCCCAAGCTACCCTTTGAAATCTTCTTTTCAGCTCCTTAATTTCTTGGTTTCTTCCCTTTGCTTTGGTTTCTCAGTGCTTATTGCAATGTTCAGAGTCTCTTTTGACATTCGTTTTGTTCTTTTTTTCTTCTTCCTCCTTCTTTGTAATGACCTTTTGCATTTTTCAGGGAAAATATTCCTTTTTGGAGGTGGTGGTGATGATATTCTTAATATCTTCTGCTCATCTGGTCTTCGTTCATTAGTGTTTAAGGCCTCAAACCTGTTCCTGAGTTGATTTTTTAATTCAGGGGGCATCGAGTCAAGATCAAATTGTGATTCCTGTAGGTATGATTTGACTGTCTCTAGCTTTAATTTGAATTTGCACATGAGTAGTTGATGGTCTGTTCCACAATCAGCACCTGGCTTAGTTATCACTGCTGATAATGAACTTTTCCAGTGATTCCTTCCACAGATGTAATTGTTCTGATTCCTGTGCATCCCATTAGGTGAAATACATGTGTATATCCTGCGTTTATATTACTTATAAAAGGTATGTGAAACAAACAAATCGTTAGTCAGAATTCTATCATTCGACTCCCAGCCTCATTTCTGTCACTAAGTCCATGTTTTTTGACAATTTGTTCTTCTTTCTGGTTCCCAACTATTGCACTCTAGTCACCCATTATTATTAATGCATCTTGGTTACATGCTTAATCTATCTCTGACTGCAATAGTTGGTAGAAATCATCTATTTATCTTTCTTTGACTCTGAATGTTGGTGCATAAATTTGAATGATAGTGGTATTAACAAGTCTTCCTTGTGTGTGTATGGATAATATCCTGTCACACACAATATTGTATTTCAAGGTGACTCTAGAAACGGCCTTTTTAGCTATGAAATTGATCCTCTTTTTTCTTACCTTTTCATTTCCAGTGTAATAGATCATATGATTGTTTGATTCAAAACATCCTGTGCCAATCCATCTAATTTTGTGACTACCTAAAATGTCAATATTTATGTATTCCATTTCTTTCTGAACAATGTCCAGTTTTCCTACATTCATGCTTCTCACATTCCATGTTCCAGTCATTAGTTTATGTTTACAACTGTTCCTCCTCCTTTGTGTTTCCATATTTGATGGCTCACCCTCAGTTGCCATATCTGTTAGTCTTCTCTAAGTGTGCTCTCCTGTACATAGGGTTTTCAAAGGCCTGATATATTTCAGAAGTGGATGGCCAATACTTCTTCTTACTCTGTCTTAATTTAAATGCTTAGTTTTAGAATGATATCTGACAGACAAGCATTATTGAAAGGAACAGATGAAAGATACTTCCCTTACAGAAATAACCAATACATTCACTCTCCCCACATCCCAGTTCATATGACTTGTCCCTTCCTTTTCCCTGCTATTTCAGCATCCCTTGCACTCCTGCCTACCTGGTCCAGCACTTCTCTCCCCCGGCCACTCCTTGATATGTTGGCTTGGGCCACAAGTCACTTCTATGATGTCTTACAGCACCCACTGCTGCTGGTCTCTCAGGCTGATGCTTGTCTCACTTTTAGGAGGATATAAGTCCAAATCCCATGTACCAGCTTCAGGAAAAGATTTTGGACTGAGGCTTTACTGGGGAAAGGTATAAGACCTTTTTTGTTTGTTTGTTTGTTTGTTTCATTTGTAAAAGGAGAGGGTAAAACCAAAATGGTCCTTGGACTCAAGGATTCTGAGGCCTCGTCTGACATACTTTGGGCATGTTGCATGGAGGGACTGGTCCTTGGAGAGGGACATTGTGATTGGGATAGTGGAGGGGTGGTGAAGGAGAGGAAGACCTTCGATGAGATGGGTCAGTTCTGTTATTGGGGTGGTGGGAATGAGTGTGTTGGAGACAGCGAGATTGGCACAGGATAGAGCAGTGTTTAGGGCTCTTCTACATAGGGTCGCTATGAGTCATAAGCAACTCAATGGCACATAACAACAACAACAAAAGGGACAAATATTTAATCTAAAACTGTTCTAAGTTAACACATTTGATACCATTTCACACTGAATTGAAGTTCTATTTTTTGTGTGTGTATTTTGGACTTTAAAACCCCACCTCCCTTTGTAGCCAGACTCTTCTGAAATTAAATAAAAATTATAGGGAAAAGCAAAGGCATTTCTAGAAGAGGGTAGCAAATAAGTCTATTACTAATTGACCTATTATTTTTAAAAAAATGTTACTAGAATGACATTGCACAGCAATAAAATAGGAAAAGTAAATAAAAAATTAAATCTAACAATAGCATACTATGGAAGGTTTGAAAGCAGGAGTGGCATCCACTTCCTAAACAACATGCCTCTGGAAACTCTATGAACTTTGATAAATGTCGATAGTTGTAGAGGGGCTTCAGGCCTTTTGTTCATAGGGTCACTATGAGTCATGCTTGACATGATGGTAATCAACAACAACAGCAATTAATAAAATTTATTAGAGAATTTGTAACCAAAAAGGCAGGTAACATAGGACAATTGTAAAAGAGAAAGAAGTGCTGAAGAATGCCAAGTCCCTTGGGAAAGTCAGCCTGATGGAAAAGAGATAGCTTGAGAGGACTACAAGATAAATATTGCTTTGCTAATACCATTTTCCCAAGGCCCACCATGCCAGTGATTGACACAAGTATTAGTGATTTCTCAGAGGCTAAGGAGTTACATAAATAAACTTTTATAGAAAGGAAACCACTAAAAACACTCAAGAATAGCTACTCACCAGACTAAACTTCCAAACTAATGTTATAATTATAGATATATTTTAATGATAGTCAGTCTCATAGTCAATTCTATTTGGTTTAAGATTATAGTAGATGCCAGAAATACAGTATCTATTAATTTTTCTCCAAGTAAAGTATCATTAAATCATAGGATTATATAGCCAGTATTTTAAGTGCAAAAAGAGATTACAGACTTAGATTTGATTATTCACTTTTACAATTTCTTATTATGTTTTTATATATATTTTTTCTGAAACATTCATATTCCATGTGTAAAGAATTAATATAATTAAACTAGTTGTTCTGTTAGTTATTCCAGGCACTTTCCCAAAGTTTATTTACATCTTTTGTGGAAGAAAGCTTGACTTTTATAGATAATAGTTTAAAATGCCTCATGTGTTCTAATGTTCTAAATTTAGACCAATATATATATTTATTGAATACTTTGCATATTATAAATTATAGTTAACATACACAAAATTCATTGTATGACCCACATATTGTAATATTTTTATGAATAATCGCATTTCTAATTATTTCATATAAAGTCTATAATTAATTTTTTTAAATGGCCAAAGAGTAACCAAAGTGAACATGGGATTGAATTAATAACTTTAATATAAAAATTAATTAAAACACTAGCATCTAAGTTTTAGTCAGTGTTCCAGGTAGACTTTTAGCAGTTTTCAAGGGAACAGGGAAAGTAGGAAAACTTTCAAATTTTAACCAAATTTGAAAAATCCACATATACATAAAAAATCCATACAAACATGTTGAGTGCCATCAAGTCAGACTGAACTTGTAGCAAATACCATCTAAAAGGTTTTCCGGGACAGTTATTCTCATGGGAGGAGGAGATTGCCCATCTTTCTTCCATGGAGCAACTGGTGGATTCAAACCATGTGCCTTTGAGATTGCAGCACAACTTCTTACCACTTGGCTTCTAGAGCTCCCTCATACATACATATAAATGTATATAAAATGTGGAAAACAAGGCAACAATGAATGAATGAAAACCCAAAATCTCTCTAAATGTTCATTAAAACTAATAAAATAAAATAAAAAAATTTTAAAAAAATGTGAACACAAGAAATCTGGGTAAGACAGAAACTTGTAAGAAAAGAGAGATTAAAATATTTTTCCCTTAAAGGAGTGATAAGTGATAAGATTTACACCCTGTCAAAAGCAGAATGCTTGACAAGGTTCACAGTCCCTCTTCATACCAGCCCTCACAAATTTCATTGCATCCTTAATTACTGGAGTAATAGGAGGTAAGATAATAAGCATAAATACTCATTGCTAGAAATGAGTTTTTTCATAACTGTTGGGATAAATAAAATATGGTTGATACTCAACCATAACAAATAAATACCGCCCAACCCTACTGCTTAAGTTAGTTGATGAATCTCCATCAGATTTCCGAGGCTTCAACTTTTCCCTCCCGGAATGACTGCTAGATTTGAACTACCAGCCTTTGGGTTTGCCGTCCCTTGCAATCCAGAGGCCATTACATTGTCAGGCCTCTGATGCCCGATTCTGCAGGGAGATAAATCATGTTTAGTGTTATGTGTAGGTCTTTTCCATTGACTATTTTGATGGAGGGAGGCAGGATGGAATAAAATAATCCTTCAGGTTAGAGTAATTCATTAACCCAGAGTAATTTTTAAGGATTTTTTCCCTATTTTAAGACACATTCAATTCTAAAATATATTCCTCCTAATAACTCTCAAATTTCTGAGAAATGTCTGTGGCCATGTAGCTATTTAATGGCAGATATAAGAATCATCTTGCTTGGATTATCTAAATCATCTTGCTTGGTTTACCTAGTTTAGCTCAGGGAAGCTTTATATGATGCTCATCAGTTTTTAAAGCCAGATGGTTATACCTAACCATTTTTGAGAAACAGGCTTCTCAAAGTACTGAATAGGAAGTTTCAAAACCTGTACTCCTATGCCTGATGATCCTAGCCTGTTTTACATAGTACACATTACAAAGCAGAGTAGAAAGACTACAATATTGGCTATCTTCCCAAGGAAAGTTAAAATGATACTTCTTTGTTAGTGTTTTCCCTCATCCTGTGGTGCATTGCAGCATAGACAGGATTTTTAATTAGCAAAAACTATAAATGTGAGTCTAGAAATCTATAAAATTTACATACAACTCCAACCCTCCATACCAGCTCACTTCAACTCTGTGCTTGGGGGATAAAGAGAAAGTTGAGAACACAAGTGTATCAAGACAGAAGAGGGAGATGGTCAGACTCAGAGCAAGAGGTAGGGAGTGTGATATGTTAGTGTGTGCGTGTATGTGTCTGTGTTGTCAAGAGGGAGAAGGACTAAGTGCCCATCAACAAATTAATGGAAAGAAAAGCTGTGGTATATTCACACAATGGAATACCACAGTGCATTGAAAAACAAGGAACTCATGCAATATTATTCAAAATGCGTGACCTTGGAGAACATTATGCTGAGTAAAATATCTTAGTCACAAAAAGACAAATACTGCTTAGTACCACTATTGTAGAATGGGATTGACATCAGGGTTGGGTTAAGACTGAGAAAAACTGGATAGATTATGTATACTGAATTGAAACAGATGAGGGAGAGAAGAGTTTAAAAGCAATATATATATGATAGGGTATTATGATTATCACAGGAATCCAGAATTAAGGTTGCATAGTGGAGTGCATTCGGGGCAGGGTGGGGGGTCGGGGGGATTCTATACCAACATAGAAGTTTATCTTTTGCTTTTCAAAAAGAGGAACAAACTGGGGTGGGGGTGTAGAGAAAAAAGTGCAACAATAAATGAAT
>NW_006399825.1:876997-877614 GCF_000299155.1 Elephantulus edwardii | reverse complement strand
TTAGGGCTGTTGTACATAGGGTCGCTATGAGTCACAGGCGACTTGACGGCACATAACAACAACAACAACAACATATATTAAAATAGAGATTAGAGAGAACATTTATAGATATTAGGCAAGATTCTTACCTAGAAAAATACACTTTTAAAAAGCAATATATTACTTTTCCTATGAATTGGAATTTATTATTATTTCTGAAATCTCTGCAATTGAAAAAATAGGGAAAACATTTAAATAAAGGGTAAGGAAAATCGGTTTATAATCCTACTATATAATCATAATAACAAATTTTTAAATTCTTTCATTGATTTCACTTAACAGTTTCTGATATAAAATCTGTTCTCTTTCTTTCAGAATGATTTTATGAACTCACAATAATACAATAATTATGCTATAATTCTACTAAATATATGGATTAAAAGGAACTTTAGAAACTACGTACACCCAGAATATAATGCAATCAAAATCTGGGTTAAAATAATAATATTAAAATGAGAAATAATTTAAGTTTCTGGCAAGCAAGTAAAAAGAGGAAACATGGTAGACTAAATATTTGTTTGCTTTTCTACCACTTCTCTAGGAGACAGAAGAAAATTCTTAGGACTGTTGTTGTTGTT
>NW_006399825.1:867434-876897 GCF_000299155.1 Elephantulus edwardii | reverse complement strand
TGCAACAATAAATGAATGGAAATCCAAAATCTCTGTAAATGTTCATTAAAATTAATAACTTTTTTTTTAAAAAAGAGGGAGAAGGGCTGCCAATTGGGCATGGAACTTGTAAAGAGAATGAACTGTTTCAAATTCAAAGATGAAAGAAGAGAGATGTTGATGGTGATAAGAATAAATAAGAAGAGTTCTCATAATCTTCTTTACCTCTTTCTATTGCCCATCATAGCCAGTGCTGGTTCTGTGATGCCCTCTATCGACCTCACTTGCTATTTCTTGGATTACTTTGCTTCTAGGTTGGGTCACCAGATATTCTGGCACCGAGCACAATATAGCAAATGAAACCAAAACTTGTGCAGAGCAGATTGACTCCATTGTAGTCTAGCAGCACATTATCTGGCCTGTTTTCTGAGCCATCTCTAGTTTGGTTCAAACTACCCAACCAACCTTTTGACTGTTAGTCACGTGCTTAGTTCACATTCAAAACCCACTGTCATGAACTCAGAGACTATTCATAGCTGACCCTCTATTGTGTGTCTGAGGCTGTAAGTCACACGGGAACAGGTGGGTCGTATTTCTCTTCTAAACTGAGTTTGGAAGCTTTTTTTTATTTAATGAACTAAATTATTTAGTTCATTTAGTTCTTTTAAATTCTGTGAAAATTATCAGTAGAGTCATCTAAGCTTTGGAGTGGTAGACAGGACAGAGAGTAGGGCAACCTTGATTTCTAAGTTCACCTGGATCTGTTGTTACCTTTTCAATCCCCATATCAAGCTTTGACAGTACCTGCAGCTGGCCCATTAGCCCTGACAATGCTCAGTTTTCTCCTCTGAATTATATGATGATATCTACTTTCATCAAGTAATCTTTTCAGCTTGCAACGAAGAAACTTGTTCAAGATGCTCTTCTCAACAATGCCACCATCTTCCTGTACCAGTTCACCACTACCCAAGAGCTTATGTCATTAGTTTTCCTAACTCTTCAATCCTGTGCCAACTGATAAAGCAGTGATTTTGGAGCAAGCTGGTTATCTGGGGTGGCTCAGTATTTTTTTTTTTTTGTCACAGCGTTTTATATGGAAAAATCTTAATGTGCACGCTTAATACATATCATATTCTTTGTATTTCTTTATGTGGTCCTCATAATTGAAATCTAGAAAATAGGCACAGATATTGCATCCACATTTTTACAGTATGGAAAACAGAAGTTCTAAGTAGCTCAGCTCTCACAAGCCAATGTGGATACTAAAGAGCTGAGCAGAGACAAAGCTAGTCCTATCAAAAGTCCAGGAAGTCCTTGCCTGTTCAACATCATATAAAGCACAAGTAGAGACCTAAAGTGTAATTTGTCTTGAGTTATTTGACCTAGTTTATACTCGGGAATATGAACCACAATTTTAATAGAATTAATCTTTTTAGTCTATATAATATCAGTTTTTGCCTCTAGCAGATAAGAGGAGTAAGGATTTTGAAATTTCTTCCTCAGTAGCTTGAGAGGCCTTTTCCTCAAAGCTCTGGTGAAAAGGTGTCAAGCTCATGACTGGTCCCTAGATTGATTTCCTGTGTTGATTACCTTTGAGTTCCTGTTTGAAATCACTTACATACTGAGGGAGCTCTGGTGGCCTACTGGCAAGAAGCTGCACTGCAATCCCGGAGGCATGCGGTTTGAATCCACCAGATGTTCTTCTGGAGAAGGAGGGACAATCTCTCCTGTACCAGTCAGATGTGATTTGACAGTACACACATAAAAAATAATAAAATAAGACCATTTTTTAAAAAAATCACTTACATACTGACTCCTGAGAGTTAATGTAGGATAAGAGGCACTATCCACCCATCATCCACTTGAGTGGCACCACCTCAACTGATATCATAGCTTACTTCCTTCAGCCACGTCAAGAGCCAGAAAGAAGCACTTCTCTCATATCCTCATTATCACTCTTGTCCTTTTCTGTTACTTACCACTAATTTGTTGAAGATTATTCAGAGAACTGGTGGATAAGGAGTTGCTGTGCCAACCCAAAGGCAGATAGCTTGAATCCACCAACTGCTCCAAGGCAGAGGGTGGACAGTCTCCTTCCATGCAATCTACAGTCTCTGAAAACCCTCTGGAGGGTGAGCTGTGAGTTTTCAACGATGAGTCTTAAGCAATCTTTTATCTTAGAGAAGAAAACTTTACCTTAGTTGGTTAGTAAAAATAAAATGCATCAAGTTATTACAGGCAAGATAAAGCATGGCAGTCAATAAAGTGCTGCAGAGGGGACAGAGGGAAAAAGAAATACCTGAGGAATTGCACCAGAGAAAGCCGGTGTGCCAAGAGCACCCTGGAATGTAGGTCATGGTTCAGTAAAAGTTAACCCACACATTTAGATAACACCTTTCCTCATATTAATGATATGGTAACTAGCAAGTTGGATTATTTCTACAGTTTTTGCTCCTCTAAATGGCTCAGCTTCCTACATTATTGTTCAAAATTATTTTTAGCTTCCAGTTAGGTATTTCCTAGACTTGTATTCCTAAATCAGAATTTTCAGATCAGAAAAACTAAAACATTTTGGGTTAAAATTTTGCTTTGTGGGTTAAATCTACCTGATGCATGTATTCATTCATATTTTAAGTTTGATACAAAAAAATTAGTGCCATCTTCTACTGATAGATTTTTAATGGCATTTATCAGAGATGTGATACTGGATAGTAGGGACCTTTGGTCTCACTAGAAGTATGTCATAGACCTTTCCTTTTTTCTGGCCTCTTGCTTAGTCTTCAACAGGAACATGGGAATGTGTGCAGGAGTAAACATCATGGCTGTTTTACATAGTGAATTTCCTATCTGCATAGGTTTCTAGAAAACCCTGGACTCAGATTTTCCTTTTTCCACTTCATGGATCTGCATGTATATATAATGAATGTTGTATTGGGTTGTGTTTTATTTTTGTTTTGTTTTCTTTTTTTCTTGTTACTATGGACATTGTGGCATTATGGAAGAATAATCAAACAGTATTTGTCCTAGAAAGTTAGGTTGGTTTTCACTGGGGTAATAGAATGCTAGGACTAAAATGTTTATCCAGTAGGTGGCACTCTTAATCCTTGCACTCAGAGTTCACAGTTTAAACTTCCTTTGCATTGGTTACAGATCATAACAGAATCCACGCCACTGACGTCTTACATGCTGTTTGGTATCTTACTACACAACCTATTCCAGGACTTTCAACTGTGATTAATGATCATGGGTCAGCAAGTGATTCAGGTATTTTATGAATTGTTTTTGTGTCCCCTTGAGAAAGATAGAATCAAAAGACTATTTGGGTTTATCACTTCTCCGCTATTCATTTTTAAGAAAATCAAAGCAAATGATAAGAGTTGAATATTTTTGAAAGATTTCCATTGCTTCCATTTTCTTTTCTCAGATTCTGACAGTGGATTTACACATGGACATATGGGATATGTATTCTCAAAAATGTATAGTGTGCCAGATGATAAATACGGATGTCTGTCTGGTAATATCCCTGCCTTAGAGTTGATGGCACTGTATGTTGCTGCAGCCATGCATGATTACGATCACCCAGGAAGGACCAATGCCTTTCTGGTTGCAACTAGTGCTCCTCAGGTAAAATCTTTAGGTTTTGATTAGGAGGAATAAATTAATATATATTCTTTGTCCAAAGAAAATTAACTTTCTAAATAAGCACCAAGGAAACATAAGCCAAACTATATCTAGTAATTGCTAAAATTCTTAGAAGCTGTGCTAATTCCAAAAAGATATCAAAAAGATCTTGTTTTGGAATTTGTTTTGTTTGTTCTTGGTTTGTTCGAAGATATTCTTGGTAGATATGCAACTTTTCTTAACTCCTATGGGGATTCCTTCTCACTGTTCTTAGGAAGAAAAACTACTTGAATCAGTGTTAAAGGACTTCAAGGAAGAAAATCTTACCTACACAAAGTCCCTTTCTGAAAAGATTAGAGAGCCAAATCTTTTTTGTACTTTAAGAACATAAAACCTCTTTGTTCTTAAATCCCATTCCTTTAATATATATTTGTTTTAATTATGACTATACCCAATCTGTTGGTTGGAGCTCTGTTGGCATAGTAGGTTACCAAAGGTCAGCAGTTCAAATCCTCCAGTGCTTCTATGGGATTCTTCTCTTGTTAAGATTTAAAGCCTCAGAAATTTAATGGACTCAGTGGAAGTAGGTATCTCTTGGTTGATAGAAATAAAAATTCTCTTTGTTTCACTTATTTAAGAGGAATTTAGATTACAAAACAGTATGTAGACTTAAAGGAGTCAACTTCATGTATATTTAAGCTAAGTAAATATATAATCACTATTTTTAGTATAACTGTACAATAAAACTCAGTCACGTTTCCTTGATTTTATTATCTAGGCTTATGTTAATAAGCCTCACTTTGATGTTCTGTTTAGAGGATTTACAGGTCAATATAGTAATAATGGATTCCAGTATATTGAAGATGATGTAGATGGCACAGAATAGGGCAAGGTTCAGATCCATTATTCATGGGGTTGCTATGAATCACGATCAACTTAATGGCACCTAGCAACAACCACCACCATACAGAGTGCCATATTTACTCCCCTCCCACCTTGTTTGTCTTTTGCCCTACTTTCTCATCATTTCCAACAATGTGCCTTAAAAATTAGTATATTTCTTTAATCTATCTGATGGCGTTGTGACAAGGAGCTGTGCTGCAATCCCAGAGGTACACGGTTCGAGGCCACCAGCTGCTCTGTGGGAAAAGACTGAGGAATCTCCTCCTGTGTGATTAACTAACTGCCTCTGAAAACCTGCCAGAGGGTCAGTTACGGGTCAGTTCCAACTCTATGGAACACAACAACATGTACAATAAAAATTACCCTGATAAATTCTTTTTCTACTTACTTACTGTTTCCTTCACACACTAGAATTATTTCATTATAGAGAGATGGACAAATCCTCTCACTAGCCCCATTTGCCATTCAAACTTTCCTATGCTCCTATGCATTCTAATTTGCTGCAATTTGTCATATTTGTTTATATGTTTGTGGTTAATCTTTCCTCCTTGTTCTTATGCCTTCTTTACAGTCTGTCTTCCACATTCATCATCAAGCTCCCTGTAGGCAATTTTCTTTTCTTTTGCAGATTTCCTCATCATTATTAGAGAGTTCCAAACATGTAAATGATGACTATATATTATCAATTACTAGAGAGAGGGTAACATTGCTTGTGGATGATTGTGGGGTAGGAATATTTTAATTATGGGGTTCGCAGGGAGTTCACTCATCTCTCTTAGTTATATATGTGTAATTAAGGTAATTTTAGTTACCTCCTAAGGATATCAGTATATTTATGTGTATACATTGTTCCTGTGCCCTATAAAGAAATATGGGGTGGGGGGAACCCACCTAACTCACTTAAAATAAGTTAATAGTCCTCATTTGCAAGGGTAGAGCATAAAAGAAAAGGACTTTCTATTACAAAAACAACTTAAGTTAAAGGAAGACTAATTTTCTTTTAGTCACAAATAAATTTTTTTTAAATCCACTGCTATGAAGAAAATAAATAAATCTGAAATAATCAGGAGTCACAAGATTGTATTTCTTGTTTCATAAGCAAGAACAATTTTGAAAACGTCTTGTTTTATATATTTTTTTTAATTTCTTTTTTAACTTAAGAAATTGAACTCTTCATTCTCTTACTTGCCTAGGCGGTGCTATATAACGATCGTTCCGTTTTGGAGAATCATCATGCAGCTGCTGCATGGAATCTTTTCATGTCCCGGCCAGAGTATAACTTCTTAGTTAACCTTGACCATGTGGAATTTAAGCATTTCCGTTTTCTTGTCATTGAAGCCATTTTGGCCACTGACCTGAAGAAACACTTTGACTTCGTAGCCAAATTTAATGCCAAGGTAACTAAACCTGCACCACTCTTAAAATTTCAGCCTTCACATTGAAATATATCTCAGCTGAATTTGCCATTGTTTTGGTTATTATGTGTCAAATATGAAACTGCAGTATTTAATCAGATGCAGATTGATAGGTAGGTAGGTAGGTAGGTAGAAAGGCAGGCAGGTATTGATCCCAATCTAGAAACCTGAGGAGCTGAGGTCCCATCTGTACATACTCTACTTTGTGCTAGAGAGGAGTATTCAGATTCTAGCACAGTTCTATATATTGTGGAGGTTGTTAATTTTATTTGACTTGTTCTTCTCCCTAAGGATCTAACAAATTCCTGGCAGGAGCTAAAGTAAAATGACTAAATCATGCAGTTACATTGTGAATATTGTATTAATGTTATAAACAAAATGTATGTGAATGGGAAACCGATTTACTTTGTAAACTATTGCTCAAATCACAATTTAGGAAAAAAAGGCAACAGAAGCAAACTTGTATATGTCCAGTATAATGACCCAAAATCATAATTCAGGAAAACAGAATATTAAAGATAATTTACAATATATGCTCATTTTTATAGAATGTATTGTTTCATTCTATAATTAATATTATTTTATCTGTTATTCTTTTCTATTTTTACTAATTATTTTAATTTATTAAACTCCTAGTAATATTCTATATAGCTGAGGATTCCCTTAATACAGAATATTCTGATGCCCACATAGTGTAAGAAAATGAACATTGTATTATTTTCTCTATCTCTTGTAAATGTTTTCTTTGATTGAGACAAACACATTTTAATTTTGTCTTTTAAACAGGTAAATGATGATGTTGGGATAGATTGGACCAATGAAAATGATCGTCTATTGGTTTGTCAAATGTGTATCAAGTTGGCTGATATAAACGGACCAGCAAAATGTAAGGAACTCCATCTTCAGTGGACAGAGGGTATTGTCAATGAATTCTATGAACAGGTAATAAACTTAAATGTTTAACCTAAATTTAATCTGTTAATGAACCAACTAAAGCTTCCATAAGCTCTCAAGTGTGAAAATTATATTCCATGCCCATACCACTATCGGAAAATATGCTAGCTAATTTCTATCAGAGGGTCATTGTTGTTGTTGTTGTTGTTGTTGTTGTTGTTGTGTACCATCAAGTTGGAACTGATCCATAGCTGACTCTCTAGTGGCCTTTCAGAGGCAGTTAATGGCACAGGAAGAAATTGTCCATCTTCCCATGGAGCA
The DNA here is from genome assembly GCF_000299155.1 of Elephantulus edwardii. Lineage (NCBI taxonomy): Eukaryota > Metazoa > Chordata > Mammalia > Macroscelidea > Macroscelididae > Elephantulus > Elephantulus edwardii. The sequence goes on along the minus strand of NW_006399825.1, from coordinate 869,764 downwards.
GCTGGTGGCCTCAAACCACATGTCTTCGGGATTGCAGCCCAGCCTCTTACCAATTAGGCCACCAGAGCTCCACTAGAAAATGAAATATATGAAAACTGGGCAACACTATACACATAAAACTCTTAGATCAAGAACTCAGGGAATAAGGATAGTGAACAATCTAATGTGATAGTGGATGCACCTATAAAACACTGTCTGTTCTAGATTTGTTTATAATAATAGAAGCTAAGGAGCCCTGGTGGTATAGTGGCAAGAAGCTGCACTCCAATCCTGAATGCACACTGCTTGAGTCCACCAACTGCCTTGCAAGAGAAGGATGCACAATCTCCTCCTGTATGACTAAAACTTGCCTCTAAAAACTTGCTATAGGGTCAGCTGTGAGTCTGTTCCAACTTGATGGTACACAACAATAACAATGGAATATGGACAAAAGGACAGGGATCAGGAACTAGAAGAACAAGAAAAAAGGTGAAAATATTCACCCTGGAAATGAAAATATAATTATAAAGGGTTATTATTCCCCACTACTTAAAGAACTGACATACAAATATAGGGTTAGGTTTATCAGAAGATTGCTAAAGAGATTTAGAATGATAAATCTTATAAAATAATTTACACAGGGTCTAAGTTATAAGAAACATTCCTTCTCTACTTCCTTAAAAACTGTATGAATACAAGGTCCCTGTGAAAAGAAGATGGAAGGAGTACACAGAGTCAGAAGAATTTCATGAAACGCATACAATCAAGAGGCAATGGTGATGAAGGAGGAAGTTCAGGCTGACCTAAAAGAATTGGCAATAAACAAGCCCCCAGGAATTGATAGAATACCACGCAACATAATTTAACAAACAGATGCTGGCCTGGATAATACGCACCAGGTTGTGCCAAGAAATCTGGAAGACAACTATCTGACCAACTGACTGGAAAAGATCCATAGCTGTTCCCATTCAAAATAAAGGGTGACCCAATAGAATATGGAAACTACCAAACAATATCACTAATATCCCACACAACAAAATCCTGCTGAAATTTATCCAAAAGTGACTGGAGAACAGTACATTGACAGTGAACTACCAGAAATACAATATCAGTTTAGAAGAGGTTGTGGTACTAGAGACATTATCACCAATGTCAAATCTATTTTGGTTGAAAGCAGAGAATACCAGAGGAGTGTTGGCCTGTATTTCATTGACTATAAAAAAGCATTTGACTGTGTGGATCTTAACAAATTATGGCTAACCTTGAGAAGAATGAGAATCCTAGAACATTTGATTGTGCTCATGTGATACCAATACTTGGATCAGGAAATTGTTCTCAGAACAAAGAAAGGAAACACTGCATAGTGCAAAAAATCAGGAAAAGAGTGTGTCAGGGATGTCTCCTGTCTCCATATCTCTTTTATCTAATGTGGAAGAGATCATCCAGGAGGCTGGGCTCTATGAGGAAGAATGTGGCATCAGGATTGGAGAAGGACTAATCAAAAACCTGCATTATGCAGATGATACAACCTTGTTTACTGAAACTGAGAAGGATCTGAGCGTCTTGCTGCAGAAAGTCAAGGACTGTAGGCTTCAATATGAATTGAAGCTCAATATCAAGAAGAAGATTCTTACCACTGGGCCAATTGACAGAACCATGGTAGGCCCCAGCACTCAAGAAATCAAGATGAATTGCACTGGGAAAATCCGCTGTCAGGGACGTCTCCAGAGTGCTGAAGAACAACGATGTCAATCTGGAGGCTAAGGTAAGGAGGCCTGATGCAAGCCATGGTCTTTGAAATTACTTGCTAAGAGCTGAACAGTGACTAAGGATGACAGAAGAAGAATTGATGACTTTGAATTGTGGTGCTGTAAAGAGTCTTGAACATACCATGGACCACCAAGAGAACAAACAGGTCTGCCTTGGAGAGGATTAAACCAAGTTTCTCTTTGGAGGATAGAAGTTTTCATTTCTGTCTCACATATTTTGGGCATGTGCTCAGGAGGGACTGGTCCTTAAAGAAGGATATCATATGTAGGATGGAGGGACAATGCAGGAGAGGAAGATTCCAGATGACATGAATTGACACAGTACCTGGGGTAATGCAGGTAAATGTGTCGGAGTCAGGGATATTGGCACAGGATACAGCAGAGTTCAGAGTTGTTTTATGTAGGGTTACTATTAGGGCAGGTAACTCAATGGCACATAACAACAGCAACAATATACTTATGGTCAATATCATAAATAAATATGTATTACTGAAGACACCTGAAGAAAAAGTAAAAGATGAAGCACCTTACAAAGTAAATTACTATGGTGATGAAAGAAGAAGTTCAGGCTGCTTTGAAGGA
>NW_006399825.1:855703-865143 GCF_000299155.1 Elephantulus edwardii | reverse complement strand
AGAATCCTTGCCTCCAAGGAGCCACCTGGTTTAACCCTCTCCAGGACAAATCTGTTTGTTTTCCTAGCAGTCCATGGTATTCTCAATACTACATTTTATAATGCATTTATAAGCTCACAGAGAGGTCCTGAGAAGAAATATTAAGAACTGAAACATAAGAACAGACTTCTTCTTACATTTGATTTTAATAAACAGAAAACATTGTATGGCTGCTATATTAGTGGTAAATGGCAATAATGGACTTCTTCAAACATCGTAATGATATAAGTACCTTCTCTTAATAATCTGGCAAAGAGAGGGTCGCACATATTTGTAGTTTAAATATTTCTTTATTTTAGGTGCCAATACAATACCTGACTTCCATTTTAAACTTTTCTTGTCCATTTAACTTTCCTATTGTTGTGCATCATTGAGTCAGAACTAACCCATAGCTGACCTTCCAGCAGGTGTTCAGAGGCTGTAAATCACAAAGGAGGAGGTGCCCATCTTTCTCCCATAAAGTATCTGGTTTTTTCATACTTTCGATTGGGCAGCACAATTCTTACCACTAAGCAACCAGAACTCTTCTGTTAGCTACCCATTATACCCACTGTAGTTGCTAGGTGTTGATTCCAACTTTTATCAGCCTTTCATATGGTCCCTGAAGCTATAGATTATTACAGAAGGTGATTATCTTTTTTTCCCCTCAGGAGCTGCTGGTGCATTCAAACCACCAAACTGTTGGTTAATACCCCAACATATTATGCACTATACTATTTAACTAATTGTGCTGAATCCCTCTTCCTAGGGTGATGAAGAAGCCAGTCTTGGGCTACCAATAAGTCCTTTCATGGACCGTTCTGCTCCTCAGCTAGCCAATCTTCAGGAATCTTTCATCTCTCACATTGTGGGTCCTTTGTGCAATTCGTATGACTCAGCTGGACTAATGCCAGGAAAGTGGGTGGAAGACAGTGATGAGTCAGGAGATACTGACGACCCAGAGGAAGAGGAGGAAGGAGAGGAAGCACCAACTGAAGAGGAAACCTGTGAAAATAGCGGATCTCCAAGTAAGTGATAAAAATACGGTTCCTAGGAGGTTTTCCTAGCTTTGCCTTCTTCCTTAGGCTCAGATGAATGCTGTTCTTTAAATAATTGTGTATTTTTTTAAATCAAGATATTATTCTTCTGGATTTGATCCCTCGTCTTTAGTATCATAATAATAGAAATTACCTATATTGGAATCTTTAGTAATACTATGCATCATACAAGGGTATGTCCTCTTTCATGATTTTTTACTTGATCTTAGCCGAAAGGCCAAGAAGCAGTATCTCTCTCATGATGTTTTTTTTAAAAATCCGTGGCCCAACAGACCTATTTTTAATTGGTTTTGGGCAAACATTCTTCTAGGTCATATACCTCTGGTCTGACCACTTGCTGTACAGAGATAACTCGTGGTTGCTGTGAAACTGAACACTGTAACACTGATGTGTCAAATGTTAATAGTGATTACCGATGGTGAACAGTGTTTGGTGGAGCTCTCAGATTAAAACAAGCTTGGAAACAGGAGTGGCATCCACTTCCAAAATAGCTTGCCTCCGGAAACCCTGTGACCCTGGAGAAAGGATGAAAGTTATACAAGCATTCAGGTCTTTCGTTTATAGGGTCGCTATGAGTCACCTACAACTTGATAGCACTTAACAACAACAACAACAATTGAAGCTTGTTCATAAAAATGCCTTAATAACTTGGGTTGAATGGAAATTCTGTTACCATACAGATCCACCAAGCCTTTCATTGACATATTTAGGGAAAGCTCCTCCCTGGAGATACCTAGGGAAAGAGCTTTTCAAGGAGAAAAGAAAGCAAGATGTGTAAAGGATCTGAACTAGCAACTTCGCAAGTGTTTCAGGAACATCTGGAAAGCTGGAATGGTTGTGACAGGAAAAGGGGTGGGTGATAAGAGAAGGTGCTCTGGTGGTGTAGTCAGTAGCAGGTAACTCAAAGGCTTTGCATTCCGCGCATTTCGAACCCATCAGCAGTTGTGCAGGAGTAAGGTGGGAAATCTCTTCCCCTTAGGATTTACAGCCTCAGAAATCAGAACAGACTCTACGCCAGCAAATTTTGAGTTTTTTAAGTTTGAGCTTTGGTGCTGGAGAAGAGTAATGAATATACCATGGACTGCTGGGAGAACAAACAAGTTCATCCTGGAGAGGATGAAGCCAGACTGGTGATCTGATTCAGAGAAGTCACAGTCTTGAAAACCCAGTAGAGCCCTCATACCCTGAGCACATGGGGTTACTTGGGTCAGAACTGACTCACTGGCAACTAATAACAATGTAAAGCACTTAGCCGCTAATCAGAAGGTTTTGTATTCAAACTGAGGTGCAGTTCAGGGTGAAAATAATGCGACAGTCTGCACCCCTAAAATTAATAACTTTAGTATCCCTCTGAGGCACTCTGCTTTATCCTATGGTCTTGATTTGAGTTAGAATTGAAACATCAATTGATTATGGACTAGATAGTCACAATACAAACTTTGGCTTTTATGATGAAAACTAATGGAAAGCCATCAGTTTCTGAGCAGAAGAATTAGTTGACTCAACTACAGGTTGTTCCCAGTTTACAACAGGATTCCAAACAGGACTGTTGCAAATTAGTGCTACGTAAGTCATATTCCTTATTTTGTTTTCATTTTCCTTTTTATTGCTTTTTATTATCAATATATTTTTAAATCTAATCATTATTTGTCTTTAGAGGTTGGAAAATTTTATATAAATATATTGATATATTTTAATAAATCCATCCATACATTTATAAAAACTGAACAAATAATAAAAAAATTATGCTAAGGATGAAGAAAAGTTGGATAATACATTGTTTGAAGTTCAGTAATGTGCACTTTGTGGATGATTCTGAATTACCTGCATTATCACTGGGAATGAAGTTACTATTTCTACTCTGATATTAATAAGAATTGTTTATATGATCCTTATATTTAGGTTGGGGTGTGAGGTTTTTTCCATTCACACATTTCATGGTAACATTTCATGTGCATTTAGAACCTGTCTATCAACATTAGCATAGTGATCTACATTTGGTCCCATTTTTTTTCATTTCTTTTTTAAAATTTTTATTATTATTAATTTTAATGAAAATTTACAGAGAATTTGGATTTCCATTCATTCATTGTTGCACTTTTCTACCTGCCCACTCCCCCTCCAGTTCACTCTTCCCTTTGAAAAGTAAAATTATTTCGTTGTTTTATAATCCCTCCCCTCAAGTCCACTCCACTATGCAGCCTTTGTTCTGGACTCCTATCATGACAATAATACCTAATAACATATCCCTTTTAAACAGCTCTCTCCTTCATCTGTTTCAATGCATAATTTCAAATACATACTTTATCTCTTATTTCTCAGTCTCCTACCAACCCCAATGTCAGACCAGTTTTACAACAGTGGCACTATACAGTATTTATCCTTTGGCAACTGAGATATTTCACTCAGCATAATGTCCTCCAGGGCCACCCATTTTGAATAATATTTCATGAGTTCCTTGTTTTTTTAATGCAGCATAGTTTTCCATTGCATGAATATATCACAGCTTCTCTATCCATTCACTTGTTGATGGGCACATAGGTTGTTTCCAACTCTTTGTTATTGTGAACAACGCCACGATAAACGAGTGAGTGCATGTCTCTGCTCGAGTGGGAGTTATGCTTTCTTTGGGGTATATTCCCAATAGTGTAATTGCTGGGTCAAATGGGGTTTTTTGCAACTTTTTGAGAAAGTGCCATACTATGGAAGGCAGTATGGCGCTTTCTCAAAAACTGTCTGATATAGTTTAAAAACTAACGTTAGATAGCAGTATTTTGAATACTAGGTTATTAAATGGAAAATGTGTACATGTGAGATTGATAACATCAGTAAATTGTGTCCTTAGTATTAGTGTATATTGTTGTTGTTATGTACAATAAAATCAGAATCAACCCGTAGCTGACCCCTCTGGCAGGTTTTCAGAGGCAGTTAATTGAATGGGAGGAGATTGCTTACCCTTCATCTGTGGAGTATCTGGTGGATTTGAACTTTGTCCCTTTGGGATTGCAGTACAGCTACTTGCCACCAGGCCAACAGAGGCTAAAACCCACTGTCATTGAGTCGATTCTGACTCAGAGACTCTGTAGGACAAAGTAATTCTATACTACAGCTATATATCTTTACAGAAGCAGACTGATCTTTTCTTTCACAAAACGTTTTGTGCATAGACTCAGACCACTGGCTTTCACTTTCAAAGTCTGTTTTATGACTGGTTTAGTGAGACATCTCTAAGAGAGTGGCCATGGTCAAGATCCCCTACTTACCTAAACTAAATTACAGCTTAATAATAATTGTGTTCTGTTCTGCTCCAGTGCTCTTTTCCACCTGAGCAAACTGGGGCATTTTGCTGCCTAATTTCTCCTTTAAGTCTTGGTAATCAAACTGCAATATTATTCTTTCTTTCTCAAAATACAAACGGAATCATACACTCAATCAATACCCAACTATCAATACACAGTGCCATGAGGTTTCCTTTACAAAATAAAATAAGATATAAAAATGAAACAAAATTACTTTATAAGTACAATTCATCAGAACCTCAATATGTTGCAAAGGAGGAATTTTCTTGCTGTTGTTAAGTACCCTTGTGTCAGAACCAGTTTGTAGCTGAACCTCTAGCAGGGTTTCAAAGACAGTAAATCATGCGAGAGGAGATTGCCCATATTTCTCCTGAGGAACAGCTGTGCATTTGAACCATTAAGCCACTATTGTATAGACTATATAATGATTTCTTACTTTCTGATTAAGGAAGCTCTGGTGGCCTATTGATAAGAAGCTATACTGCCATTCTAAAGGCACATGGTTCAAATCCACCAGTTACTCTGCAGAAAAAAGATGGGAAATCTCCTCGTGTGCAGTATAGCTTCTTAGAGTGCAGTAATTTATCAGTAATGCCATGCAAATTTGACTTTAAGCAAATTTTTGCTTAGATTTTATCCTATATATGAACTTGTTTTCTTTCTCTATCATCTTTATTTTCTTTTTTTAAATAATTTTATTTTATACTGGTTTACTTAACAAAGTTTGTATACATTGTTTTTCACACCACACCTTTCCCATTTACCTTACCCACTACTCCCTCCTCCTATCAAATTGTGTGACCCTATGATTACCCCTCCACCACCTATCCTCTCTCCTTTGCTCCTCCACTCCCCTCCTTGGATCCTCATTCAAGTTTTACCAGTTATCTATTTCTACAATAATGGCCTTATTAATAAATGATATATAATGGCAATATTTGTCCTAATGAGACTGAATTAGTTCACTGAGCATAATGCTTTCCAATCTCTCCCATGTTAAGTAGTGATTTTCAAGATCATTTCTTTTGTGTGCTATGTATTTTTCGATTGTGTGACTGTACTATAATTTATTGAGCCATTCTATTATGGTTGGACATTCGGGCTTTTTTCCATGTTCTTATGATGGTGAGTAACACTGCTGTGAACATTTGTGTACAGATCTCCTTTTGTGCATCACTTCGGATTTTCTCAGGGTATATTCCAGGCAGTGGAATAGCTGTGTCATATAGTACTTCTATGTTTAACTTTTTGAGTAAGCGCCAAACTGCCTTCCAGAGTGGTTGAACCATTTTACAATTTCACCAACAATGTGTAAGAGTCCCTATCATGCCATATCCTCTTCAAGATTTATTATTTGCTTTGCTGTGCTGTCAAACTTTGCCACTGCTACTGGGGTGAGATGGTATCTCATTGTGCTTTTGATTTGCAGCTCTCTTATTGCCAGTGATTTTGAGCATTTCTTGATGTATCTGTTGGCCATTTGAATATCTTCCTTTGTGAAAAGTCTTTCCTTGGCCTTTGCTAATTTTTTAATTGTGTTATCTGTCTTTTTCTTGTAAACTTTTTATATGAGACTTTTGTCTGAAATGGTTTTGGTTGTGTGCCCCCCCCCCATCAGTAGGTTTTCTTTTCATTCTATTGGAAAATGGTTTTGATACACACAGGGATTTAATCTTTAGAAGGTCCCATTCACCAATTTTATCCTCTCCAGACTGTGCACTTCTAGCTGTATTTAGCAGTCTCTTTATACCATAGACTTGGCAGTCTAAGCTTGATTTCAGTTTGTGTCTTATGAATTTTATAGTTTTGGGCTCTCTGATCTACCTTGAGTTGATTTTCTTTTTTTAATGGTATAAGATGTGGATCCTGTTTTAGCATTTTGCAGTAACAGTCCACTTTTGCCAGCACTATTGTTGAAGCTGTCGTTTCCCCATTTGATAGGTTTTATTACCCATTTAAAAGATCAGTTGACTGTAGATAGATGGGTCTATTTCTGAGTTTTCAACTCTGTTCCATTGGTCTGTCTGCCTGTTCTTGTTCAGTACTGTTCATTACTGTGCAGTTTTGTTTACTCCCCCTGAGTAGTAGGTTTTGAGGTCTGGGAGTGCTATGCCTCCCACTTCATTTTTGGTTTTCAGATGTGCTTTTCCTATTCAGGGTCTCTTTCCTCTCCAAATCAACTTTACAGTTTTCCTTTTGATCTCTTTGAGAAATGAATTTGGTATCTGGATTGAGATTGCATGGAACATATAGATTGATTTTGGTAGGATTGTCATTTTCACAATACTGAGTCTTCCCATCCATGAACAGGGCACATTTTACCATTTGCTTAGGTCTTTATTTTTGTGTCTCTGTAGTTTTCTTTATACAGGTCTTTTGAGTCTCTGTTAGTTTCACTCCCAAATATCTCAATTTGTGATTGGCTATTGTAAATGGTATTGCTTTCTTGGTTTCCTTCTCCACGTTCTCTTTTATTTTATTGTTTTTATTTTTTTGTAATTTTTTATATTACTCTGATTTATTTACAAAGTTTTAATTCATTGTTTTTCACACACACACAAAGGATCCTTCCCATTTCTTTCACCCCACTCATCCATCGAATTGTGCAACCTATGATTAACACTCTACCCCACCCCATCCGCAACCCTCTATTTCCACCACCACAACCCTGCCTTGATCCTCAGACTGTTTCTGAAATAATGATTTTTATACAGTATTTGTCTTTGTGGGACTGAGTTCACTCAGCATAATGCTCTCTAGACCCTCCCAAGGTAAGTAGTAATTTATAAAATCATTGCACCTGCGTGCTGTGTAGTATTCCATTGTATGCATGTGTCATAACTTCTCAATCCATTTGTTTGTGGTTGGACATCTGGGCTGTTTCATGTACTTGTGATGGTGTATAGCGCTGCTAATAACATTGGATTACAAATTTCTGTTTGAGCCTCTCCTCTCATTTTTCTTGAGGTATATTCTAAGCAATGGAATAGCTGCGTCATATGGAATTTCTATTTTCAGCTTTTTTTAATTGATTTTATATCCTGCCACTCTACTGAATTGTTCTACTAGTTCTAACTGGGTTTTTTGTTGTTGTTGTTGAGTCCCTTGGGTTTTCTGTGTACCTTATCATATTATCTGCATATAGCAACAGTTTCACCATCTCTACCAGTTTTGAGGCCTTTTCTTTCCTTCTCTTTTCATATTGTCCTAGCAAGTACTTTTGATACAATTTTGAATTGAAGTTGTAGCATTGGGAATTCTTGTCTGGTTCCTGTTTGCAAGGAACATGCCTTCTACATTGAGAATATTAGCCCTTGGTTTTGCATATATACTTTTCACTATGTTGGGGAAATCCCCTTCTATTTCAGGTTTGCATAACATCTTAATCAGGAAGGGGTGTTGGATTTTGTCAAATGACTTCTTCATCAATTGCTAAGATCATGTGGTTCTTGTTATTTGCATTGTTAATGTTATGAATTACATTGATTGATTTTCTTATGTTGAACCAACCATCCTTGTAGACCTATTTTGAATCCCTCCCTCTTGTCATGGTTTTATTTTAATGTACTTTTGATTTCTATTGACTAGGATTTTATTAAGGACCTTTACATCTATTTATGAGACATATTGATCTGTGTTTTCTTTCTTGGTAATATCTTTGCCTGGTTTTGGTATTAGAGTTATGCTTGCTTTATAGTATGACTATAGGAATCTTCCTTCTTTTTCTATTTTTAAAAATAACTTAAGTATAATTGGTGATAGATATTTTCTGAATGTTTGGTAGCATCCAGCTGTAAAGCCATGTGGTCCAGTACTTTACTTATGGGGAAGTCTTTTTATAACATGTTCAATTTCTTCTTCTGTGATGGTCTGTTCAACTATTCTACATCTGTCAGTGTCAGTCTGGGTAGGGCAAGCATTTCAAGGAATTTTTCCATTTCCTCTAGGTTGTCAAGTTTATCAGAGTATAGCTTTTGATAGTACTCTGATATTACTGATTTAATTTCACCTGGTTCTGTTGTGATGTCTGCCACCTCTTTTATTTCTTAATCGGGTTATTGTATTTTCTCTCTCCCTCCCTTTGGTTTGTAAAATTTTTTGACCCTTTCAAAAAAACAGCTCCCAGTCTTATTGGTGATTTCAATTGGTTTTCTATCTCATTTATTTCAGCTCTTGTCCTTATCATTTTCTTTCTTCTAGAAGCTATAGGATTCGATTGTTATTTTTGTTCTGTTTCATGAAGATGTTGAATTAGATCATGGGTTTTTCTTCTTTCTTTCTTTTTAATATGTGTGCCCATTGTTATAAACTGCCCCAAGGACTGCCTTAGCAGCATCCCAGAAGTTTGGTATTTTGTATTTTCATTTTTGTTTGTTTTAAGGAAATTTTCTATTTCACTTTTTCTTTCTTTTTATAACCCTCTTATGGGCTAACAAAGACTTATTTAGTTTCCACATGGGTAGTTTTGTAAGCTTTACCTCTTGTGGTTAATTTCTAGTCTTATGGCACTGTGGTCTGAGAGGATACTCTGTATTATTTCAATATTTTGTAATTTGGTGAGGCTTGTTTTGTGTACTACTACGTGATCGATTCTAGACAATATACCATGTGCACTTGAAAAGAAAGTATATTGCGTTTTAATTTGGTGCAGTACTCTGAGTACATCCACAAGGTCGAGTTGGCTGATTGTATAGTTTAAATCTTCTGCATCTTTGTTAAGTTTCTTTTGAATTAACCTATCCTTTGGTGACAGTTGAAGTCTCTTACTACTACTGTGGTGCTGTTTCTTTCTTTCTTCAATTCTGTTAATCATTGTTTTATATAGTTTGCAGGTCTGTCATTTGGTGTGGACCAAGTTTATGTCTTCTTGATCTATTGTGCCTTTAATCAGTATATAATGCCCTTCCTTATCTTTGATGGTGTTTTTCATTCTGAAGTCTGTTTTATCAGAGATTAGTATTGCCACTCCTGCTCTGTGTGTGTGTGTGTGTGTGTGTGTGTGGTTGCCATTTGCTTGATATAGTTTTTTATTTTTTTTTTTTCTATATTTTATTAATTTTCATAA
>NW_006399825.1:816146-855603 GCF_000299155.1 Elephantulus edwardii | reverse complement strand
TTTCATAAACATTTACAGAGATTTTGGGTTTCCATTCATTCATTGTTGCACTATTCTCTCTACCCTCCTCCCAGTTTGTTCTTGTCCAAATGCCTGTCTTTCAGTTTTTTTGTGTGTGTCTCTTGTAGGCAACATATCAATGAGCTTTGTTCTTTTGTCCATTCTGCTACTCTTTTTCTCTTAATTGGCATGTGTAGTCCATTCACATTAATTATGATTATTATCAGGCCTGGTTTTATAGTTGCCATTTTGCTGTGTTTCTTATTCTATTGTTTTTGGTTAATATGAGCCATCACTGTCCTTTAGCATCTTTGTGTTAAGCACTTCAGTTAAAATTTCTTGTAGTTTTGGTCTTCTTTTCACAGATTCCTTAAAGTTATTTATTTCCTGCAAAGAATCCAATTTATCCTTCATATTTGACAGAGAGCTTGGCTGGTTTGAGGATTCTTGGCTGGCAGTTGCTTTCTTTCCACTTTCTGTGTATATAACCCCATTGTCTTCTAGCTTGCAGTTGTTTCTGTTGAGAAATCAGAATTCAGTCTAACTGATGCTCCTTTGTAGATGATTCTGCGTTATTTTATTGTGTTTTTGTTGTTGTTGTTGTTGTTGTTGTTGTTGTTGTTGGGTTTTTTTGCTGCTTTTAGTATTCTATCTTTATCTTTTAATTTGGAGTATTTTACCATGATATGCCTTGATGTTTTTCTTTTGGGGTCTAGTCTATTTGGTGTTCATTGTGCTTCTTGAATGTAAATTTACCCATTCTTTGTAATACCTGGGAAGTTTCTTTCAAGTGCTTCTTCCACAATTTTCTCAGTGATTTCCCTATCACTCCCTTGCTTTGGAATTCTGTTCATAATTGTGTTGTTCCTTTTGATGTCATCCCATATAATTCTGATGTTTTCTTTGTTTCTTTCTGTCTCACCTTCTAGTATATTTCCAGTGAGGCTTTTGTCTGCCAACTCACTGACTTTCTGTTCCATCTCTTCAGTTCTACTTTTTTGTCCCACAAATGTGTTGGACACTTCTGCCAAGTCACCCTTAATATTCTGGATTGCATTTTCATGCTTTTCTGTAATTTCCAGTACTATGTTGACTATACATTCTGCATCTTGTGATGATTTTTTTAAGTTCTTATACCTCTTTATCTATACCTTCAATTTTTTCTTCCATCTTTTGCATTTCCTTCTGTAGCTGTTTATGTTGGTCCTCATCAATATATTTCTTTTGGACTATTGACTCTGAGATATTTGCTCTCTTATTGTCTTCCATTGTTTCTTCCATCATTTGCGTCTGCTTCTGTAGCCATTCAAATAACTCCACTTCAACATATTTCTTCTAATTATCTCTATCTGGGGTATTCATTATGTCTGCATTTTTAGGAGCACTGTTGTTTTGGGTTTGGGGGTGTTTTTTTCTTCATGTTGACTGAGATAGACTGCTGCTTTCTTCACATTACATGAGTCTTTTCTTAGTAGGTTTTGAGGTTTTGTAACTATAACATGTCCCAGGGTATGGTAATGTTTTGTCAAGGACCTGTACATTGGTGCTTCCCTCTTGGGAAATGCCATCCAAAGTGGAATGACTGTTGCCCTCCAGGAACTGCAGCTCCACCTGGCTTCTTCAGCTTGAGCTTCAGAAATCTCACATGATATAGCTAGACAGCAATGTTTAAGTCTAAAATACTGAATGACAGAACAGAGAAAACTTCTTCCATTTGAGATTAAGAAATCCCACGTTATGTAGCGAGACATCAGTGTTTAAGGCCAAAGTGCTAGAATTACTATATATTAACTTTTATGTGCTGTAGTTGTTTTTATTATTATGTACCATTGAGTCATAACTGACTCATAGATGAACCTTCCAGCATGTTTTCAGAGGCTATAAATCACACAGAAGGAGATTGTCCATCTTTCTGCCAAGGAGCAATTGCTGGGTTGAACCTACATGTTAGCTAGCAGTACAACTCCTTACCCACTAGGCCACCGTTGAAAAACTTTTTTAAAAAAGAAAGTTTTCCTATTTCTAATAGTTTCTATTTCTCTTATGATTATAAAAAGACATCCAGTAGAAATTTTGTGCTAAACCTAGAATTCAGAGTTAAAAGCCAAGACTTGAGAATAAGGAGTTACTCATCAATGTGTTTATCATGTATTAGTTTTAGGTGATTTTCTTTATTATTTCCAAGAGACATGTAGTTTGCTGCCTAAAAATATTACAGTCTTTACACTGGATGATATTCAATATACTGTTGATTTGCACTTTAGGAAGAGTTTTTTCAGTCACACTGAACACTAACTAATAGCTTTTATAGCTCAAGTATACTGAAAATGTGGGAATATAGTCTTTGTATCAGTAGTTGAAGGATCCAGGTTGGAATATATCATAAGTTCAACTGGACAACCTAATCTTTACAGCACATATGACAACCAAATATTTAATTCCATTCTTTTCTGAGTTACATACAGACAAATATTTAATTCCATTCTTATCTGAGTTACATACAGACTTTCATTTTTTGTGTGTGTTACTCACCTAACCATATGGTTATGATCACATGTTCTAAAGCAGCAAAGAAAATGCTTTGGGTTCTGTTCAAGTGGTTTATAGGGTGGATAAGTAACATTAAAATTTAAAACAGCCCATCAACAATGATTTGATACCAAACCTTTCAGCAAATTATTCCACAGCCATGAAAATTAGGATATTGAGCCATGTCAATATTTATACACTAAAAACTGACTGCATGGAGTAATGGAATTTTAGATACAATCAAAGACTATCCAAAAGATTAAGTAGCATACAACCTCAGAGCAAAGCCAGAAAAGGAACCCAAATTTCCTAATTTCTGTAACACCATTGCTTTTTATACTGAGCATTTTTCATTTCATTTCACAATTCATAGTGAGTCAGAAGGTTTCCTTGATTTAGCTTGATGCATAGATTTGAGAATGTAAAATAAAATAAGCACACGTATAACATCTGACACTTGCAAAACTTGGAGGTCTCCCAGGAAATGTAGAAAGAAATGTTTCAATATGGTATCCTAGGGGGAAAGGGGGCTTTTTCTCCACCTCATAATTAAATCTGAAAGATTCCTACAGTGAACTAAGAGGTTTCTAATGAAGTACTAAGCTACATTTAGACTCGGAGCAATGAAAGGTTCTTTGTTCTCATTTCAAAAGGTTCCAGTGCAGAACAATTTGGCTCCCAAAGCAGGCATGTTTGAGACCACCTGCAGGCTCTAATCTACGCAAATTTATTTGGTACAAACTTTCTTCTACGTCACCTTATTCAGTATAATTCCAGAGAGGCTTATTGCTAATGTTTATCAGCATTAATAAGAGAACAGCTGCTCTCAAGGGATCTGCCCTGAAAGTAAGAAAAATTGGGCTTTTGTTAGCTTCCTCCTCCCTTGAAATGTGCAAGGGATGTAACTTTCAATTGGGATAATCACCTTGAGCAATAGAGGATTTCTTCTGTGATTCAGGTCTTTCAACCAATAGCCATTGGTGACTTTTTTTTCATTCAAATGACTAAGTGAAAGAGCTTATTCAGAATTTCTGTTCAACAGAAGCTTATGTGAGCTTACAAATAAAACAGCAGAAATATAGAACCTTTGGCCAGAGAATATTTTCTTTCTTTAAAATTTGTTTTAAAAATCGTGTGTGTGTGTGTGTGTGTGTGTGTGTTTAAAATTATCTTTGACTTGAAAGAATATTTTAAATTTTACATTGGTGGTGGTGGTATGTGTTGTCAAGTCAGAACCAATATATAGCTGACTCTCCATCAGGGTTTGTAAGCTGTTAAGCACACAGGAGGAAATTGACCATCAACCTCCTGTGGAACACTTGCTGGACTTACCACTATACCATCAGAGCTCCCTAATGTTCATATATGTAGGGAGATCTTGTGGCCTAGTGGTAACAAGCTGTGCTGCAATCTCAAAGATGTACAGTTCATATCCACCAGCTGCTTTCTGTGAGACAAGAAGTGTAATCTCCTCCCACGTGATTAACTACCTCTGAAAACCCACTGAAGTTGAAGTGTTCCTACTTGAGGACACACAACAACAACATGTATAAAATAGTTTATTATTATTATAAATGTAAATGAAAATTTACAGAGACTTTGGATTTCCATTCATTCTTGTTGCACTTTTCTCCCTGCCCACCCCACCTGCCCAGTACACTCTTCTCTTTGAAAAGTAAAGGAAAAATTATCAAACAAATTTTTATCTACCCTCAGCTGTCTCTACCTTCCCATGAGTGTGGCAGGTATCCCATCTATTTGTCTATCAGTGAATCACAGTAGCCTAACACAACCTGTGATAATTCTCAGTTGTTTAATAAATATAAAAGGAGTCCAAAGCCTGAAAGTAAAGTATGACATTAATTTTATCTTAAGCTTCTTCTATTGAAATTAATTTTGCCATACTTCCTATATCAAAACATTTAATTTCATGAAAATTGCCTTTAAAGTTTCCATATGGAAAACTTCAATATGAAAGTCCCAGAATTTGGTCCCAGAAAATATAATTAATTGTATGTTATATTGTATTATATAAAACTTCAATTTGAAAACACCCAATTTGGTCCCAGAAAATAGAAGTAATTTATCTGTTAAATACATGTTTGCTGAGCACCATTTCCATGTTGTCCTTGGCAATCATGGTAACAGAGCTTGTGTTATTGGGATACATGTAAGGAAAAAGACTCATAATTGATGAGTTTTTCTAAAACACATAATTGCAGTGAGACTGAAGAATTCCCCCTAAATTATGTCGAATATGTAGTTAGAAAAATAAGAAAGAGATAATAAGAAAAAGGGGGGGGGCAAGACCAAATCTAGAAACAAGATAAAGGCATATGTGGATTAGAAAGAATCTTTAGAAGAGAGGGATTTATTAGAAAAGAAAAACCATGCAATCAAACTGGATCTTTATAAATTAACATGAATGTTTAATGACTGAAAAGAACACTTAGTAGTAACTAAAAGTCTAAGAGTTGTTCGTATGTACAATAAAGAAGGTAAGTGTAACTAAAAAGCCAATGGTGATAAAGGAGGAAGTTCAAGCTCTCTGAAAGAATTAGCAAAAAACAAGGCCCCCAGAATTGATGGCATACCTATTGATGTATTCCAACAAATAGATGCAGTTCTGGATGTGTCAATAAATATGGAGAACAACCACCTGGCCAGCTAACAGAGAAATCCATGTTTATCCCCATTCCAAATAAAAAGGTGCTTCAGCAGAGTGTGGAAATCAAACAAAATCACACGCAAGCAAAAAAACCTGCTGAAGATCATCCAGAAATGACTGAAAAGTATATAGACAGAGAACTACTAGAAATACAAGCTGGGTTTAGAAGAAGCTGTTGCACTGGGGACATCATGACTAATAGCAAATGGATTTTGGCCAAAAGCAGAGTTCCAGAGAAGTGTCATTCTGAGTTTTCTTGACTACGCAAAGGCATTTGACTCTGTGAATCTCAACAAATTATGGCTAACCTTGAGATGAATGAGGATCCCAGAATACCTAATTGTGCTCTAGTGAAACCTACACCTGAACCAGGAAGCAGTCCTTAGAACAGAGCAAGAAAACAGTGCATGACTCACATTCAGGAAAGGAGTGTGTGATCATTCAAGAGGCTGGACTTTATGAGGAGAAATGTGGCATCAGGATTGGAGGAAGATTGATTAACAACCTGCACTATGCAGATGACATAACTTTGTTTGCTGGAATTGCAGAGGGCCTGAAGAATTTACTTAAATATGGATTGAAACTCAACATCAAGAAACAAAGATTCTCACCATTGGGCCAATTGGCAACACCATTATAGATGGAGAAGAGATTGAGATTACTAACAGGTTTCCACTTGCTCAGGTCCACAGTCACAGTCTACAAGTCTACGGTCTTGGTACTAGCAATCAGGAAATCAAAAGACTAATTGCGTTAGAAAAATCTGCTGTCAGGGACCTCGACAGAATGCTGAAGAGCAATGATGTCAGTCAAGAGACGAATGTGTGCCTGATCAAGGCCATGGTCTTTGCAATTACTTACTGTGCATCAAACAGCTTGTCAATGACCAAACATGATTGAAAAAGTGATACCTTTTCATTGTGGTGCTGGAGAAGAGTATTGCACATGCCATAGACTGTGAAGAACACAAACAGATCTGTCCTGGATAGAGTGAAACCAGGATGCTCCTTATAGGCAAGGATTTTGAGGCTCTGTCTCACATACTTTGGGCATGTGGCCAGAAGGGGACCAGTCCTTGGAGAAGGATAACATGATTGGAAGAGTTGAGGGACCACACAAGAAAGGAAGACCGTGGATGATATGGGTTGCTAGTAACTGGGATAACGAGGGTACGTGTGTCTGAGACAGTGAGTTTAGCTCAGGATAGAATAAGGTTGAGAGCTATTGTGCATAGGGTAGCTATGAGAGATAGTCAACTTGATGACATATAATAACAGAAATGAGAAGATTTAAAACTTAATTTATGACAGTTTTTAGAGAACTTTGAATAGAATTTCAAGTTAACATCAAAGTTTACTTTAAAGGGAATCAGTCTTGAATACTTGTGTGAGTAGAAGAAGTTAGCAAAGTAAAAAAACCATATATGTATTATTCTAATACTCTAGGTAAAGAGTTTCCAGAGGCTCCATATGGGAGTATATCAAGATAACAGCCAAGTCTTATATTTTATATATTTTTTAAAAAATTACTGCTGAATCAATTCCAACTCATGATAAACCCATTTGTGTCAGAGCAGAACTATGCTTCATAGGAGTTTTAATGAATTATTTTTTTAAGGTAGTAGATCAATATGTTTTTTAAAATTTTTTTCCAAGATTTTTTGGGATGAAATCAATTCAACAAACAAAGTTAGTAGTTGAGCCTGTTAGCCTTGTGTGCAATACAAGGACCCTATTGATCATTACTAAGTCTCATTTTGAAAAGTGAAGACTGTCTCATATTCTGTGGCATAATCTGTAGAGAATTATGCTGATAATTCAAATGTGGGTTCCTCTCTGGTGGTACAACAGCCACTCCACAGCAGAAATATGAGCATCTCCTACAATATCCAACCCCTGAAAGCCTGCTAGGGGGTCAGCTGTAAGTCAGTCTGGCTTAGTGACAATGAAGATTAAAATAACCTTGATATTTTTTTGTTATGTTCCATAGAGTTGGAACCCACTTATAATTGACCTTCGAGTACATTTTCAGGGGCTGTAAATCGGGTTGTAGGAAATTGTCCATCTTTCTCTCACAGAGCAGTTGATGGATTCAAACCAGATCCCTCTGAGTCAGTAGCAAAGCTCTTTACCACCAGGCCACCAGAGTTATTGCACATAGCAATAGCAATAGCAAATATACAATTCCTTCTTGTTGTTATGTGTCATCAAGTCTCCTACGACTCTTAGTGACCCTTTGTACAACAGCTCTGAACCCTGCTCTACCCTGTGCCAATCTTATTGTCTCTGACACACCCACCTCCATTATCCTAGCCAGTGAATAAGTCTATCTCATTGACGGTCTTTCTCTCTTATGCTGCCCCTCCACCTGCCAAGCATGATGTCCCTCCCCAAGGACTGGTCCATCCTTTCATCATGTCCAACGTATTTCAGACAAAGCTTCAGAATCCTTGCCTTCAAGGAGCACCCTGGTTTCACTCTTTCCAAGATGAAACTTTATTCTCTTATCAGTCCATGATGTATTCAGTGTTCTTCTCCAGCACCACAACAAAAAGGCATCAATTCTCCTACCATCCCTAGTCATCATTGTTCAGCTTTCTGATGAATATCAAATAATTGCAAAGACTTTGGCCTGGATCAGGCCTACCTTAATCTCCAGACTGATATTGTTTCTCTTCAATACTTTGGAGAAGTCTTTAACAGCAGACTTTCCCAATGCAATTAATCTTTTAATTTCCTGGCTGCTGATACCAAGAGTGTTGATTGTGGAGCCAAGCAAACTAAAGCTATTAACAATTTCAATCTCTTCACTATCTATCATGATACTGCTAATCAGTCCAGTAGTAAGAATCTTAGATTTCTTGATGTTGAGCTTCTATCCATAGTGAAGGCTGAAGTTCTTGACCTTCTTCAGCAAGCATTTCAAGTCCTGCTTAATTTCAGCAGGCAGGGTTGTGTCATCTGCATAACACAGATTGTTGATGAGTCTCCCTCCAATTCCAATGCCACATTTTTCCTCATAGAGCCCAGCCTCCTGGATAATCTGTTCTACATATTGATTGAAAAGGTATGGGGATAGGACACATCCATGGCATACACCCTTCCCAGTTTTGGAGCATGCAGTGTTTCCTTGCTCAGTTCTGATGACTGCCTCAGCATTTCTCAAGCTGAAGGAACTGAAGAATAAATTCAAGCCTCATGTTGCAATGCTTAAGGATGCTTTGGGTAGAATATTAAATTATCCAGGAAGCATTAAAAGAAGGTGGAAAGAGGATACAGAGTCATTGTACCCAAAAAAATTAACAGACAAAGAATAATTCCACGAAACAACGTATGAGCAAGAGCCTGTGCTGATGAAGGAAGACGTTCAAGATGCTCAGAAAGAACTGGCAAAAAACAAGGCTCCAGGAATTGACAGAACACCAATTAACATATTTCAACAAATAGATGCTGTCCTGAGTGTGCTCACCAAGTTGTACCAAGAAATCTGGAGGACAACCACCTGGCCAAATGACTGGAAGAGGTCTATATTTGTTCCCATTCCAAAGGTGACCAACAGAGTGTGGAAACACTATCATTAATATCACATGCAAGCAAGATTCTGCTGAAGATTATCCAAAAAAATGACTGAAAGAGCACATCAACAGAAAACTGCCTGAAGTGCAGGCTAGATTTAGAAGAGGCTGTGTACTGGGGATATTATAGCTAATATTAGCTAGATCTTGGCTGAAAGCAGAGAGTACCAGAGGAATGTCTATCTGTGTTTCATTGATTGTGCAAATGCATTTGACTATGTGGATCATAACAAACTGGCTGACTCTGAGAAGAATGAGAATCCCAGAACACTTAATTATGCTTATAAAATTCCTTACTAGCCTGAAATTAGTTGTTTGTGTTGTTGCTGTTGTGTACCCTCAAGTCAGAACTGACCCATAGCTGAGGCTCTGATGGATTTTCAGGGGCAGTTAACTGCACAGAAGAAGATTGCCTATCTTTCTCTCATGGAGCAGCTATAGATTTAAACCACATGCTTTCGGGATTTCAGCATAGCTTCTTACCACTAGGTCACCAAAAGTAGACAGTAAGATTTAGCCATCTAAGAACCCTCCTGGAGAAGTTCTATTCTTAAGCACATGGGAGTGGGAAAGAGGCTAAAGTGAGTTAAAATTATTTCAGTGTGACAGATTTTGTAGGCCTAATGGTAAAAAGCTATACTGCAATCCCACAGGCACATGGTTCAAATCCACCAGTTGCTCTGCTGAAAAGATGGGCATTCTTCTCCTGTGAGATTTACTGCCTCTTAAAAACCACCAGAGTGTCAGCTACAGGCTGATTCCAACTAAATGCTGAACAATGACAGGTTTTTTTAATACTCAATAAAATCCCAAGTTGTTTTCCTCTTGTTTCTTTATTCTCAAAAATGACATTCTTAATTTCATTAATCAATAGCAGTAAATATTATAAAACAAAATGTCTACAAATGTGTGAGAAACCAATATGATTTGTAAACTTTTACTATAAAGAAATGAAAACTGACAATACTGCATTCTTAAAGTATACAAACCATATGTGTCACATATGTGGCCATTTGGTGTTTAACTCTTACGAATAATCTAAAAAGAAATACCTTTCATTTACTCAGTACACAAATAAGCATTCTAATTTTGTATTTTCCAGGAAAGAAGACTTTCAAAAGGAGGAAAATCTACTGCCAAATAACTGAGCACCTCCTGCAGAACCACAAGATGTGGAAAAAAGTAATTGAAGAAGAGCAGCGGTTGGCAGGCCTGGAGAAGCAGCCCAAGGACCAGTCCTCACAGCAGCACTGCTCAGAACAGATCCAGGCCATCCGGGAAGAGGAGGAAGAGAAAGGAAAGCCAAGAGCAGAGGAGATCCCATCTCCAAAGCCAAACCAGTGACAATAGGTGGAACAAGCTGTGTTTCCAAACAGATTGACTTGTCACAGGCTCTTTTCAAGCCAGCACAACGCTTAAGACACAACACTGTAGAAATATGAGAAGATGGGCAAATGGCTATTATGTATTTGAATTCTTTGCATTTTCTGTGTTCATTTTTACAGTGAAGTACCTTGTTTAAACTTCTGCTCAAAGAAGCTTTCACATTGCAGCACCAGCTTCTAAGATTTTTCTTTTTTTTTGGAGGAAATACATATATGTGTGTGTGTATACAAGTGCACACATAGATGCGTGTAAATCATATTCGCACACACGCGCGCGTGCACACATGCACAAACACCGAAAGCCAGATTACTGGCCTGTAATTTAGTATCATTCATATTAAAATATATAGTGGTCACTGTGATATAATAAATCATAAAAGAAAGCAAATCATAAGGAAATGGTGCAGCTTAGCAAGGAGAAAGTACAGCAAATGTAGGTTACCTGCTAGTAAGCAGCTTTTGCTCTTAATTCTGAGGGCTGAAAGTTCCAGAGCATTATTATTTGAATTCTGATACATCCTGCCAATACCGTGTGTGTGTGTGCGTGTGTGCATGCACACTTGTGCATTTGCACATGTGTATGTGAAAGCAATGATTGAGAGGGTGCTTGTGTATATGTGTGTTGGTATGAATGTAAAGAGATTTTTATAGTTTTAGTAATTCCTAAATTAAATGTAGTCAGTGACTCAGTACATGTGAACAAACAGAAAGACCTTCATTCTGGGTTGTCTTTGAGAGACAGCTATTCCAGATGCCTCCTCCATTTACCTTCAATAAAGGTTCCCTTGCCAATAGAGTGGGCTGGTTGAGAGGGCCACGTAATTGATACTACTGCCCTGCACCACTTGGAGGCACTCAAAGACCAGCCTCAAATCTGAAGAAGAGGCATCTTTCCATTTTGCACACCTAGTGAATGTATAGGAACTATTTGTCTCTGGGTCTGTGTGCCTCTCAAGATCAAAACACCATTTAAGGGAATGGCTTTCTTCACACATAAACACTTCTTATAAAGACCAGAGTCCAGTCCTTTAAGCAGGTTAGATCTAAAAAAGTTGTTGGAGAAGTCCTGGGTAATTACACTAACAGTCATCTCCTCTGACTCTTATTTGCTGCAAAATATGTGGCAAGAAAAAAGCAAATAGAAGCTAGTATTAGAGATTTAGCTAGAGATGAGGGAGAGAATTTCCACCTAGTGTTTTGATGATGATCTAGTGGAACCTGATTCTTGGCAGCTGTTGAAGATTGGCTTGTGGGGTGAAGATTCCCTCTGATAACCCCTTCTGGCATTCCACATGGGGTGTGATGGGTCACTTTCTCACTGCAATCTGGCCAACTGCCATGCTTCCTTGGCAGGGAATATTATAGACCGAATGTTTTGAGATTGACCCTATCATTGAAAAGGAGTTTTGTTTTGTCTCTCTCTTTTTTTTTTCCAGTTTGTTTGTTTATCTACACTTGTTTATGCTGTGAGCCAAACCTCTATTTAAAAAGTTGATACTCACAATATTTTTATTTCATATTATTATGTTTGTCATGAGTAGTTATCTTGTACATATAAAGATTTTTTTGTAGATAGTAAACTCGGGGAATAAAGGAAAAGGGAAACATTTTTATAAGGTTATATTTTAATCACCATTTTTATACATTATCACCAACTTTGAGTCCAATAAGAGAGTGATGACTAATTTACATGGTGGGGAATATCCATTCATCTACTTATTTTCGTTTAAATCAGAATTTTATATAGTTGCTAGATTCTGTGGAAAACATTTTCTTTTCCCTGGTAACTTCTGTCCTTGTGCGTCAGATGAAACACTTTCTCATCAAGAAGATACCCATTTTTATATAATCAGTGTCCTGCAGAGCTAGATAAAACCTGCCCATCCTCTAAACAATTTTAGCTTGATGGTCCTCTTGACCGTTTACTGACTCTGAAATCATAGAGTGTTTACATTAAAATGCCTTTCATAAAAGAATACTGTATTCTCCTCCTCTGAAGCAATGATGTAACAACAATTTGTAGGAAGCAACAGCAATCAAATTTGTTTAAAAAAATAAACATTGTTTAACATTGCTTCATAGCCATTAGTACAATTAGTAGAGCAAATGAAACAAAGATCAAATGAAAAATAATTTATTCCTAAATAATTAGAATGTATTTTATGTTGGGATTTTTGTTTGTTTCTGAGTTAACACCAGGTCTTCACTATTTAGGATTAACTGTATTCTCTTCCATTTTCTTGGTGTTGCCTGTGTATCTCCTTGTTTGAAAGAATTACTGTAAGTCAGATACATTTCCACAATTAACTGTTAATCCTTCCCCTGTAAGCAAGAGAAGTAACTCATCATTTGTATTTTTATACTACTTATACCTGATTACTGAACAATTTTTACCTCTCCCAAATCTTTTACATCTTTTACATTTTTTAAATAAATATAAATGAAGGAAAAAATTGAGATGTAGCGTGAGTAGGATGTTAGAAAAAACAAAAATTAATTAAACCTTGTGAGTACTTAACTGCAACTTGTCAAAGGTACCCAGTGGCTGCTGGAATGGCAACCTCAGCAAACTGACTGCTTTTTGTTCGTTTGGTTTGGTTTTGGCAAAATATGGTAGGTATACTAGTACTCATTAACAGTTTGAAGGTCTCCATTTCAGGATTGTGTTCATCTATTCAGGTAGTTTGAGCATCGAGGCAAGATCAGTCAGGATGAAAGGGTGTCAGTTGGGTGGATATTCATGATGGGGGTCACTTTCATGTAAATGCAAAGGATGCGTAGGGACATCAAAATTTATTTTCTGCTAATAATTTTCTCCTGGGTGACAGTACTATTACTGTATTCACTTTTAGCTCCACAGCTTAAGCCTGTGGTACCAATGTATTTATTGCAATTTACTACAGTTTTCTATGAACTTTTTTGTAGGCGCCATTAGATTAACTCAGGTCTTTTAATAGAAGGAATTTCTAATAAACTTAGGGAAAAGTATGATGGCATAGGAAACCATCCAGTCACAGGATGGAAAAAATTGGAACTGCTCACCTTGGTCACTGTCCATTCAGTATAGGACCAAGTACATCTGGAACGTCACTGATGTAATTTTTCAACCTGCTAAGAGTCTCTGGAGTCATCTACACCCATCTTCACAATAATACTGTTTGCTCGTGAAAATGCCACATTCACTTTGGTTTAAACTATAAAATCTTTTCTCCCTGTTATGTAAGACCTGGGTTTGCTCACAGTGGAAGATGGAAAGAATAAATCTGTGTTTGCCTCCACCTGATAAGAGAAGGGATTTCCTCATATTATGATTAAGAAACTAGTAGCTCTTCTAAATATACAATATCCAGTCTGTTCATTCTTAATAGACTTCTAGAACAAATTCTAAATGTTCTAATCACAAGAAAACTAAAAAAAAAGGGGGGGGATTGTATGTCACGCAAAGTATAAGTATTAGCATAGCTATGTGTAAAGTTGATCTGGAGTTTCTCCATGTCTCCTGCCTCTCATCCCCAAAGAACTTTCTTTGAAGATAAAAGCTGTGCAAAAGGCATGACACTCAGGCCTATTCTTTGTCTAAAAAATGGGAAAGTATAAATTATTTTCTAAGTAATAAATATATGCAAATTATCATTGTAAATAAAGTCGAAAGTTTGAAAAGATTGCTTTACGAAAGTGAGCTATTTTTGTGATGAACAACTCCTGACTAACAAAGGTGAATCATCCAAAAGTCGTTCATATTCTACTTTCAAATGCATCTCTGGTTCTTCCATGTCAGTGTCTTCATTATTTACAATGCTTGCAAAGGAAAAATCACAATAGTGGTCTTTATTCCTACTTTATCCTCAATTTCTCTCCAATGCCTTTCCTGGTTTTTATACCATTTTAGAAATACATATTTTCTCAAAATGACAAATGGCTCTGGTTAGCAAAGTTCTTTGAACTTTCAAATACTAGACTAAGTCAAGATTCTCTATATGCTACAGATTAATTATCAATTATGTGAGAGAAAAGTCAATAAACTTTCAAATGCAGATAGCCCAAGTTATGGTGCCTCAGCTAAATATCTGTGTATCTCAAAACCATTTGTTCGTTCTTTTACTCTTCCATTTAACATGCAATAACCATTTTCTATAATTGCTCCAGTTCTTTGACTCATGACTTCCCCCTAATGTAAACGTTGATTTTCTAACATTGTCAACCCTTTTTCTAATCTATGCAGCCAAATTAAAACTTAAGACTTGGAGGCTAATTAGCCATTGCAGATGGAGAGCTTGCCACAATTACACTGTACTTAGAAACCCTATTTAGAAGAAAGAATACTAGTTTTTTAGGAGCTCTGGTGTTATGTTCCATTGCAGGTTGTGCTGCTAAACCAAAGGCTGAACTCTCTTGTGGTTCAAATCCTTGAGAAGCTTCAAGGGAGAAAGATGAGCAGTCTCAGGACTGACTTCACATCAGTGAGGGAGTTTTTTTGGTTTGAGTTTTTTTGGGGGATTTTTTTTCCAATTTTGATATCCTGGGTTCAACAAGATGGGTTTATGAACAGATGAAATTGTGAGGATAGCCCAGATTTCCTATTGTGCATTGGATAGCCATGAGTTAGAGCTGATTTGGTGGCATCTACCAACAGTTTTATATAAGTTCATTCTTCTAGAAAATATTAAAATTATTACTGGAAATAAAATTGAGGGTGGGTTAATTAAATTTTAACCACTAATTTAATGAAACTTCTAATTAGAAATTAAAGAGCTTGTGTTGGGGTTTATAAAAAAAAATTATATATCTATATAAATTAATCAAAGGAAGCTCTGGTGGCCTAGTTGTTAGAACCTGCATTTCCATTCTAAAGGCATGTGGTTCGAATCCACTAGCTGCTCCATGGCTGAAAAATGGACTGTCTCCTCCCATGAGTTTTACTGCCTCTGAAAATCCACTGAAGGGTTAGCTATGAGTCAGTTTTCACCTAACAATATACAAAAACTACAACAATAAACGCTGGGGGCTGAGAATTGCTAGAATTTCTAGTCAATATTGTACACCAGTGATAAAAAGAAACTTGTGTTGTTGATTATATGTTTCAATAATTAAAATAACAGTGCTTTTAGCTGACCTGGAGTCACTGGTATGTTTACACTGTCAAGTCGTTCTAACATCAGGTTAATAATAATGACAAACAATACACTTTGGCATTCTATATGTTTGAAGACACAAAACTGAAGGCAAAAGCTTTACTTCAACCTACTCAAGTTACTATTTCCAGTATACGGCTCAATATCAATTATTTCAAAGAAAATGTAATCAAAAGGGAAAAGAGGGTGTAGGGAAAGGATAGGTTTTAAAAAGTATAAACATTATAAAATTTTTCTTTTATGTTGCTTTTCATACAAAATCATATACATTGTGTATCACACTAAAATCATATACATTGTGTATCACACTTTATTAATATTGTTTCATACATTCCCATACATTATGTTTTATAAAATTAATCACTATTGAACTATGTCCACCATTACATGCCATATTCAATTAAAATACATTCACAAAGTGAGAATTCATAATATTGAGATATTTCATATTTTTTTATAATCTGAGCTAATATGAAGTTGTAGGAAAGTGGAAAGAATATTGAATATTTTTCTAATGCCGTTCATGCCCTGGGAGCTATATGGTTTTTTAAAGGGATTAATCAGTAAGTGAGCTAAAAATTAATTTAGTCCCAATAATTTAACAGATTACATTTTTAGAACAATATAATTCAAGTTCTTCATTATCTCTTTAAAAAAAGAATACTTTATCCAGTAAAGTATTATGGTTTACGTTATTGCCAAATAAATGCTCTGTTAGTGTATATTTTACTAAGTTCATGACTAAAAAATTTATTCTGACTTTTATTCATGAAGCATTGTCCATTTAACAAATGACATCCCTCCTTCCAGATTGATCAAATGGTAGGTACACTAGAATTTTAAATTCACTAATTAAATGTACTTGATAAAATTCTAATGCTTAAACTTTTAGTGTGTAATATTTATTACAAAGTAAAACAGAAACCACAGCAGAAAGTCGTTCCTCCCTTCTTTTACACAAAGGAAACAAAACAACAGACAACAAAAAGAAACAACATCTAACTCATAAGCAGAAAAGCATGACTACTCTTTTATTTCTCTTACCCAAAATCTATGGGTCAGTTCTGACTTGATGACACACAAGAACACAATCCAAAATCAATACAAGATAAGTAATCAGAAATTTCCCACTGCCCTAAATAATGAGAAATAATGCCTTCCACTTTAAGTTCTAGTTCATGACACCTAGCTTTATTGGAAAGTCCATGCAGTAGGAAGGAAGGGCGGAGGGCAGGAGAAATAGCAGAATTGTCAATTGAGATTGCGTACTGCATTAAAATGGACCATACCAGGTCCTCCATCTCTGTAACAAATCAATTTAGTAAGCTCTGTGGAGTAAAGTGGCTTACTGGGTATTTCAACCTTATTTTTCTTTACTAAAATGAGCATTCACATGGATTTCTGAATGTAAAATTAGCCCTTACACTTGGAAACTGCTGCTTGAATCTTTTTTTGAAGGGAAGAGTTCTTTTTCATTCTAATAATTTTTTGCTCCCTATATAATAGTAGAATACACAAGATATTTAATGTGAAATTAAAAGTAATTGTTTAAAATGTTCCATTGTGTATATAACTAATTGCTTGATAGAATATACATTTCACCTTTCTTTTAAAACTCTGTAACTAATACTTTTTCACTCAGAATCATACAATTATATCAGATGTTTCATTGTAACAATTTATAAGCATAATTCAGTATTAAAAATTTGCTGTCTTTAAACAATTACCTTAACATTTATACTATATATCTCCTGTTAGTAGCATTTTAGTTAGTGGCTTGACTTTTAGTATGTGTTAGTTTACAAAATCACTAATTTTTACATAGCCTTTGTAAAATATCTGCATGGAATTTTTTCATATTATGGTTGCTTTCATTTTTTTTTCGTTTTCCCCCTACTGTGTGTTCATATATTTCTTCATATATTCTCACAGAAAAACACATGCCATTGTGTTCAATAAGAACAATTTGTTAATTGACAAACACTGGAAAGAAATATTACTGATGTCTCTATGCCCATATATCTTCTAGAAATTTTTATAATATAAATTGCAAAATACAAATTGGTGCTGTTATAAATATTATGAACTCTCAATGCAAAATAATGAAGACAAGCTTCTCTCTGATTTTCCATATGAGGGCTTGCAGCTAAAGTAACTTAGTTTGACTTTGGAGTGTTTCCTGTTTTGGTTGTTTTAACTTAGGTTTTGATGTTAAACTGTGTTCTCAGTTAGGATGAAGATGTTTTAAAAGCAAAGTAGCCTTAGCAAATTCTAATCAACATGTTCCAAATATTTGACTTTGTTGCATATTTATAAGCCAGACAGGATTGAATGAACATAGTGACCATAAAAAGCAATATTTCCAAGTAACTGCCAGTAGAGGAGCTGTTATTTGTATAAGACAATTTTTAACAATAATTATTATCACTCTAAAGGAATTTGAATACATTTCATTTGTATCCTTGCAAACTTTATCTAGCTGAAAGTGTGACATTGGAATTTAAAGTGATCAGTTTATCATAGAAATACATTTTATTCTTCCACTCTATTTTCCAGTTAATTTATGTAACAATACATAAATATCATGCTCTCACATATCTTTGTGATTTCATTTATGTCTAATAAATGTTTTGTAAAAAGTAGTAACTGTACAGAAAAAAATATGAGAGGAATTGTATTTATTTTTATTCCTTTTTAGTGTAGACACTATATTGATTATTCCCCTTTACCAGAATTACTGGAAGTGCCTCTTGGTTTTATAAATATATATTAATATTACAGTAAATATATATTCAAAATTATTGGAATTGTGTGTCACATATGATCACTATGAATGTTGCAATGTGAAGATATGTACAAATATAAGTAAAATTCTGTGGTATTACATTTGTTGTATTTTTTTTTTTAAACTCAAGCGCTCCAATCTTCTGAAGTTGTTTCGTTCCTCTGGTATCCAAAAACGGTGGGCTTGATTTCTCAACCTATTGCAGTTTCCAAGGACTAAAAAATCCCCTCAGAAAAACCCAACCAAAAAACTTAAATTCACAGCCCTTGAGTCTAATTGATCATGACAATGGTCCATCAATTTCTATGAATCTTTACGGTAGGAGATCCCCCCCTTACGCATGAACTTTCATTAAAATCATAACGTGTAACACACTATGCCACGAAAG
The DNA here is from genome assembly GCF_000299155.1 of Elephantulus edwardii. NCBI lineage: Eukaryota > Metazoa > Chordata > Mammalia > Macroscelidea > Macroscelididae > Elephantulus > Elephantulus edwardii. The sequence goes on along the minus strand of NW_006399825.1, from coordinate 837,142 downwards.
CTCCTTAAAGACTCTTGGTTCCGAAGACCAAGAAAAAAGCCTCGTATACTGGCAAAAATGACTGTGTTTCCTGTGAGAAAAAGTGCACAAGCTCCCCACTTAAACAACTGTGCTCTGACAAAAACAATAGGAAGTCCAAAAGCCGAGACAACTATGCCTGTTGTAAGAAATATGGCAAGTTCCTTACAAGCATTACTCCTAGCATCTGTATCATCCGCTAATCTTCTTGCTATACAGTGTGGAATAGGTGAAAGGATATGAAAAAAACAAAACAAAGAGGGGCCAGTATTGGTTGTATATTGGAAGGGCACATCCAAGCATCAAAAACATCAGCCCAATTGCTCCTCCAAACTACAAACTAATCAAAGCTTTGATGCCAGCCATGGTGATGACGTAGCTCCTGGTTCCAGGACCCGAGGAGGTGGTGGCGGTGGCAGTGGCGGTGGCGGCGGCCCGGAGACCGCGGACGCTCTACTTTTTTAGCTGTTACATGGGAGACAGGATAAGATTTATGAGTGTGGTTGTACCATACACACATTATGCTTAAAATGGCTTGCTGAATTAATGTTCTAGACTCTAGTGATGCTACATAAACAGGAAAATTCAGATACCCATGAGTGAGACAGCTGATGATACAACTGAGAATGCTGTGCCTGGGATTGGCTTAATTGATTTGCAGGAAGTACGTTCTCTGTTCCTTTCCCGTTTTCTGTTCTATGATGTCAGTGCAGTGCACGGCTACTATTTATTCATTTGGCCACAGACTCTTTTTCTAACAGCCGCATATTCTTTCCGTATACTGATTGTATTGGCAGCATTGTGTTTTACCTTGCACACTAGTGTGACATAGTGCTGTTTCTGATTTTTAGGCTGGTTACCTGAGGTATGACTTTTCCATAGAATATGCATTGATACAGCATTGCCATTCTACTATGGAAAGAAAAACTTTTGATGATGAAATAATAAAGATTTTAAATACCTAAAAAAAAAAGACTATTGGGAGTCTTGCATTCTCAGAGTTACCTAACACTAATGAGTTCTTAGACATATTTATCATCATCTAACTATCTGTAGCAGTATCCTTTCTCTAATCAAATAGTGCTAAAACCAAGAAATCATGTCTAGTATGAACTTCAGAAATACACACACACACACACACACACACACACACACACACACACACAGCCAAACACTTCATTGATATGGTGTTGGCCTGCCTCTCCAGTGGGATTTCAGAGGCTATAAATCATATGGGGATGGTTGACCATCTCTTTTTCTTGCTGAGTCACTGGTGGATTAGAACTCCCACAGAGATCTTTGAGTTAGTACAACAGCAACTCCCAACTCCCTATGAGCTATGCCACTGTAGTTCCCTATGAACTTCGGAGTCCTGTAAAAACAGTCCTGACACTCTCTCACATATTCTGGGCATATTGACAGAGGCATCAATCCTTGGGAACAGGAAGGCCCTCAATGGGATGGTTTAACACAGTGACTGCAACAATGGGCTTGATCATGAAGATTATGAGAACAATGAGGGAGGAGTGGCCATAAGACCTTGTAGCTCAGCCTTGAGTCTTGATAACTTTGAAAAACTGGTTTCCTAAATCCGAGGAAACTTCAGCTCAAGTTACACAAAGACACTAGCATTTCCCACCTCTGTAAAATGTGCTCAACCACAGACCACCAATAAGAAAGTGATATGGTGGTCGCCCCACTCACATTCAGCTTTATGTAACCCTATAAAAGGTAGAAACAAAAGCACATCAAGGAGCTTGTTTCTTAGAGCTTAAGTTTACCACTGTCTGCCAGCAAGAAAAGCCTCTTTTTCTAATACAATTGGTGTTCCAGTGAATTTTTTTTTTTCTCTCTCTCTCTCCCATTTGGGCCTCATCATCTTGCAACATTACTGGTTCATAGGCCAGGAAATGAGACACTGGTAGAGAGAAAATAGGATTCAGCTCACCTGGTGTTTGTCACCAACCCTCTGGAGACCTATGGGGTGTGAGGTGGGGGGTGACCCTGATTGGCCCAGACAACACCACCTACTGAATGCACACATGCCAAGGATGGTAAGTCTTTTCAGCTCCCTGAGTGGATGCCTCAGGGGGACATGACAAGAGGATAAAGGAGAAGAAACTGGTACACTATTGAGAAAATGGTGCTCAAATGATTGTTCAAAATATCTTTCCTAGATATTGATTAGTTGTTATTTTGTGTTTACATATTTATTGTATTAAGAAGTGAAGATTAGGGTGGGATGCAAGCCTACTTTAGAAGAGGCTTATTTAAGTCCATGAGAGCTAAATGCTAGCTCTCTTTTGGGGGCATCCACTTTCTAGCTGCTTGCAACACTATAAAATTGGCCTGCATATCTACAGTCACACGACTAATTTCTCTGACAGGTCTGAGTAGCAAAGAGACCTTCTCACAAACCCCTGGACCCAACAAACATAGAGCAGTGAGAGAATTAAACAAAGGAGGGACAGCTAATGTCAGAAATCATGAAGTTATACAGCAAATCAAATGTTAGGGACACTATTGACTCCACACTACTTTTGGCTGGTTTGCTACTGATCTTAGCAGAATGAACTATGAATAAAATTGGTGTTAGAGTAGTGGGGTTCACCGCAAGGGCCCAGGTACTCTGTAACACGTGCATTTGCAGAAAAAAAAAGTAGTAAACAAACCAAATGAGAAATCTTTCATTACTGAATGGGATAAGGAACACCCGTGGATTAATGCAGCTATTATGTCACACATGGGATGTGAATTTAGTGGACTAATCCTTGAGAAGCTGGTTAATATGATGGATACAGAAATACAGGATGATAAGGAAAGAGCAAAGCAATTTGTAATTTCTTGGTTTCTACTATCAGTAGTGGCAACAAAGGAAATGAATGTAGTAACTAAGAGAGGTGATATCAGAACTGAACAAAGTCCTACCAGGATAGAGCTGCACTTCTTAACCTCAGGATCTACCTTTAAAGTGTGTGTGTGGTGGGGGGGGTACAAAACAACCATGTGGTGCCACCAGAATTACCCCTCTGATCTGTGGTCACCAAAATGGCAGATTGAGAGGCAGATGGGCAGGATCGAGAAACTATTGTAATCAAGAGCTATGGCATAAAGAAAATGCAAAAGCTAGCAGTCGTACTTGACTTGATGGCATCTAACAACACGACAAGAAACAATAAGAGACATAGGTAAGTGGAAGGGTATACCATGCTCATGGGAAGGACAACTCAATATCATGAAAATGACTGCTACACCAAGAGCAATCTATAGATTTAATACAATCCCAATATGGACACTGATGTCTTTCTTCACCAAGGTAATGTTTAATTCTATGAGGAAAGGAAAGGCTTTAAATAAGGAAAGCTCTACTGGAAACACACACACACAGAGAAAAAAAACAAAACCCAAAAACCAAACACCCCAAAACAAAATAAAAGGCATCATACTCTCTGATTTCAAAACAGCAAGAGACATGTAGCTCAATGATATAGAATCCAGAAGCCAGAAATCAACTCATCCACTTATGGTCAAAGGATCTTTGACAAGGAGACAAAACAATTTTGTGGGGGAATGACAGCTTTTTTAACATCTAATAGGGACACATAACTAAAACTTACAATATATTCCAGCACATCAACAAGAAAATATATAAACAACTCAATCACAAAATGGGCAGAAGAAATGGAAGATTGCCCATCCTCCCCCCTATCCCTTCACTAAGGAACAGCTATTAGAGAGATGCAAATCTAAACAGTCATGATATATCAGCTCACTCTAGCAACAATAGCAAAGTTTAACAGGACAGTAAACAATAAATACTAGCTTGGATGCAGAAAGATTGGAAAACTCATGCACTTCTGGTGGGAATATAAAATGACACAAACACTAAAAAGGGCAGTATGGCACTTCCTCAAAAAATTGGAAATAGAAATACCACTTGACCTAGCTATCTTACTGCTGGGAATATACCCCAAAGAAACCAAAGCTGTGATACAAACTGATTTATGCACACTATTGAATGGATAGAGAAACCAATGTATAGTCATACAATAGAAGATTATGCAACTCTGAAAAAGAATAAATTAATAAAACACTTCCTGAGCTCTTCATAGCAAAGGACAGGAAGATCGTCAACCTAATGGGTTGACACAGTGACTACAGCAATGGGTTTGAGTGTGTCAGAGATTGTAAGGATGGCAAAGGATAGAACAAGGTTCAGAACAGGATTGCTATGAGTCGCACTGGACTTGATGGGACCCAACAACAACGTAAAGCACTATACAATGTGATGAGTCTGGAAGACAGTATGCTGAGTGAAATAGCTCTGTTATAAAAGGACAAGTACTGCATTATACTACTTTTGCAATAATAGGAACAAGATGAAAAAGGGATGATGACTGGGGATGGCTGAAAGGAAGGACAACCTGAAGGGAATTAATGATTAGAAACTATGTGTATGACAATTAATAGCCTGGAATAGGAGAAATATTACAAAGGGAATTAGGGGAGGGGGATAAAAATGTTCATGAATGAATCAATGAGAAATAATATCTTAGTAAATTTCACTAAAATTAAAAAAGAAAGATGATTCAGACTCATGGCAAATTTATGAACCATTGAATGAAATGTTGTCCATTTTTGCACCATCTTTAAATTGTGGTATGCTTGAATCCATTGTTGCTGCCACTTTATATTTTGAAATATAAGTACAGTACATTTTGTGAGTTCTGTGAGTTATTCTGGTGAATTACCAACCCAAGGGAGTAATAAAAGGCAATCGGTCAGAAGTTAGAGGAGCCCTAGGGATCCTTGAGCTTATGTTAGTACTCATGGTGTCAAGTTAATCCTCCAAACTTATACCTAGCAGATCAGAACTGAGGGAGCCCAGGGGGGCACTGACTATTCATCTGGCTTCCTGAAAGGATAGGAGATAGATCTTGAGTTTTTAGCCAGCAGATCAGAATGCTCTCAGGCTCCCCAGGCTTGCAGTTGGCCACTGAAGTCTTTGACCAACTTGGCAATCTGGAATACTCTTTTACTTGTGAGATCTGACTTACTTCTGGGTGGTTGGAGTCAATGAAAGAAGTGATGCATCTTAGTTGGTTCTAGAAAAAAAGCAGAACAAAGAACAGAATTGATAATATATTGTTATGTGATTGCAACTCATCTTTAAATTTGGTAAGAGAAAAGTAACATTTGGCTTTGAGTGGTATCCACTTTCTAAACAACATGCCTTTAGAATCTCTATCAACTTTGATAAATGACAAAAGTTACAGAAAGGCTTCAGGCCTTTTGTTCATAGAGTTGCTATGGGTCGTATTCAACTCGATGGCAATCAACAACAACACATATCTTCAAAAACTTAGCCTTCTTCCTAAGCGTTATTTTTAAAATATCCAACACAGCATGCAATTTTATCTGTAAATAGTTCAATATTCACCATTAAAGGCTAAGTGTCCTTAAATATAATAATGCCTTTATAATCTATTAAATAAATAGCAAAAATCTTTAATACATCAAATATTCATACAGTTGTGAGGTTTTAAACCTTTCAAGATTTAAAAAAAAATGTTGTAGATTTTTATATTTTTAACAAATTATTCAAGCAATTGTACAACCACTCTGGAAGGCAGTTTGATGTTTTCTTGAAAAGCTGAACGTACAAATCCAAAATGCACCTTTTCCAATGCTAGGAATATACTCCAAGGAAAATAGAACTGAAACATAAACTGAAATATATATACATCAATGTTTATAGCAGTATTATTTATACTAGCAAGGAAATTAAAGCAGCCCAACTGTCTATCAACAGAAGAATAAATTGAGATAGTATGGTACATTCACAGAATGGAATACTACACAGCACTAAGGAGCAACAATTTTATAATCATTAATACTATATAACAGAAGATAAGTTAGAGAGAATTATGCTGCAAGAACTAATTCTGTCTTATAAGAACAAGTACCACATAAGACGATTACTGTAAAAAATAAGATAACTAGTAAGAGGTGGATGTAAGTCCAAAGAAGGAAGGGGAGGGGAACACAAGAGAGAGAGAGAGAGAAATCACTGAGATAGAAGAGTTTGGAGAGCAGAGGGAGAGAGTGAAGGACTTAGGAAAGATTCAGTGTAGACCTGAAAAGATGGGGTAAAAGTGGGCAGAAATCAAAATGGTGACTAATTGTATAAAACACAATGTATAGAAATGATCATATGAGACACAATGTGAATGAAGTATAAAACACAACGTATATTAACAAAACATTGTTGTTGTTGTTGTTGTTGTTGTTAAGTGCCATTGAGCTGAGCATGACTCATAGTGACCCTATGAACAAAAGACCCAAACTGTGTTCTATAACTATCATCATTTCTCTATGTTCATTGAGTTTCCAGAGGCATGTTGTTTAGGAAGGGGTTGTCACACCTGCTTCCAAACCTGTCTCAATCTGGGAGCTCCACCAAACACTGTCCATAATGGGTAACCACTATGGCATTTTGGTGTTTGGTTTGTTGTTGTTTTTTTTTTTTTTCTTGTAGTGTATCATTGAGTCAGATCTGAATGGTACAAAAGGAGATTGCCCCTCTTTCTCCAGGGGAGTAGCTGTTGGATTCAAACTCACACACCTTCAGAATTAAAGCACAACTTCTTACCACTAGGCCACCAGAGCTCCCTTACCATTACAGCATTTGAAACACCATGGCACGTTTTTCAGCATCACAGCAGCACCAAGTTACTTCAGAACAGCAAATTGACAGTCCAGTGCTGTACCACTTAGAAGAATGTTCATCCCAAACACAATTAACACCAGGCCCAAAGGACCAACCACATTTTTTTTTCTTTTATTTTTTTTTATTTTATTTTATTTTATTTTTTTATTTTTTTTACCAACCACATTTTAAATACAAGGCCCACCCACCAGGTCCTGGTCGACTCTAAACAAGAGGTTTCCAGCCCACAGCTCCTTGTTAGCTAAACCCAGCAAATCCAATCAGCTCACACAGAATTTTGAATGAAACACAACCAACCAAACAGTCCACACCCAACCCTCATCAAAACAAGAAAACCTACCTTCTAGAATCCAACTGCTTCACACATGAGCCTCCAAAACTGGAGACTTAGTCAGGGCCAATTATCTTTTAAATGAAGACCTGCCCACCAGGTCCTAGTTCACCCTAAACAAGAGAAAGAAAATAAATAATATGCATATTCAGGTGCAGCTTACAAGTTGTGATGACATTTTGTGACATTTCTCTACTGATTCTATTTCATTAGAGAATTCTGAAAGCACGAGTATTATTAGTTGATGGTGCAAGCCAATTTTATATCAATTCCATTTACTGCTGTCAAGTCAAAATAGATCCTTTGGGTTCCCATGGCTATACTTACACAGGAAGAGATTGCCCATTTTCCTCCTGCAGAACTGCTAGTAGATTTGAACTCCTAGAGAAGTATGAACTTTTGGGTTAGCAGCACAATCCCCTTTGGACTACATCACCAGAACATCCTGTTGTTAAGAGTTAGGCAGAGAATAGTTTGGGTTGTTTTTGTGTACCATCAAATCAGAACTGAGCCATTGCTGACCCTCCAGCATGCTTTCAGATATATAGTTAGTCTCATGGGAAGAGGTTACCCACCCTTCTCTCACAGATAAGCTGGTGGATTAGAACCACGTGCCTTCTGTATTATAATGTAGCTTCTTGCCACTATGCCACCAGAGCCGCTAATGTGGGTAGAGAATGTAGTATTGAAAGTTAGAGAAGGTCCAGGAAATATTTAGAGATTGTTGATATAAGTTGGAACCATAAATTTGACTGTGACTCATAGCAACCCCAAGTATAGAAGAACAAAGCCACATCTGATCCTGTGCTATGTTGGTGAACACTACTGTGCTAAAGTCTACTGTTGGAGTCATTCTGCCAATCCATCTCATCGAGTGCCTTTCTCTCTTCTACTGACCTTCTACTTTTCCAAATATGACTCCCTTGTCTAATTCTTTTGAAAATATGGCTAACATGTGGAACCAAGTCTCAACATCCTTGCCAATCAGGAGTACCCTAGTTGCACTCTAAGACAAACGTGTTTATTCTTTTGGCAAGTTCTTGATATATTTTAATACTTCTTGTTAACACTGCAATTTAAAGGCAGCAATTATTCTTAGATTTTCTTTATCCATTGTCCAACTTTTGCATGCGTATGAAGCAAATGAAAAGTCCATAATTGAGTTTTGACACCTTAGCCTTTAAAATATCATTCTTGTTCTTTAGAATTTGAAAAAGGTCAGTGACAGCAAATTCATCTAATGCAATACATTCTTTGATTTATTGACTGCCTCTCTAGAGTGCTAAAGAGCAATGATGTCAGTCTAGAGGCCAAGGTGCACCTGATCCAAACCATGGTCTTTTCAATTATTTACTACATATCAGAGAGCTAGACCATGAATAAGGATTATAGAAGAAGAATCAAATCCTTTGGATTATGGTATTGGATAAGAGTATTAAACATACCATAGACTGTTAAGAGAACAAATAGGTCTGTCCTAGAGAGGATGAAATGAAGCTGCTCCTTAGAGGCAAGGATTTTGAAGCTCTGTCTGACATACTTTGGTCAGAAGGGACTAGTCCTTAGAGAACGACATCATGCTTGGAAGGGTGGAGGGAAAGCTCAGGGGAGGAAGACTCTGATGAGATATATTGACTCAGTAACTGGGGTAATGGAGTAGGTGTGTCAGAGACAATAAGATTGGCTCTATATAGGGCAGGGTTCAGAGCTATGAGTCTCAGTCACCTCAATGACACATAAGAAAAACAAACAAATGTCATGGATGTTGATTCTTGATCAAAGTCAAAGGAACTCGATAACTTCAATCATGGAGTTTCTTTTAGCTCTGTTGCAAAAATTTTTGTTTTCTTTATCTTGAGGTGTAATCAATCCATACTGAACAATATAGTCTTTTGGCTTCATCAGTAAGGGCTTCTAGTCTTAGTGAAGGGTTTGTTTTCTGTAAGCAAAACTGTGTCCTCTCCATATCACAGGTTGTTAATGAGTTTTTCTTCTATCTGATGCTACATTTATCTTCATACATCCAATTTCTTAAATTATTTGCTCAGTATACAGATTCAGTAAAGAAAGGATACAACCCTGAAGCATACCATTCTTGATTTTAAACCATGAAGTATTTCCTTTTTCTGTTCACATAACAGCTTCTTGGTCTATATACAGGTTTCACATGAACACCTTAAGTGTTCTGGAATTCCCATTCTTTGTAATGTTTTCCAGTGAGGTTATTATTGTTGTTAGGTTTTTGTCGATTTGACTAGGACTCCCAAAAAACATCTTACAGAGTTGTTTTCAATTGCTTGGATTCATGTGGATACATTCATAGAGAAGCCAGGGAGTTGAATATACCCAGATAGATTTTGCCAAGAAGAAGCAGCATGTTGAAGAAAGGAAAAGAGAAACTGAGGGTTCACAGAGAAGAATGATTAAAATGACTGCAATAAATTGTTCCATTTGAATTTTGGAACTTAACAAAGTCACAGGAATTTTAAAATTAGGCATTTAGTAGAAATTACATGGATATACAGAAGGTGATGGTTACAGAACAAAATAAATTGAGAGTATAGACGGTGTGTAGAGTTTTATAAACCCAATATTTAGAGCAAAGTTTGGTGAACCATGGTCTTTGGGCTAATTCTGATAATCTATTTCTGTAAATAGTATTTTCATTTGTAATGCAACTCTACTCCTTCATTTATACATTCTTGACTCATTCATTCATATATTACCTATGGTATACATTACTGAGGGAGCTCAGGAGGACTGGTAGTAAGAATCTGTGCTGCAAGCCTAAAGGCATGAGGTTTGAATCCACCAGCTACTCTGCAGGAGAAGGATGGACAATCTCTACAATGTGATTAACTGCCTCAGAAAACCAACTCATGGATGCATAGGGTCAAGTATGCATCCATTCAAACTCAGTGGCATGCAACAATATGGTTAATTTTAAATTAAAACAGCTGAGTTGAGTTGTTATAACAGATTGTGTATCCAACAAAACCTAAAATATTTACTATCTGATCTTTCATTGCTGATGTCTGGTGTAGATTACCAAAGTGAGAATGTGTGGTTAAGGTGTGACACTAATGTCAAGTTGTATCTAATAATCTCTCTGAATATAATTTTAAATGTAATTAAAATAGTAACATTAGCTGTTTGGCTATCACAAAAGGAATCATGTTAGGGAATTTATTTGAACAATTTAGAAATAGACTAAATGGCATTCTCAGGGGGAAAAATGCATGTCTAAGTGAGGAAAAAGAAATAAATACTAAAAAAACTATGAGATAGCATCTCACCCCAGTCAGAAAGCGAAATTTAACAAAACAGAAAGCAACAAACGCTGGTGAGGTTCTGGAGAAACTGGAACCCTTGTTCATTGTTGGTGGGAGTGTAAAATGGTGCAACGACTGTGAAAGTTGATATGGTGCTTTCTCAAAAAGTTGCAAATAGAGATAGCATTTGACCCAGCAATACCACTACTGGGAATATACCTCAAAGAGACCATAACTGACATACAAGCAGATATATGCACACCCATGTTTATTGTGGCTTTGTTCACAAAAGCAAGGAGTTGGAAACAACCTAAGTGCCCATCAACAAACGAATGGATAGAGAAGCTGTGGTATATTCACACAATGGAATCTTATGCTGCATTGAAAAACAAGGAACTCATGCACTATTATTCAAAATGGGTGACTCTGGAGGACGTTATGCTGAGAAAAGTATCTCAGTCACAAAAGGACAATACAACATGGTGCCACTGTTGTAAAACAGGACTGACCTCTGGGGTTGGGGAGAGACTGAGAAAGATGGGTTCAATAATGTATACTGCATTGAAACAGATGAGAGAGAAAACGGTTTGAAAACGATATGTGATTAGGTGTTTTTGTCATGATAGGAGTTTAGAGTGAAGGCTACATGGTGGAGTTGACCTGGGGGAGAGTTTGTAAAACAATGAAAGAATTTTTCTTTTACTTTTCCAAGAGGATAGTGTTCTGAGGGGGAGGGTGGGAGGGAAGAAATATGCAACAATGAATGAATGGAAATCCAAAGTCTCTAAATTTTTACTGAAATTAGTAATAAACTTAAATTTAAACAAATTTGAGTTAGAGTAAGGAAGAGAATGGATTTAAAACTGCTCATGCTAATAACACTATATCATGGCATGGAGGAGGAATAGTGGAACTGTATCCACATTTACAATATTCTTCTTACCAAAACCATTTATGGAAAATAGGAACCACATTGGAACATGTATCTCTGGATTGGAAATGATCATATTGATAATATTTCTAGCCTTAAACTTAAAAGATTATATTGTTCCAAATTATTTGTTATATATTTGTTTAAATTTTTCCCTTTTTTAACAACTGGGGATCTAGAGGGAAGAGAAAAGACCAGAGAATGGCCAAAATTATTGGGTCAGTTATTGTTGCCAGTTTAGGGCCTGTATCAGGAAAAGGAAGTCTTACTCATAAACAATGCAACCCAAAGGTAATAAAGGAGGTCAGAATTGCTTCCACTGTGGAATGCTAGGCCACTTCAGTAGACAGTGTCACAGTTGAGAGCCACAGATAGGCAAGGGAGTAGAGAGGAAGCTCCCACTCACTTGCTTTAAGTGTGGATCTGAAGGACACTTGGCCAAGGGTGGCCCACATCAGGTCCCCGTGGCTGACAGGACTGACAGGCCCCAGCTCCCAGCTGGAAACAAACAAGGATGTTTCAATGATTTAGATACTCCATTTAGATACTCCCAGAAGAACTGTGGGTGAGCATTAACATTAATGGTAAGTATATTCATTTTCTCCTGGACACAAGAGCCTATTATTTAGTCCTAAAAGCCTTCTGAGGACCCAACTCTTCTCACTATTTCTTAGTTGTTGGAATTGACAGAAAACCTCATAAGCAGTTTCTTACCTCACCTCTGCCTTGCATGTGGTCTTCTGAGCTGTAAAACAACCTAGTGGTAGATGGAATTTGGTCCAGGACTTAAGAACAATCAATGACATAGGTGAGCCTCTACATCTTGTGCTTCCTAACCTTTATACTATAATAGACGAAGTGCTAGTCAATAAGCCTTTTATTTTAAGAACTACCTTCCCTCTGTAATTTGATTTGTGCCACTGTTAGAACCTCTACTTTGAATACTATTGCTTTTAATTTTTGACTCATGTACTTTTAACTTGTTAGCTAAATTTGTGTCTTCTACAATCCAGCAGTTCCATGATGCATCTTCAAGGATATGAACATATATGGCTAAGCACAATTGATAACAGTGCATCTAAATTCCAAAATCAATCTCCACAACAGTCTACGTGTTTCCTATTCCCAAAAGGGCCCTTTAGAGTACTGAGAGAAGATCTTCACCCTGAAACCTATAGCATCCATTTTCAGCAGGAAGCAGCTAAGAGAATATGCCGTCCCCTTTTCCTTATGAATCAGGGTGAAATCTCTCTCAGGGAGGAGTGATAGGGAATGTCAAAGGACACACTGACAAAGGAGATTAATCAGAACTGGTGTTTTTTTGTTTGTTTGTTTTTTACTTTATTATTTTTGTGTGCGTGTACCGTCAAATCAGATCTGACTGGTACAGGAGGAGATTGCCCCTCCTTCCCCGGCAGAGCATCTGGTGGATTCGAACCATGCACCTCTGGGATTGTAGTTGCACCTTCTTGCCACTAGGCCACCAGAGCTCCCCTCAGAACTGGTTTTGACAAGCCCTGTGGCAATGGGACAATGAAAACAAACTTTCAAGGAATATTCAACCTGAATCCTTCTGATCAAATGGAGATTTTTGAAAGTATTTCTTGGACTTTAGTATGTTTAATTTGTTTGTATATAAAGGATGCTCATCTAGATTATAACATAATTATGATAAAAAAGGAGGGGGGAAATATGGGAAGTCAATACTAAATATTTGTAATAAACTGAATGCTATTTAAATAAAAGAAAATTTTAAAAAAATTAAATAAATTAATACTGTCTCTCCTGGGCTGACAATTAGCTCTACTTGAAAGTATAGGGATTATAGTGCAGCAGCTGTGTCTTTTATTTCTTTTTTTTTCTTTCTTGTTGTCTACCGTCAAATCAGATCCAACTGGCACAGGAGGAAGTTGCTCCTCCTCCAGTAGAGCATCTGGTGGATTTGAAGCACACATCTTCGGGATTGCAGTGCAGCTTCTTGTCACTAGGTCACCAGAGCTCTCCTACTAAAAGGTATAGGATATGCTAGGTTATACACTAATTCTTTCTTACGACAAAGACTACTTTGGCTAGTAAATTACATATTTTAACACACAGAATCTTAAAACACTATTGTTTCACTGTTAGGTTTAACTTTTCTTTTCCATCCATCTTTTTAAATTGTTTATAATTTTGATTAACCATCTTAGCTGAAATTATGTGCATAGATCACATCTTTCAGTTCTTCAATGAATTACTATTTTGAAAAGTCTTGTGAATACATGGCATAATTTAATCTTTAATTTCAATCTATTGAATCTTTTATTTTAATACCTCTGGTTTATGTAGGAATAACTTGACATTGCAAGTCAAATGAGTGTCCAAGAGTCACAGGCATTTAACAATACAGTAAATCTTGATAATTTTAGTGGCATATTCACTTATTATATAATCCAAATGCAAACCAATACTAATATAAATCCTCTAAAATAATTCTCTTGGAAAAAGAATTTAGAATTCTTAGAATTGTAGCATTTCTCAGGGCAAGAAAGTGTTCTCATTCCTTGGAATTAGGTAGAATAAACAGTTGAATGGCAAAATTTACTTTTTCCCCCTTCTATTTTCAAACCTAGAACTACAGATAAGAGTAACTGATCTGGTATCTTTGAGAATCATCTTTTGCGGAAAGAACTGGAGAGACGTGGTCCTGACCTAATATACAGTCCCTGCAGAGTCTAGAATCCCAGTGGGGAGAAAATCATGCAGAAATGCAGCCCAAAAGCCTTTAATAAAAAACCCCAGACAAACAGAAGGATCCCAGTGATGTCCCTAAGGAGTAGCTGGCTCAAAATGTTCTTGGAAGAAGGAGGGATATTTGTTACAAACTTCCGTCCCTCCTCCTGCTCCTGTTCCCTTACCCGTTGGCCCCCTGCAGAACTATGTTTTCTGGGATCAGCAAGTAAGATCACAAGTGATCTTTTCTTTCTTTCCTTTTTTTTTTCCATGCTCTCCCATAAAGAAAGCTTTATCACGTGCGGCCTTAAACTTGCAGCAAATTGCAAAGAAATGGCTCAAAGACTTCAGCTCTCTCTGTGCCCTGAGAACTGAGATGCATGTCAGTGGCTTTGCCAGCCTGGCCAGTTCTCCACTCACTGCCAGAGAAAAGAGGCCAGGAGGAAAGAGGAAAGAGAAGGGATTGCCCAGGGGTGAGACCATGCCCTTCATCTTTTCTTTTTCTTGACCTGCTCTGGTTCTGTATCTCCTAACCTGGCAAAACTGCTAGAAGCTCTCATAGAATTCACCTCTGTATCTTCCTTTTGAGGCGTGTGCTTCTGCCTCTTGCTGAGCTCACTAAGAGGCACTGTCTTTGATCTTCACCTTCAGGTAAGATTTTCTTTCTTTGTGACAATTGCACTGAATTATTATTTCGCCACTCTTTTGTATCCTATTCAGAAATCTTTCTCTTTGGAAGTGGGTGGCCAGGGGAATTCAAGAAGATATGGGCTCAAGTAATTAGATCAACACAGATCTGAATTCAAATTTGACCCTGATGCTTGTTAATTGGGAAGCTTTTTTTTGACAAGTTATCTAACTTCTCTGACTCATATCTTTTTTTCTCTACAATGGTAGTTAGAACACTTAATTGGTGGTTGTTATTTTGAGAATGAAAAAGAAACAACATAAATTAACTGATATGTAAAAAATACTCATTAGATCTAATAAGTAAAATCTGTGGGTCTGGCACAAATAATATTTTGCATCATGTGAATCAGCTTTCTAAGCTATATACACCCTTTAGCACATAGCATGAGGTTATTTTTAGACTATCTGAAGGGAGCAACCCTGGAGTTCAGGAGATTAGCTACTGTAGAAAGAGAGCCATATCTAAGGAATGGAAGACACGACATGTACCGTGGGTGCCGCTTGAGGGGCAGGGTGCCACTGAACAATTTCTATTGGCTATTGTAGTTTCCATTGCCAGTTATGAGAGAGATCATTCAGCCATCTGAAATCAAATGCCACAGGTATTATTTTTCTGTACAGAAGTGTTTTCCTCAAGAAAGACAACAAAGTGATGAGAGGTGGCTTCTGAAGGCTGTCAATGGGTCAGAGCACAGAGGTTCAGTGCTGCTGTGTGACTCAACTACAACCTTTCTGAGCCACCTGTACTCTTAAAAGACTGTAAGATTTCTTTTCAAATCTATGTGAGCAGATTTTTATTTTTATTTTTTAACAGTTAAATTTAGGAAAAACTTTTTGCTCTGATTTTGTTTGACTTCCAAAAACCACGATTCTCCAACCCAATGTGTCAAACAGAAACTTTGCCTTAAGTTTTTTCTGAAGCCTCCTATTCAACTAGCGGAAGAACAATTAAGGTCTTGCGAAATGCAAATCTTTCTAAATAACTGTATGCTCTCTCTTTACTGCTGCACTTGGTGAGACAGAAGGCAAGCCAGCACACAGCCTTCAAGCCCAAGGCACTTTCCATTCATGCCATTGTGTGTCCTTTCTCCTCCTTTCTGGGGTAAATACAAAATTTGGAGTTTACAAATTGGATCAGCCCTGAAATTTACCTGAGATAATAGGCATGCCAACTATCAAGACAAAATTATGTTTTCAGTAAAATGAATCAGTACCAAAATTTTTAACAGTATATTTTGTCCACAGCACATCAGTTGGGATGTCAGTGGTTCTCCTGTTTCTGTAATCATTTCTCCATTCTAATGATAATGACTTTTGCATCAGTACCTTCAGATATAATAACACTTTATCTTAAGTGTTTTCATGTTGATTTCAACACAATTTTTTCCTCGGCAATATTTGCATGCCAAATGTAACCCTTTGACATTTTTAAAATGTATTTAGGATATGTTAGGAAGTAGCAACTTACATGCATTTTCTGGTAATAAACTTTAACATTATGACTGCTAAGGAATTATATAACTGAACCACTAAACCAGTAGGCTAATTTGAATTATATAGTTTAATTCTTGGAAGAAGACTCTTTTAAATTGTAACTTGAATTAAATTTGTTTGGCATTTAAAAATATTTCTACTAAATACATTTATTAATTTACAAAAACAAACATTTGCTATTTTTTCACACAATATATGTTTATCATCTAAAAATTAGAATGTATAAGTAAAGAAAATCTATTTTTAAAAAATCTTCAATATCTCCACCATGAATGTTTTCTTTTCTAAATTTTTATAAATTTCACTAGTTTTATACATTTTTCAGAAGCTCATATCTTTGTATATACATATATGAGTATATATATGTATTTTCTTACAAAACCAGGTCTTCTAGCCCTGGTAGCTTAGTGTTAAGGAGCTGTGCTTCCAACCCAAAGGACTAAGATTCAAATCCACCAGCTACTCCATGGGAGAAAGATGAGTAATCTCCTCGCTTGTGATTTGCTGCTTCTGAAAACCGACTAGAGGGTCAACTATGAGTCAATTCTGTCTTGATTGTACATAAGAACAGCATATACTCTTTAGTAGCATGTATTTTTAAAATTATCTCTCTGCTGTTGTTGGTGTTTGCCGTGGAGTCTGAACTGACTCATAGCTGACCCTGTGGTGGATTATCAAAGGCAATTAATTGCATAGGAGGAGATTACCCATCCTTCTCCTGAGGAGCAGCTGGTGAACTCGAACCAAGTGTCTTCAGGATTGCAGTGCAGTTTCTTGCCACTGGCTCACCAGAGCTCCCTTTATAAGAAATGTAATTTAATATAATTTTATATATTTCTCTATACTGACCTCTAGTGGCTTAAAAATATATCATTACATGCATAAAACTTCAATTAATTGAACTTTTAGATTATTTTCCCTTTGCTTTTTTTCTTATAAGCAATGAGTCCTTCTGGGAATCTACTTGGAGATACTCCATTTGTTTAAAGTGAAAAAAATCCATTTAACATTGCAAAAACCAATGTTTCACACTCTGTCTTTTCACTGTTCTGGGAGGCTATGGTACTGAAAAACTTGTTATTTTTGTTGCAATTGCCTTTGAGTTGTACTCCTGGCTTGCAATAGCAGCTCCTGCTCAACCAACAGTATTCTATCAAGCTCAGTAACATTCACATGACCTATTGTAACTCAGACCACTGGGATATATTGGCTGATTTTTCAGAAGTCGATCAGAGACCTTTCTTCCTAATCAGTTTTAGTACGGAAGTTCTGCTGAAGCCTGTTCAGCACCATAACAGCATAGACTCTGCTGACAGATGAGTGATTGACACTTGGTGTGCTTTGGAAATTAATTCATGTATCCCACCTGGAAGGAAGGTATTCTCATAAAACAGCCATGTCACACATGAATAGGGGAGTTTTTATGATTCAGTGGATGCATAAATTAAGAGTAACTATTAGAAAAATGATAATGGGAACAAATATGGATCTCTTCCAGTCAGTTGGCCAGGTGGTTATCCTCCAGCATTCTTGGCACAACTTAGTGAGCACATCCAGGATAGTATCTGTTTGTTGAAATATGTCAATTGGTATCTGCTCAATTCCTGGGCCTGTTTTTTGCCAATTCCTTCAGAGCAGCTCGAACTTTTTCCTTCATCACCACAGGCTCTTCCTCATACATTGTTTCATGAAATTCTTCTGTGTCATACAATTCCTTTGGTACAGTGACTCTGTATGATCCTTCCATCTTCTTTTAATGCTTCCTGGATCATTAAATATTCTGCCCAAAGCATTCCTAAGGATTGCAACTTGAGGCTTGATTTTGTTCTTCGGTTCATTTAGCTTAAGAAATGACGAGTGAGATCAGCCCTTTTGGTTTGCTGACTCCAGCTCTGTGAACATTTCATTATACTTTACTTTGTCTTCCCATGCTGCCCTTTGAAATCTTCTATTCAGCTCCCTAATTTATTGATTCCTTCCCTTTACTTTGGCTTCTTGGAGCACTAGTGCAATATTCAGAGTCTTGTTTGACATCTTTCATGGTCTTCCACTTCTGTTTTTGTAAAGAACTTTAGCATTCTTCATGGATTATATTCTTGATATCCTCCCACAGTTCACCTGGTCTTTGCTCATTAATGATCAAGGCCTCAAAGCTGTTCCTGAGATCGTTCTGAAATTCCAGGGGGTAGTCTCAGGGTCAAACTTTGGTTCCTGTGGATTTGATTTCATTTTCTTTAGCTTCAGCTTGAACTTGTATATGAGTAATGTGCAGGCTGGGCTTAGAAGAGGCTGTGGTACTAGTGATATTATAGCTAATATTAGATGGATTTTGGCTGAAAGCAGAGAGTACCAAGGGAATGTCTATCAGTATTTCATTGACTATGCAAAAGCATTTGACTGTGTGGATCACAACAAGCTGTGGCTGACTCTTAGAACAATGGGAATCCAAGAACACTTGATTGTGCGTATGTGAAACCTACATTTGGACCAGGAGACATTCGTCAGAACACAGCAAGTAAACACTACATGGTTCAAAATGTGAAAGGGTGTATGCCAGGGATGTGTCCTATCTCCATACTTTTTTAATCCATATTCAGAACAGATCATTCAGGAGAGTGGGCTCTGTGATGAGGAATGTGGCATCACGGTTGGAGGAAGACTCATCAACAACCTGCATTATGGAGGTGATACAGGCTTGCTTGCTGAAACTGAGGAGGATCTTAAATGCTTGCTGCAAAAGGTTAAGGACTGAAGCCTTAAATGTAGATTGAAGCTTAACATCAAGGAAACAATGATTACCACCACTGGGAAAATTGGCAGCATTATGATAAATGATGAGGAGACTGAGATTGTTAACAGCTTCAGTTTGCTTGTCTCCACAATCAACATTCTCGGTACAGCAGCCAGGAGATCAAAAGAAGAATTGTATTGGGAAAGTCAGCTGTCATTGACCTCTCTAGAATACTGAGGAGTAATGATGTCATTCTGGAAACTAAGTTGTACCTGATCCATGCCATGGTTTTCACAATTACTTGCTATGCATCAGAAAGCTGGGCAATGACTAGGAATGGTAGAAGGAGAATTGATGCCTTTAAGCTATGTTGCTGGAGAAAAGTATTGAATGAACTGCTAGGAGAACAAACAGGTTCATCCTAGTGAAGGTGAAACCGTTCCTTGGAGGCAAGGATTTTGAAACTTCATCTGACATACTGTGGGCATGTTACAAGGAGGAACCAGTCCTTGGAGAGGGACATAATACTTGGAAGGGTGGAGGGACAGTGCAAGAGAGGTAGACCCTTGATGAGATGGGTCGACTCAGTGACTGGGGTTATGGGGGTAGGTGATCAGAGAGGATAAGTTTGGCTCAGGATAGATCAAGGTTCAGAGCTAGGGTCACTATGAGTTGCAGTGACTTGACAACACATAATGACAACAAGGTTAGTAAAATAATAATAAAAAAACCCCTCTATATATTTGTTATTGTTATGTGCTGTCAAGCCAGGATAGACTCATATCTGACCCTCCAGTGAGTTTTCAATGACATAAAATTCCATGATGGAATACTGTCCATTCTACTCTTTCAGAGTGCCTGGTGAATTAGAACTGTTAGCCTTTGGGTTGACGGTGCAACTCTTTACACTTAAGCTACCAGAGTTCCATCCACTTACATAATAATACATGAAATTTTTATTCTTAATAGTATTCTTTTAGTTGATGTAACAAACATACAGAAAATCTCTTTAGCATATAATCATATCCTCTGATAATTATTAGGATGACTCAGAAATAGACTATATTTCAATCTCTTGACTTAGATTGAGAAGTTCCTAGATAGTGCAAATTATTTGCACTTTAATATGAATCTAAATGTTAGTGGTTCTAATCTATGCAGAGGCATTCTAGAAGAAAAGCCCTGTTATCTACTTCGACCAAGTTTTAAACAAGATATTCTATAGAGTGGTTCTACTCCATCACACAGGGTGTCACTAAGAGCTAGATATCCCTAAGTAGCAACAGGTTTTGGGGGTTATTATTGTACTTGGATTATCAACTGGACATTGAATTATACTAGTACTGAGTTACGCTGAAATCTTAAAAATTAACGACATTTCTTATTTGTAGCTGCCATTTAATCTACTACAATTCATGGTGACCCCATAAATAACAGGGGTTAAATAGAGAACAAGAAACCCCACCTGATCCAGCACCATACTCATTACTTGCTGTCACAAAATCAATTATCACAACCACTGCATTCTTGAGAGTCTTCCTCCTATTCATTGATGCTCTTCTAAGTGTCATGTCCATTTCCAGGGGCTGAATCCTTTTGATAACTTGTCCAAGGGTGGGTGGGGGGTTTCCAGTAGTTGCTATGTACCATCAACAGAGCCCCTACTCACAGTTTCCCTTCCAAGAACAGAATGCAGCCCTGCCCATCCTGAGTCATCCTCTTAACCTCTGCTGTGTTTAAGCCTATTGTTGCCATTATCAGGTCAGTGCAGCTCCTTGAATGGTTTTCTTTTTTCCACTGATACTCTACTCTTCCAAGCATTATGGGCTTTTCTAAGGACTGCCTCCCTCCCCTCTACATGTCCAAAGTGCACAAGATTAAGTCAAAGAAGAAGTTCAGGCTGCTTTGAAGGAAATGGCAAAAAATGAAGCTCCAGGAATAGATGGTATACCAATTGACATATTTCAGTTAACAGATGCTGCCCTGGATGTACTCACCAAGTTGTGCCAAGAAATCTGGAGAACGACCACTTGGCCAACTGACTGGAAGAGATCTATATTTGTTCCTATCCCAAAGAAAGGTGACCC